>NC_083341.1:16648136-17004419 GCF_019175385.1 Lycium barbarum
AAAGAATTCTAGAAAACCAATACCTAAAGTACACGTACAAACATGACTAAAATATTTCCAACTAATTAGCATTGTCTATAAAACTCTTTCTTTCATTGTTTCCTATCTTTCGCTAAATTTACCTGAATTCCAACAAATTGTAAGTCTTTCAAGACAACTTCCTTCCATGTGAACTACCATATTTCACAGCCACAGACCAGTGCATCTAAAGGTCGACGCGATACATGGCCAAACCATCTCAAATGATCTTCTGTCATTATATCCCCTCCTTTTATGGTCCTTACTCCTTCTCTCATTTTATCCTCAATACGTGCTACTTGCACCTTCTGGAAAATGTGGTCATTTTATGTCTTACCTAATCTTATATGACCGCACATCCACTTTAGCATCCGTATTTCTGTGACACTCATCTTGTTGATGTGGTGGACTTTTCTAGCCCACCATTCACTCTCATATAACATTGTTGGTCTTACCTTTCACTTTACAAGGCATCCTTCTATCAGATAACACTTCTCCATATCAACCACCCTTATAACTATACCAATCATTCAAATATATATGAATTCTATATATTAGTGCCTCTCCATTATCTCATTCTAATACTAAAAATTATTACTTCTAAAAAGAAAACACATTAGGGGTTCTGTAAAACTAGAGCAGTTCTCTAAATCTCACTTATCCCTACATATACAATATACAGTTACAGGTACTCAATATATATATATATATATTCCAAAAGCTGTTAATCAAGACATAAACTCTATATGCATTATGGAGCAGTACATTCAACAAGGCTTGTGCTCTCAATATGTACTTTCTTCACTGTTCCTTAACTTTTAGGGATCGTTTGGTATGAAGACAAGTTATACTGAGATTAGTTATATTAGGATTAGTTGTCCTCGGATTATTTCTTAGTGACTGTTTGGTTTGTTGTATTAAAATTAACATGCACTGCATAATTTCTAAGAAGTTGTTTGTTTACAAAAAAAAAAAAAAAAAAATACCCCCCACCTTATTTAGTAGAGAAAGGGGTTGAGGGACCTTAGAGTATTTTTGTCATTTTCATTATTTTATCCAGAAATTACTAATCGCTGTACTATTATTCCCCCATCTGGCAGGGATAACTTATCCCGGTACTATTTCTATTCCCGGTACAAATTATCTCATGATTAGTAACCAAACAAGGGATAAGGTAATACTAAATTTTTATCTCATAACTATTTATGTTTGTCTAAACATACCAAACAACCCTTAGTTATAAAGAAATAGTAATATTGAACAGAGAGAAAAAAAAAATCAAGAATTACCCATGAGAGAAGCTTGAAGAATTAGGAAATTGAGAGCAACCCCATCACTCCAATTGATTGGTACATGAAAAATCCTGCAGCTATATATAATGGAAATAATGTTGTATATCCACAACACCAAACAGGTGAACATTAATATCCTTATACATATAATCAAAGGGCCATTTTTTTTGTTTAAGCGAGATAAAGCAAGAATAATTGGTTCTTGAAATAGGGTATGGAAGCATATCAGAAAGTAAACAAGTACTATGCCTAAAAATAGTGAGGCAAGTAGGAATAGTATAAGGTATGTGAAGAAGAACATGTTTTGTGCTATATTGTGATGTAGAAAAGAATTGTTTTGATTAAAAGGTACCATGGTGTTTGTTATTAGTGAACTAGATGAAGGAATAGCACGCCAACAATCTCAATTTCAATATGATTCATTTATGTTTTGGGAAAAGGCTAAAAAATACCACCTCCTCCATTAAAACTTGGATAAAAAATACTTTTTCCGTTATTAAAGTTTTCAAATATAGTCTTGTCTTAACAAAAATTCTCAACATAACTCGATTTTATTTTTAAACCTGCTTCATTTAAATTCGACCCAACTAAATAAAAAACTCATATGGATTACTCGCTCCTATGCCCAGTGGCTCCAGATGTAATACTCGGGAACAAGTTGATAACATATGGGTTTTTTTATGTAGTTGGGTCAGATTTAAATGGAACGGATTAAAAATTAAATCGAATTATGTTGGAGATTTCCATTAAGACAGGGGTATATTTGAAAACTTTAATGACGGAAGGGGTATTTTTTATTCAAATTTATAATGGAGAATATTTTTAGCCCTATTCCCAAAGTAGAGAGGTATTTTTGACCTTTTTCCCTTTATGTTTTGACTACTAATGCAGTTCCTAATATTTTTCTTATGTTAATTAAAGTCAATTTTGTTTTTGCTTATTTCAATTTTTTTGTTGCATGCATTCAACGGGAACCGTAAAAGCAACTAATATTTCCATTTTCTTTTGTATTTTTTCCCCTTATTTTGTTAGCATATGTAATATCCTTTTTTCTTTGTTGTTTTTTTTTTCTAATGGAATGTATATTATGACAAATTATAAGCCCCAAATAGAGCTCAACGATTAATTGAACAAAATTTTGGCAAAAATGAATACAATTTAATTTCGAATATAGCTTGTTTGTGCTTTGTCTAAACTGCAATATAAACTTTTATTATTTTAAGATTAATAGAATCTTATACTCTTCAAAATTTATAATTATTTTAATTTATTACCCAAAATCATTAACATAGATTAAACTATTATATTTAGGGCCTGTTTGGAAAGCCACCTGGTAATTGGAATTGGTGTAATTACTAGGGTAGTAATTACACGGCCTAGTAATTACACAGTAGTATAATTACAACGACCTGTTTGTTTGTCGTAACATAATTACAGTGTAATTACAAGCGTATTGTTTGGTTGCACAAGTGTAATTACACAGTTAGTTTAATTTAAAAATAAAATTTAAAATTAATATTTAAAAAATATTGTCTTTATAAATGATATTAAATTAGTTATTTAATAACACGTTGTTTCTTGAAAATATATTAATTAATACTCATATATTTGTAAATAATATTGTAACAAAAATAATTGATATACATTTTTCAAATTAATATTTAATTTTAATTAATTATAAAATTTAAAAGAAGACTTTTTTGGTGAGAACGTCATGGATTGGATGTTTGACAAAAAAATAATATTAATAAATATAATGCCATAACATTATTTAATGTTTGACACAAAAAATCCATCAAATATAAGTGAAAAATAAACAACATGCAATGTGAAAGCAAATAATTTAAAATTGGAAATATAACCTAAATTCAAAATCCAAAAGAAAAAGTTTAACATAATACTCTTATGTCAAATTCCAACATTATATAAGTAAGTTCAACGTAACTTAAGTAAATAATTCAAAAGAAAGAAAAAATATAAGTCTATAATCTCATTCACAATGAAATTCTACTTTTATAACGTCACTCGTTATATGCCAAGTTTGTTAATGACTCATTCTTTCCAATATTAAGAGGTGTAGTTGTAATATTAGAATAATAACACAGTTATGCTAAATGAATAAAATAAAAAAAATAAAAAAATACGAGCAATTACATGGAACCACAAGAAGTAAAGGTTGGGAATGAGAAGAAAGAAAATGAACAATAAATAATATAAAAAGAAAAATACATTTTAAAAAATAAAAATAAAAAATAAATTAAAATAATAGAAATAAAAATAAATTAAAAATAAAAAGAAATTAAAGTAAAAAAAAAAAAAACTAAAAAGTAACCCTGTAATTACAGGATGTAATTACACCCAATTCTCAGCCCTCCCTTGAGAATTGGAGAGTGTAATTACACCCTGTTAATTACACCCAATTCTCAGCCCTCCCTTGAGAATTGGAAAGTGTAATTACACCCTGTTAATTACACTCAATTCCCACCTAACTGTGTAATTCCAAACAGGCCCTTAATATCGTCCTTAATATTCGTTTGGGGCGTCAAATGTTTTGAATAAATTCATTATATTGGTTTTTGTGAATTTTAAATGTAAAGCTAGTCTTGTTAAACTTATTACTCCTATAATAATAATACTATAAAAAGAAAAAAGAAGCAAAGGAAAAGTGAAATAAATTCCTGGTCAGTGAAAGGTGTAATTATGTGGAGTTTAGAGTATACAGTACAAAAGAAAACATCTTCCAAATTCATGTCACGTAGCACCGAAAAGACAGGTATGACTTTTGAATGTCTAGTGAATGATAGCCAGCAAAAGGACAATTTAGTCAGCTCACTCAAAATTTAATATAGCAGCTACAGTATAATTCGTTTTCAACCAATCATATTCTTTCATTTTATTTTAACTAAAACGAACAAATTACCATCAAAATGTCAAAGCAGGCATGTTGACCTGCTGTGTGCTTATTCGCATTTATAGTATAGTAGAAATCGGAGTCCAGGACTTTTCTAATTCAAAAATAAATTTTTGGAACCAAAATAACCCATTAAAAAAAGAGAACCTAAATAGGCTTTACGTACAGATTATGTGCGTAAAAGGACCAAAGTGTAGTTTTACGCTTTAAGTCCTTTTACGCACAGATAAAATAGGTCGAGCCCCCCACCCCAGCCTTTATTATTTGGAAATCAAGCTCAAAATTAAGCTTTTTTCCATACTTTGACCGAAAATTAGTCACGTTTTAAAACACCGAAATATAAATATTTTATATAGAACTTAATATCTTTTTTAGCGTACAATAATGTCGGCTCATTACATCAGGTATATATATATATATGTTTGGATCGTCGTTTTAGGGGTTGTAAAGTGCTCCGAAGTAGGTTTGGAAACTTGTTATCTTTAAGTTTTTTTTGACACTTTGACCGAAGATTAGTCATGTTTCAAAACGTCGGAATATAAATATTTTATATAGAACTTAATATTTTTTTTAGCGTACAATAATGTCGTCTCATTACATCAAGTATACATATATGTTTGGATCGCCGTTTTAGGGGTTGTAAAGTGCTCCGAAGTAAGTTTGGAAACTTGTTATCTATAGGTTTAATTGTCATATTTTATAGGGTTTTAATTAATCTAGGACGTCGCATGAGTTATTATTAATCGACAATAAATACTAAAATAACTAATTATCATTAAAAAAAATAATACCCAAAAATATATATAATATTAACATAAAATGTACATTTTATTTACAAATACACAATCTCCTAACGCCTAAGGCCAACCCCACCACCCTCATTATCATCAGGATCCTCTCTCCTCCTCTTAATGACAGGATGATCTATGTCATGATCATCCTTTCTTCCCTTCTTTAGGCCCTGGGTGAAAATATGCTTCCTGTAGGCGATGACGACGGTCGAAACCTCAGTAGCCTCAGTAGATGCCTCAGGAGATGACTCAATCGGAGAAGACCGGACCACAAGAGCAGAAGAATGAACCTGAAATAACATATAAACAATTTAATGTTTCATAAACTAAACATGAAATAACAAGTGCCCCAATTATTTAATAAATTATTTCTTTGTAAAAAAAACAAACCTGTGTGTCGACGGCCTCCTGAGATGGCTGGTCAGAGGGCTCCTTAGCTGGCTCCTCAACGTTCTCCTGAGCGCTACCCGGAGCTGTAGCTGGAGGTGGAGACGAGTCAATCTGGATAGGCGGAGACGAGTCCACAGGCGCAGAAGAATGAACCTATAATACATGTATTCAATTTAGTTTAGATAATAAAATAATCAATTAATACATTATTTTATTGTAAAAAAACAAACCTGTGTGTCGACGGGCTCCTGAGATGGCATATGAGAGGACTCCTGAGCGGCCCGCGGAGCCGGAGATGCAGATAGTGCCGTAGGTCCGGCTGTAGAACGAAGAAAGTAGTCATCGAAAATAATATCCAAGTCCTCATCTCCGTCTCCCATATGTAGATCACCAACTGGCACCTGTGGAAATGATGACCAAGGATCATAATGTGGGAACATCTCTGGCGTATATCCAGGTCTCTGTGAAGTCGATGGCCTGGAAGAAGAAGGGGTATTTGTAGCCGACGGAGCCTGACGGGCTATATCGTCAGGCTCATCTGCTAGACCTCTGCCAGCCCGACCACCTCTATCAGCCAGCTCACCTTTGTCAGCCCTACCACCCTAAAGAACACCCTCTGGTACATCCTCATCGACACGATGTCACTCCTGTGCCTGTGTCATACCAGTGTCGGTAAAATAAACTATTCATGCTGCATATGCCGCTATCCCGAGGTGGGTGGACTCCGTAAGAGGAATGCTCTCATGGCGTATCATCAGAGTCATCCGTAGCTGCATATATTTGCAAATTTTAAGAATTGAATAAATTCGTAAAGTAATACATAATAAGACGACGATTGAATAAACTTACCAACGCCTCATACGCTTCTGAGAGTGATGCATATCCTCGGCCATCAGGACGCGGCGTCGAGGGGTTGGCAATCAAGGAGCGAGTGATATGCATGTACCAAGTCATGTACTCATGGACCGGAGTGTCATGTCCGACCGCCGCTAAAGTTATCATCCTCACGTTCCATGCATTGACTTCCTGGTGCATACGCGCCCGCCATGCCGCACTGTCGATCGAACGCTCGTCCCTGGTGTAGTGGTAGTGCTCCCAATGTGTAGCCGCAGGTATGTTCTGCACATGCCCAAACTGTCGTAATACGCGATCGGGTGCGTGATGCTCAACGATGTCCATATGGATCAATGGACACCGTGCAGTCCACATGTGCTCACCAGCCCAACAAAATGTCGGCAGCTGACCCAAAATCTGATCATACGGGGTCCATATGAAAGCCTATAAAGGAATTCAACTAGTTAACAATAAAAGACTAACAAAAATAACAAACTAATGTTAAATAAAAAAAAACTTACCTCGGGCGCCGTCATGCGGTCTAACTGATCCCTAAACGGGAGAATGACATGGTGCGTCTCCACACTTCTGGTACGGCCTCACGACTATCTCCGCGCGTATGGCATATCCTCAGCAACATAGTCATCGGGAGGGTGAGCAGCTATGGGCTGAAAAGGTCTCAACCTAGTCCACACCCATATCTGTCATAGTCATCAAAAAAATTATTTATCAGTCGTCGTTTCGAAAAAATATATTTAGTGTTTTATCTACATACACTTAAATATATTACCTAAAGAAGAGGGCTAAATGCAGCGACCTCAACCCTCTCGCCCATAGAGGCTCGATCAAATCCTCTGTACATGTAAGCTAGGAGCGGCGCCCCAACTATAACATCCCAGTTGGTCTAGGTCCTCAATAAAGAGCAGATACCTAATGCTCATATCCACACCCGATTTGTTCGGGAACATGATGCCCCCGAATATGATGAGAAGATATAAGCGAGCACGTCGGTCAACATCAGCCTAAGGCGTCGCCTCGCCAATCGGATGCTGCAGATCTACGAGGCGTAAGTGAGCATGGAGGGAGGACCGCAACATCCGACTCTGTCCACGCATATCCCTCCGCAGAGGCTCAAAACCAGTAAGCCTAGCCATCTCCTAGCGATACGGCAGCATCTCCGGAGGCTCCACTCTATACAATGCATGTCCATCAATCTGTAGACCATAAATCACCTCGACATCCTGCAGGGTGATGGTAGCTTCGCCAATGCGGAGATGAAATGTATAGGTCTCCGGTCGCCAGCGCTCAATCATAGCCGTCACTAGAGCCCTATCGTGCATAAGCCGACCAACCTCGATGCACCGATAGATACCGCCCCGACGTAGTATATCTATGACACGGGGATGTGGGGGAATAACCTCTAGAATATCCCATTCTGACTCCCCCAAACGGGTATGGACCACTCTACTAGAGGATACCGATGCATCCCATACATACTGGGACCTATGCTCATGCTGTAGATAAAATACCTCTCTGTTGTCGAAGGGTCCCGGCTCCATGGTGGTGTCCTATCTATTTTAGGCATTTTAAATTAATCATTAATACATGAAGTGAGGATTAAAGTGGTATATTTTTTACGAATTTTAAATTAATCATTATTTTTTTAGTTAATCTCTAATACGTAGTATTAGCTATGTAATCTTTTACCGAGAAATTATACAAATCATTGAATCCTAAACTAAGGATTTTCAATTTCTAATTAGAAAATAAATAAATTAACAATTAAAGATATAAAGATTAATAATTAACAAATCAAAAAATTAACAATTAGCTAGCAAACAATTAGCATATAATTAATAAATAAACAATTAACTAACTAATCAAATAATAAAAAATTAATTAGCATATAATTATTAAATAAAGCTAGAAACTAACTAATCAAATAATTAACAAATAAACAATTGGCTTAACAAAAACTAAATAAATAATTAGCTAGTCTAACAATTGAAATAACTAATCTAACAATTACCAAATACTAAATAAGCAACTAAAAACAATTAACAAATTAACAACAACTAAAAAAATTAAAAAAATTAAAAAAGGGGCGGAAAACAACCCTTTTGCGCACAAAAAAGTGCGTGATTTTGTTTTGTCCATATTCACACAATAGTAATGCTTAGGTTAATAATTAAACAATTAACAACAAATGAAGAAAAAAAAATGAAAAACGGGCTGAAAACAGCCCTTTTGCGCACAAAAAAAGTGCGTAAAAGTATTTTTTTTGTCCACATTCCCACAATAGTAATGCTTAGGTTAATAATGTAATAGAAAAAATCGTAGTGAAATACTTAGATTGAAGCTTTGATTTTGAGTTTTTGAATTGAATTATACGCCGCTTTATTGCGAAGAAACTTATTCCTAGACTTCAATATACCACTTTTGGGTTGGAAATCAACAAGAAAACGATGTTTTTGATCGCGTGGGACCTCGGAAAGGGACCTTTAATGGCTGATTTTCATTTTTTTTTTCGAATTCGGGGGGACCAGTGGGGAAGACGAAGGGCCCGATATATTTGGCTCTTTTACGCACATATTCTGTGGGTAAAAGGACTTTAGTGTAAAACTACACTTTGGTCCTTTTACGCACATAATCTGTGCGTAAAGCCTATTTAAGTTTTTTTTTTTTAATGGGTTATTTTGGTTTCAAAAATTTATTTTTGGGTTACAAAAGTCTTGGGCTCTAGAAATCAAGAAGTGGTATTTGATAATTGACAATTGGTCATCCAAAGATTACCGTCTTTTTTTTTTTTTTTTGTCCTTTTTTTGTTTAGATTCCCTACTCTCCGAGGGGGAACTTTTTCCATCTTTTATTATTTTTTTTTTTTAATTTTTTTTTTAACTTTTACCTGTTGCAAGGTGTTTGTTTTAAAAAATTAATGAAGCTTTATTTCTGAAAATCATTTAGAGCTTTTTCCAAAAAAAAATAAAAAATCATCCAAATACCATTAGAGAAAAATTACAAAAGTTGAAAGACACTTTTTTCATCCTTCCCTCTTGCTTCCGTGGTGACTTTGGTGACTCGAACTCATATTAAAAGATACATTTTAAATAGTTATTTTACCAAAAAAAAAAAAAAATTCTCTAATTGCATTCGTGTTTTAAACAAACACATTATTATTTTCAATTAGAGTAAGAAGTAATTTCTTACATTCTTTTGGCACGGATTGCCCTTCAAAGGCGCTGGTCTCTAAATTTTTCCCCTCAAATTGCTGGTCTTTAATTTTTGCCCTTCGCTTAAAAAAATGGTCGAAATATCACGAGGTTCTGAGTTCGAATCCCTGCTTTGTTAAAATAAAAAATTTCGCGAAAAGTTTGTCTTATAAGCAGAATTTGCCTTAAACTTAAGGCAGAGGTTAATTCTTAAGACAGAATTTTTGCCTTAAGGTAGAGATTTGACTTAAGGCAAAAAAATAATTATCTTTTTCTCTTTTGCCTTAAAGCAGAGGTTTGTATAAGGCAAATTTTTTTTTTCTACTCTGCTGGATTTCTATAAAAGTTAGGCCGCCCGAATAGGCTAATTTTCCAATGAAACTCTACCTTGCGAAACTTTTTCTTTTTGACTAAATCGGAGTTCGAAACCAGAATCCTAGGATATTTTAGGTGAAGGACGAAAATTAAAGACCACCCCCGAATAAGGGCAATCGCAATCGTGCAAATTGCCCAATTTCTTATCCCACAATACTCGATTATTTAAGGTTCGTTCATCTTATATAATATATTTTTGACTATCTATAAGAGTCAAAGCATATTATACCTCAAAAAAATTATATTTAATGGAGAAGAAATGAATGCATATCATATTAATTATACGAATGTTATAATTTATAAAGGATATGTACGAAGGAACTGTCCATAGTGTAAAAACAATGGTAGAGACTAAAGGAGGACTTCAAAACTATGATTCACCCGAGACTTACTTATTCTAGTTATGGATGGGCTAAGTCAGCTAACTAACACTATACAAAATGAAGTCTCATATGTATGCTATTTATAATATTGTGTTGAATGACGAAACGTACGAGGGTGCCAACTAAAGGCTTTGGACTACGATAAAACACTAGCACTCCAAGTTTACACAACGTAAGAAGAATGAAAATGATGTAGGAGTAATGCCGGACTGCTTTGCCTAAATGCAAACAATTCAAATACCTAAGCTCCTTGTTCTATGAGAATATACATGGAGATATTAAAGAGAGAATCAAAATAAGACAATTGAAATGAAAAAAATGATACCGGGGTATTATGTGATCAAATGGAACCTAACAAAGTAAAAGGCAAGTTCTACAAAAATTTACAATTCAACATATCTGCAAGATGAGTGATGAGAACACGAATCTAAGATGCATGTATCATCACACCTGATTAAACAAGAATAATTTACAATTCCAGCAGGTGATGACAAAGTTAAGGTGATGCAAAAACAACAGCAGTTCTCTGGATAGATAAAAAACAGTCGCCTTTCCTACTTCGCAAAAGCAAAAACACTAAGTACAAGATTCAAGCAAGAAACTAAACAAGATCAAATGATCTTTCTTGCTGAACCAAGTAAGAGAACATAATCTAATTTAGGTTACAAACAAGAATTTCAAGTCTGCCTCTGTTAGTTTCCCCAAGGCCTCAGAACAGCCACCGACCGTCCTGCACAAAACATCAATATTGGACAATCAGCACATCAGAGAGTAAATGGAGTAGTGGCCGAGAAAGAAGCCAAGTGTCAAACAGAATAAGAGCCCGTTTGGATTGGCTTATAAGTTGGCTTATAAGCTGTTTTCAGCTTTTTTGAGTGTTTGGCTGGCCAGCTTAAAGTCATTTTATGCTTAAAATAAGCTCAAAAAAATAATTGAACCCATTTGACTTAGTTTATCTAAAGCAGCTTATAAGCTGAAAACAGCTTATAAGCCAAAAAAAATAAGTTGGACTACCCCAACTTATTTTTTTCAGCTTATAAGCTGCAAACAGCTTTAAGCTGTAAGCCAATCCAAACGGGCTCTAAGCCAATAGTATCTATCCAAATGAAATTTGAGGGGAGAAGCATTTAAGTGTTTATCGTTGCAACTTATATGAACGAGAAACCCTAAACAACCTATTTGACCTCTCCATGTATGACCCTATTCCATTTATAAAAATAAAAAGATAAAACAGTGTAGGACCCTATTTCAATCCCTAGCCCAACTGTCTTAATTATTAGTTGTAAGCATCTAGACAACAACAACAACTAAGCCTCTGACCATGTCACTCCATATAAAGCTCATCTCAGCCTATAATCTAGAGAAGAAAATAATACTTGATTCTCTGAATTTATCCTGAAATCATTTGTGAAGGGAACATGTCAAAATCACTCAACAGCCCATTTGAAGGGCAAACCGTGCAATTTCTACAATTATTTTCTCTGAATACACATAAAACTAGCACAATGAAGTTGGGGAAACTTACCCTTCAAAAACTAGTTCCTTCTTCTCTTGCAACTTTAAGATCCTCTCCTCAATGGTATTCTCAATCACAAATCTCACAACCCTAGAAACGAGAAAACAACAATAAGTTCCTTTCATTAGTATAGCTGGTTGAAGAAATACAAACACGCACCTGATTGGTTTATACTGCCCTATTCGATGGATTCTATCTTGGGCTTGCCGCTCCACAGCAGGATTCCACCAAGGATCCATCAAGAAAACCTAGTAAAGTTCAGGAAAAGAGCGACACGTCAAGCAAAGTAGTCTAGGTCATTCAACGGAAAATTACAAGTCCAAATAGGATCTCTATTCCTTAGGTGCACAGAGAAGAAGTTAAAATATCCCAAACAAAATAAATATTTGAAACCTGATGAGCAGAAGGAATTCAACAATAGATCAAAACACCTGGTATTTGACAAGAAATGAAGAATCTGCATTGACAGAGAAAGGAAAGAAAAACCTTACATGTGATGCCACTGTAAGATTGAGGGCAACACCACCGGCTTTCAAGCTCATAAGGAATATCCTGCAATCTGGATCCTCAGTAAATCTTGTAATTGCATTATCTCTTGCAGCCATAGTCATGGATCCATCTAACTGAACACAACTGATGCCCGACTGCCAAATGCACACAGGACATGTTTTTTTCGCTGTAACTACTGATGGCAAAAAGAGGGGTAGGTGAGAAGGGGATAAAGATAACATGTCTTACCTTCTGTAAAGAATAGTGTATCAGATCCAAAAACGATGTGAATTGGCTGAAGACTATTGCTTTTGCAGAACCATCTCTTTCAACCATGAACCTTATTTCTTCTCTCTAGAACCAATAAACCAAACAATGAGAACGAAGCATAGGCACACTTCACCTTAGCACTTCAAATAGGGGTCTTACTACCAAAAGGAGGTACAGCGGATATTAACAATAATAAGATTGGAATAGTTTAAGCCATAATGTCAAAGGATATAAATAAGAATGAGACCACAATTTATTCCTCAATTAATTTCACTCAAAGTGGGGGGGTGGTATTTGATGCAACATTCCAATGGTAAGCAAAACTTCAATTAACCTCATTTATTCCCCGTTTGCACAAAACCAAACTTGACAAATTAATTTTCTAGGTGCATGTAAGGCAAATTCACCAAG
Organism: Lycium barbarum; assembly: GCF_019175385.1. Taxonomy (NCBI): domain Eukaryota; kingdom Viridiplantae; phylum Streptophyta; class Magnoliopsida; order Solanales; family Solanaceae; genus Lycium; species Lycium barbarum. The sequence goes on from NC_083341.1 coordinate 16,661,026, forward strand.
ATACAACACCTAGAAAGACTGAAACCATCCTCTGAACTATTGCATGCATAAAATCATCTTGGTCCTATATCTGGTAAAGTTAGATGGCATAGGATATTTAGTGCCTGCAAATGATGCAGTATTGCAGCCCCTTGCACAAAAACCATAAAGCAAAATATAAAGGCAAGATAAGTTATAGTTATTGATTGAAAAGTAATTGAATACCAAAGCATCTATTTTTGTGCTTGTCTGGAAATCATCAAGACAAATTCTGTTCAGTATACTTGAAGACCTAAACCCTTTGATAGTCGCTTTAGATTTCTGATCCCCCTTATCATTTGCGGTGAAATCCACTGTAAGTGGTTTAGAACATGAAGGGCATGAAACTTGTCCCACACTTGCAGAAAAACTTATCAGACATGACTTGCAAAAGACATGTGTGCAAGAAGTAACCTGCAATAATCAAAAGAGGTGCACAGTTGTATAAGAAAGTCTGATCAAACAACAGAATAATAGTTAAGGAATTCATAGCATCTTTCTTAGGTTGTCAAGAAATGAGGTACAAGAATTTAAATCAAGAAGTCCATAAGTTTTAAGGAAGTCCTTGTAGGTGTTAAAAGGCATTCCTAAAAGCATTTCTAGTAAAAAATTGAGGTCTTTCGTATGGTGTTGGAAAAGAATTTGCAGAAGCTTGGGCACTTAAAGAAGGCTAGAAAAGCTATTCAGAATACTTTTGAAAAGACATAGTTGCGAAGGAATACGGCCACATTAAGATTTGAAATATCCATCATAAAATATACAAAATATTAATTTAGTGCGAGTTGGAACTCCATAAAATTCAACATTGGTGAAGTATCAAGTTTCTTGATGAGCATGTTCCTTTCCTTTTCCCCGTTTTTTTTTCTTTTTTTTGTTTCTTTTATACTTTTTACTTCTTTTTTTTATGGAAGGGGGAGGGGATGCAACTCACAACTGGATCTTCTACTGGATCATGGCATAAACCACATGGTTGTTCAACATAGCCTGCATCATTTATGTGTCCATTTCTAGCCAAAGCAGTACTTGAGTATACCACAAGATAAGGATGATCAACTGCCTGTGGTCAGATCCCACAAAAAATAAAGTAAAAATAAAATCAATCAAATATAAGCAAAATTTTGCTAAGTTATCACTTTTTGAGATAGAAGCATGCATGCATATATCATAGAAAGTCAAATTGTGTGCTTTAGTACATGAAGTTTGAGCTTTTATTTCTTAAACGGCCTAAAATATTACGGAAGTTCAGAAGATGCAACAGGAGGAGGCAAGGTTTGTATATAAGGTCATATAGTGGAGGATAACATTCCAAATACAGAAAATCGTAGCCAAGGCATACTAAAAAACAAAAAAATAATCAGAGCAATCAATTGCAATAACAAAGGAGAGTAATGAAGTGAAAACTCGTTCTTGTTCTTGTGTGGCACTTCTTCATTCAAGGAATTAAAAAATAAGAAATATAAAATAGGCACTTCAATATGAGAAGAGTTTCAGAAGACAGTAATTTTACATATATGCATTTTTGACACATTCAATGCCATTGCTTAAGGACCATATAATTAAACTGGATAATTGGGATTGTATCCTTCAAACTTAAATTACTAGCAAGGGGATAGTAGGCTAGATTGCAATCCTTGTCAACATTTTGCCACACTGGATTACACATCAGGTTGGGTTTTTATGATCCAAACCAACGGTGGGTTTAGCATCTTAAATTTTGTCTCACATAATGTTTTTTTAATTGATTTGGCGTCCAAATGTTGCATCCACTTACGTGAACCTAAATTCAATAAGATATCGTGATGTAATTATTACAAAAAACGGATGGATAACCTAGTAGGAAACTCAGTCCACCTCCAAATCATATGGATGAGGATTCACTTGACCAAGTAAACATAATAAGAAAGGATCACTGCGGACTCCTCGCTAGGGCGTTCTCATGGGTGGAGTTGACACTTCATCATATAGAAAGAATAGTAATGAATATTACAAGACGAAAGAATTAAATAGTACAGAAAAAAAATGAAGGAAAAAAGGATTAATTAAATTGAAAAGTGCATGCTAGCACAAAATCTAAAAAAGGAAAAAAGTATTGACGGAAAAAATTAAGTGGTGACTGGAAAACTTATAATGAAAATAGTTGCAGGAAAAATGGCTTAAGGGAGGAATATAAACGCCACGAGATGGGGAATGGATGTCAACACTGATCTAGGCACAAGCAGCAGCGGCAGGTGAAGACCAAACTGCGACTGATGTTGCGGGAATGGAGGAAAATACCCAGGCAGAGACAATAGTGGGAGAGGAGCAGAGTAGCATTTAAAGTTGCTTTGGTTCATCTTTTCGGAAGACAAGGTTTTACACTTGTTGCTTGTTTGAAGAAGGCCATCTTCCAATAACAGAGAATTGGTTTTGAGAGCCTGTTTGGCTGGCTTAAAAAAAGCAGCTTATAAGCTGGAAACAGCTTATAAGCTAAAAAAAAAAAAAAAAAAAAAAAAATTGGGGTAGGCCAACTTATTTTTTTTGGCTTATAAGCTGTTTCCAACTTATAAGCTGCTTTAGATAAGCTAACCAAACGGGCCCAATTAATTTTTTAGGCTTATTTCAAGCACAAAATGACTTTAAGCTAGCCAGCCAAACACTCAAAAAAGCTGAAAACAGCTTATAAGCAACTTATAAGCCAATCCAAACGGGCTCTGAATCTAGAAAGCAAAACTAATTAGATTTTTCAAAACTGACTTTGAGTTTGTTTCTATTTGGGGAACCAACATTTGGTTTCTTGTATACTTGTTTAGTTTACTAAATCAAAAGATAAGGAAGTGATTAGAACGGAAGAAGGAAGCAAAGAGGAGAAAAATATCACAAGAAATTGTATATCTCTATTCAAAATTGTGGAGCATTACTTTTCACCTCGATTCACAGGTGACTAGCATTACTGAAATATAATCCCACACCTCCCCAGCTTAGTTTATTTGGTGATTACGGAAAATTTGTAATGAACAGCAGACAACTCTATCCAACCTAATTCAGAGGCTAATTCTACAAGCCAAGTGATCTTAATAAATGACGTTATCAAAAAGTTATCCTAATAAATAAACTGTAAACTATATCTCTAGTATTTGCCCCAATAATATGATTCTAATCAGTAAAAACGCATTAGATCCACTCTTCAGTTTTTGAGAGATAAGAGAGGGACCGCGAAGATCAATGCCGTCCACAATGTCAAATTGAGGACAAGGATTCAGCATGTCGCTGGGTTTGCCAGCAGTGGTGACGGTGAACTGCACTAATAACACCGATGCAGAGAATCTGCCCATCATTTCCATGAAAGGGATCAAGCTTAACAGGTTAACTTGCCCACTGTCAACAAGGGTAAGTCAGATCTTAAGAAGAAGGTTATGCCTGCTGTCATTGGTCGCAAGCCATGGCATAGGTAGGATGCTGTTAACATGTACTTCGAAGATAATACTGGGGTGATTGTGAGTCCAAAGGGTGAAACAGAAGGGTCTGCAGTCTCTTGCCCAATTGGGAAAGAGTGTGCTGATCTTTAACCTAGGATCGCTAGTGCTGCCAATGATATTGTGTAGAAGTAGAATTTCCGAGTAGTTTGCAATTCCTGTTTTGATCGTTTATCTAAGTTAAGGGTTTTGTCTTGGTAAGAATTATTTTCTCTGAGTTCTGCAATACTAAAAGATTTCTCATCAAGTATTTCATTTCCATGGCTTAGTGCTTTTACCACAATAGATGTAGAAGTATAGATATGTTTCTTCGTAAATAAAATGCATTAGATCCATTGTTTGAAGGTTAACAATGAACCTATAGTAGCAACACTTTCACAACTAAAACCAAATACATGCAGGTACCAAAACACATTATACAGAACAGTTAAGATTGAAAGCACGATCTCCGTACCTGTCGCAGGCGAGTGAGTAGATCAAAAATGTGAGCATAGTTATTCATCAAAGTACCAGCTTGAATGTATCTGCACCAAAATACATCAGGAAGAAACAATATAGTGATAATAAGAAAAAAAATACACTGTTTATTCTGGCTCTCAATATTTACTTTCACAAGGTGAAAGTAGCTAGTATTGAGCATTTTCCATGAGAAACGATGTAAAATGATTCTTTTTCGGGATTTCCAAGAAAGAAACGGCAGTGTGTTTTCAGGATGACTTAACAGATAGCAATCAGATGAAACATATACCATGCAAGCACTCGATCGAAATACCAAAAAAGATAACACACAAGAAAAAGACCATGAGCTGTCCCATTTATACAAATTGAATGAGAACATTACCAAAGAAAGATGATATGCAAACAAGAAAGCATTACCCGTGGTGCACTTGCGGGAAACTCCTTGCCGAGGGCCTGTGCACCCCCGGGATTAGTCGGGGCTCAAAGAGACCCGGACACCGGTGCTTAATCAAAAAAGAAAGCATCTAGTTGCATAAGTACTGACTAAAATAGATGACATACGTATTAAACTGTGCCTGGCTTTCATTGTATAGTGATGTGTAGTAGTCTTCTTCTTTCACATCCAAAGAATCTTTGCGCAAGGTAACCTGAATGCAAAAGTAAGCAACAGGCTAAAGTGGACAGAAAACCATTATCAACTCAAGCAACGCATTAATGTGAACCAAAACTTACAATCCTCGGAGGAAGTGCAAGATCAGCAGCCCTTCCCTTTTTAGTACGTCTTAGCAATATGCTTTTCAAAATTTTGTGTTTCAACAAAACCATCGCATCTCTACCAGTCCTGTGATTCCCTTGAGCTTGTATGGGTGAGGCAATATACTAGAAACAGAAGATGTATCAACCTCTCCATGTCAGCAACAATTTTTTTGTCAGAATCAACAGGAAACACCAAAATAAGTATATCAATTTGATAACTTACTCTATTCCACCAGCAAAAATGCCGAACAGATTTGTGGGGGCAATGTGGGCACTCGGATGAGCTACAATAAATACAAATATGAAAGGAACAGAATACAAGAGTTTTCAAAATGGTGCAAAATAAAGAAAGATTCAAGGAAGAACGATTTCAACAGTCATTGAAACATTCAACGACAAATTCGGTAAAAATGAAAACTTGTAACAGAGTAAATATAAAATAAATCTTGAGCAATAAATTTGTTTCTCCATCCAAGTTAGGTGCAAAGATCAGAAAGAAACTTCAAGTATACCTATAGTCCAGAACTCTGCAATCACAATCTTTGCAGAAGTAGTAAGAGTAAGGAATCATTTGCAGGAAACGGACCTGTCCAAAAGTAAGGATGTGTTTAATTTCAAAAAATGAAGTTGTGAATTACGTTAACCACTAGAGAACATTAATCCCAATAAACTTACAAGTGAGTACAACTCTCCTACACGGTTCTGGAGGGGAGTACCACTTAAGGCCCACTTATAAGAAGATTCTAGCGCAAGAATAGCTCTTGTAGTGTTGGAGCGTCTATCTTTCACATAATGGGCCTATGCCACAAAAGTGCAATCAGTTAGAAAACTGCACATGAAGGGTTTGTATCACACACATATATATAGCTGCAGATGAAGGCTTTGTATCACACGTAAAGAAACTTTTAGATGCAGCTGCAAACAGTTTATGCCCTATGTATAGTATAATCATATAGTTGGAAGGAACAGGCACAAGTTAATTATTAGTTAGTTTTCTATATAACAGAGAGAACAGACATGCTTCACTATGAAGACCAAAATCAACATTACCTTGTTAAAAATGATAAAACAAGGTGTGAAGACCAAACAAGAATGCACATAAAAGTTTCATGTCATAAGCAATTGAGTATTGCAATGTGCTTTAGGACAAAGACAAACTTCTTTCAAGCTATCATTTTTTTGAAAGGCAGATCACGTAAAGCGTCGAATCATATGTGCAAGCTTTCGCCCATTGTGTTAAATCAGTTAGCTAAATCAGTTCCATATGCACCATAAGAATCTTCATTCTCTAGCTCCAAAAGAAATCACCATTCCACATTCCAGCTTTACATATTTTATGAATAGCTTGATTGTCTGGAAGAAAACTGATGCTTGAGCTACAACATAACAAAAGGAGGATAAGACGTTTACAGGAAGAAAGTGCAAGAAAAGCAGATGGGAACCATATCTAGAAAACCAACAAATTTCACAAACGTCAGACAAAACCTATAAATGTGAACTTTGAGAAGATGCCAGTCAAAAATAAAGCAACAACATCTAAATGTATATGCAAGTAGAGGGGCGGGCCCATCATCCCCGAGTTCCGAAGGTTGTGGTTGGCCCAAAGGGATGGCCCCAGACGGACTTCTCGGTCAGACAAAACAAATATGTGGGTCTAGTTATGCAATGATTACCTCATCCAAAATGATACGATTCCATTTCACAGAGTGCAAAATTGACTTCTTCGTGGACATATCTTGACCGACACTGGCTGAATCATCAATAGAACCAGCATCAGTCTCGCTCTTGCGCTCCTTTACCTTCCCACGACCTCTTTTGCCCATATCAATTTCTGAATCACTGTAGTCTTTTTTCAGCTTTGAGGTTTTTCCTACTGGCTTTGACTTCTTGCTCTGCTGCTTTGATTGGTTAGCAGTTTTAACAGCATCTGGTCCACAAAAGTACTTCTGGTGAACAGACAACTTTTGTTCGTAAAAAGGTTTTCCACACCACTGGCATTTTTGTTTTGGTGGCATCACATTTTTCCTATACTCAGCCTCCACTGTGGAGTATGTAGTGATAACAAAATCATATTCCGCGAATTTGTCAATATTTTTCTCCCTGTTGGCACCATGATAAACAAGAATTTTGTTGCTTCCTTTAGTGGTGAAGCGGTCAATCTCACTGACCCACTGAATCACAGCAACAACAGGACATATAACAAGGGTTCCTTTCACTGCTGGGAGCTCCTGGGAAGTACAAGGGGCAGGTGAAAGCAAACGGGAATCAGAAATTGCTTGCCCTAATTCGCGTTGAGCAAGCACAAGAGCTATGGCTTGAACAGTCTTTCCCATCCCCATTTCATCAGCAAGAATACCGCCTCTAGCGGTAGATTCTTCTTGCTTCAATGCCCAAGCCAACCACTCTTTCTGGTACCTCAGCAAGGGCATGATCAAGTCAGATGGTGGCTCAACAGTTTCAGTCACCAACTCGTTCTGACCATTCAAGTCTAGATCATTTGTATAGTTTTCAGCCATCCACCTATCGTTCTCTTCTTCCCAGATCTCCCACATCAAAGTGGCTCCTCTCTTCTTTTTACTCTTGTCACGGTTCTTCTTCCTATCCTCTATCCTCCCCATCAATAGACGATAGCCAGTATCTACTTCACCACCCCCTCCTACTTCATTCATCCAATCTGCGTGCTCCTCTTCTTCTACCTGCTCTTCTTTTATTTTGATACTCTTTTGGCCCTTTTTTCTATAGGATCCCAATTTCCTTCTTTTTGTTATCTCGGACCAAACTTCCTCTGTTACATAATCACTATCAAGAACTCCACTAGTTTGGCCTTCGTTCAACAAATTAATTACTTCATCTGCATAGATAATTAATCAATTAGTACAAAGTCCCAGCACGCTATAAAAATGTCACTGTAGTTTCAACAATCAGAAAAGACCAAATTGAGGGCATGTTACTCATAAGCAGATAATATTTGCATCAAAATCAAAGTTATAGGGAATACCTTCATCACTGCTTCCATAGTCATCAGAATCCAAAGACATAGCAAGAACATCATCCTCATCAGAACTGTCCTGATATTGGCGGCTTGATTCTCCTACTTTCACAATTCACATGCAAGTCCAACCACATCATTCACTTATATATACAACACATACTGGATATAGATATGTATGACACATGCCATGTCCGAGAAATACTTCATCACACACAAAAAATTTAAGAAAATGAAAAATATAATTTTTGAAACAAATAGGCTCATTTTTTTCTAATGATGGGGACAAACTTTTTGAAAAAATGACAGAGAGGATAACCATTTCGGTTCAATCAATCAACCCCTTAACTCCTTAACCAAAACAATCAGTTAGGGTAAAACATTTTTTATTATAACAGTGGTATCGCTCACATCTTGACTATCTCCGGATACCTATTATCTCCAATCAACACAAGTACCAGAAAAATCTATCACGATCATTCACCTAGTGTCATTTCAGTTGTGATTCGAACCAAGGATGTCACTCCAATTCATCGACAGCCAGGTCACCCCACTTGGGATTGGATAGACGAACTCCCAAAGGGAGGTCATTTTCCTGATTCTTAAGTCTCCCTCTGTTTCGATTTGTTTGTCTTACTTTCCTTTTTAGTTCGTTTAAAAACGAATGTCTCTTCCCTTTTTTCTCAACTCTTTAATTCTAACTTTCAACATGGCATATTCAAGACCACATATTAAAGGACATTTTGGTACATTCTACAAATCTTTAATTTAATACCACAAGATTCAAAAGACTTATTTACTTTCTTAAACCCCGTGTCAGGTCAAAACCAGACAAACAAATTGAAACGGCGGGAGTAACTTGTTTTTTTCTAGAGAAAATATCTTTTTTACCAACCAAAACATGGGAAAACTGAAAATCCCACCATACCAACACACCCTAAACAATTCCATTTTACTCACACAATCAGTAAAAACTCAACCAAAAAACTATTAAAATAATGCAAAAATTCACACCCAAAAAAAAAAAAAAAGTAAAGAAAGAATTTTTCCAACCCATTCTGACCAACAAAAACATGGGAAAGTTGAAAATTCCTCTAAACCAAACACACCCTAAACAACTTCAATATTACTCGTACAATCAGTAAAATCCAACTTAAAAAAATTGCAAATTCACACCAAAAGAAAAAAAGACATATAATCGCACATAATTCATCCATACCAAAAAAGAAACACACACACCCTAAATAATTTTCATTTTACTCGAGCAATCAGTAAATATTCAACAACAAAAAAAAAAAAAAAAAATGTAAAGTCACACCAAAAGATTTAAAGACATATAATCGCACATGTATACAGCAACAGAAACAACCAAAAAACAAAAGAAGGATTTTTCCAAACACACCCTCAACAATTTCCATTTTACACGCGGAATCAGTAAAATTCAAGCAAAACATTTTTCAAAAATGCAAATTCATACCAATTTTGTTTTCTTTTTTAAAAAGGACATATGATCGCACATGTATAAAGCACCAGATTAAAAAAAAAAGAGTAAAAGAAATTATTTTTTTACCTTTAGTTGAAGAGGATGAAGGACGAGAACGGAGCTTCATGTTAAGATTAGGGTTTTTTTTGCAGAGCAAAGATAGAAAAGGGACTAAACACTCAAAACACTTGTGACTATTCACTGTGTCTCTGTGTGTGTGTAGAGAGAGAGAGGACAATGTGCGGCGGGAAAGCTATTTATATAGTGGGGAGGAAAAATATGATAATGACTAATTAAGTAGTTTAATCAAACTACTTTGTCTTCTAACTATATATTCTTAGATTCTAGCAATCAAACATTTGACCAACCTACTACTTGTATAAGTTATGCCAAAAGTAATTTAAAGATAAAAAAGAGAGAAAATTTCATAAATGTTAGCGTAATTGCGAAACATATGTACAGTTCTGCGTATTTAGAAATGTAGTTATAGTTGTTGTATGAGACAGAAGGCGGGTATCGAGCGTATCAGTTGAAAGAGCTATATTAGACGGAAGCAGGTATCAGGTAGCAGTCGGAAGATTTGTATCAGGCGGAAGGCAGATATCTGATGTATCAACGGAAGAGTTATATCGGGTGTATCAACTGTGTGTATTAGCGTGTAACTGTATAGAAAGAAAGATGGAAGAAAGGAAATGAAAGAAGAAGTTTAAATTTGTGTGATAAGGACCACTAGGGGCTCGGTTTGTCCTTCTTCCCTTATCAACTGAAATCGTGCAAAATAGTTAAGTCAACGCATATAGCACGAAAGAGATGTATCAGCGTGCGTTGCGTATTTGCTATAAAATTCAAAATTTAACTACTTTTCATAAATATAGTTTTAGTATTTATCACGTATCGCATAATTTTTCCATAAAAAGAAAGGACCAAGGATTGTATATTATGGACACATATAAAGAATTTTAAGTTTGTGAAAGCAAAATATTATGATACTTATTATCTTTGGCGACAAACACAATATATATATATTAAATCATAATTAAGTTGCTACACTTACATTACCTTTAATGTTTGTTAATTTTTAAAATTTATTTAAAAGTTTGTAATAATAAAAATATCGACAGCCTGTGATATTAGAGAACAAGACTATCATGCTACTGGCATGTTAATGAGACTTTATATTAACTTTAACTATTGTAATGAATTAGGTCCAATTGAGGCGTACTAACTAGCTTGACTTGTTTATATTATAATTGTTACATATAATTCAAAAAAAGTTCTTATACTAAAATGTCAAAAATTTAGCAATATTGAAACACAAGAAACCCATGTAAATGTAAATCTAAATCTAAATATGTAACAGACACTAATTAATTAGAATAACAACATAATTATTATTATTATCATATATATGGTGTAGTTTGAATTAAAAAAAGGGAAAATACATTAAAACCCCCAACGTATAGCCAGATTAATTATGACGCACCAAACCTTTGCGGGCGACCTATTATCCCCAGTCTTAATTTTTCAGTATTTTAGTACCATTTTCGACTGACGTGGCAAAAAAAAAAAATTATGGCGAGTGAAAATGGTCCAAACGAGATATTTTAACAAAAAATAATTTTTAAAAATTTATTTATATTTTATCCTCTCACCCACCCCCACCCTCCCTCTCTTTCACATTTCAATCGTTAAATGCAATTTATTTTTCTCGTTCTTCTTCTTTCTCCTCAACCACCGCCGCTGCCGCCGTCACACCGCAGCAGCAGCAACAACAACAACAATGCAGCAGCAGCAGCAACCACCGCCGCCTCCCCCGCCACACCGCCGCCGCCGCCACACCGCAGCAGTAGCAACAACACCGCAGCAGCAGCAACCGGCGCCGCCGCCACACCGCAGCAGCAGCAGCAACAACGCAGCAGCAGCAACTACCGCTGCCGTCACACCGCAGCAGCAGCAGCAACGCAGCAGTGACGTGGCAGCAGAAAAATCAAATGAAAAAAAAAAGTGACAGTGACGTGGCAGCAGCGTGGCACCAATGTGGCGGAGAGTGTGCAACAGTTTCCACTGTGCAACTGGGCTTCAATTTGTTTTTGCCATGTCAGTCAAAAAAGGTCATTAAAATACTGAAAAATTAAGACTGGGGGTAATAAGTCGCCCGCAAAGATTGGATGCGTCATAATTAATCTGGCTATACGTTAGGGGGTTTTAATGTATTTTCCCTTTAAAAAAGAAAAACATGTACTCGGTATCAATAATGGACAAATCCTTTTCTTGGGTTTCCACGAAGTGTGGCTCCTTCTTTGGGACATGAGTCAAGAATATCGTAATCAAGAAGTTTGGCAATGCAACACTAATAGTGAAAAATATTGGGTGTAGGTAAGGCTGTTTGTAGTTCGGTTTAGGTCATGTTTTATCTAAAAAATAAAATAAAATAAAAAGACTTCATATCAATTAAGTCGGATTTGTCAAATGTTAGAATCAAATCGATTCGACGTTTTATCGATTAGCTGATCTTTTTGGGGTTTGATCATTTTTTTTTTTAAATATATGACGATATAATTCCAAACTTGTATTAGAGATAGTATATTCTCGCACAACACAACCAAGTCAATTACCCTTTAAAAAAAAAACTATATATATTATCAAGTAGCTTCCTCCAGAAATCATATACATTATCCAAAAATTTAATCATTTTCAAGGAACCTACCAAAATTTTTAACAATGAATTTTCTGTGCAAAAAGTCCAAAGAGTTTGTGATTTTATGTAGATATCTTGAGTACTTATGAGATAGTATAATGCGGAAATACAAATTTAAAAAAAAAAGGCCTATGAAATGAAAATCTCACGTATTGTTTAGGAACAAAAATTCTTTGAATTGAATGATGACCCAACAGATGTTCGCTCAAAATTATTTCGCGAAAGCTTCACAGGATTGTTACGAAGTTATGTGACTAGGTTGGTTATTACCACTTGTTTTTTCCATCAACTGCAGCTCAATATTATACTCTTTACACAATTAAATACTGCCATTACTAATGACACCGACCAAAATAATGAACCCCCATTCTTGACCATAACATGCATCAAACATTTACTATGACTATTAATCTCTAAGGCTTAATACATAGCCCTCAAACTTGACTCCAACTAACAAGTATGCCCTCACTTGATTTCAACTAACAAGTATGCCCTCTAACTTTAAATATTCATAGATAGGCACCTTAATTCGTATAAAATTGAATACGTAAACACAAGTGTCCTACATGGCATTTCAAGTGATGTACACCCAACCTCACACGAGTTAGAGCTCACATTTGTTTTACTTTGTTTTAAATGAATTACTCCTATATTTATCATTTTTCCAATGCTGCTTCTTCTTCATTTTTGCATTAATTTTTGGAGCAAAATTTTTGGAAACTCCATTAACGGGTGAGGAAGCTTTTAACTGAAGATTTATATTATTGATTTTCACCATTTAGTTTTACTTTGTTTATTTTTAAATTCTCAATTCTTATATTAATACACGTGTAAAATAGTTGCCAATCTCTGAAAGGGTCACTAATCCACGTAGGAGCGAGTGTAATTCATGCATATGAGCAGGGGGGGATTTAGAGGGGTCCGAGGGTGTTCACCCGAATACCCTCAGCAAAAAATTATAGTGTATATATAGGGTAGATTTTCTGTATTTATGTACATATATTAACTTTTGAACACACTGAACAAATGTAAAAGGTTAGCTCAAGCGGTCCAGGGTGTTCAAAATTATCTCAAGTGTCCTGGGTTCAATTCCCATTGACAACATTATTTTTTTATATTTAGCTTTTGTTGTTTTTTCCGAACCCCCGAGTGAAAATTCTGAATCTGCCACTGCATATGACCTGCCGGAAACATGTATTGACGGGTTCAACTTTATACAAGTTGAGGTGTCTACTTGTGTACACTCAAAGCTGGAGGACTTACTTGTCACCTGAGGGCAAATTTAAAGACCTATTTATGTATTATGCTAATCTCAAACTAACATCCAAAATAAGAAAAAAAAAAAGTTCCAACAAATAAGTCACACAAGGGTTTTTGCGCGGATTGTCCTTCATTTGGGGTGGTCTTTCATTTTTGTCCTTCAAATTGGTGGTTTTAAGTTTTGTCCTTCGCCTAATACCCCAAGGTTGTGGGTTCAAACCCCAGCTTAGTTAAAAAAAAAAATCGCAAGTCAAATGTTTGGATTCGCAAGGCAGAAATTTGAAAATTCTGTCCATGCAAATTTTGCCTTGCGAATTCAAACTCTACCTTGCGAATTTTTTTAAATTTTTAATTGAGTGGGGGTTCGAAGATTTTAGCGAAAGGCAAAAGTTAAAGATCACGAATTTGAGGGACAAAAATTAAAGACCTCCCCAGCGAATGGTGATCCTGCAAATTGCCCTATTATCATCCTTATTTTTTGGAAATCGTTTACGTTTCAGGGGAAGTATATGTATCATCTTTCAGTGATGATACTTTATTTTGACCAATCTAACATACAAGTCAAATATAATTAATAATCTTAATTCTTTTCCCGCAAAATTAGTTCATATTATATCCTCCCACTTGTCTTTCGTTCGCTTCCAAAATTCATCTATGCCACTTCATTAATTTTTAACACTAGATAAGAATTTATACTACTAATTAACTTTGTGTTAATTTTAAAGGCTCATAGAAGGAGCTTAATAAAGTTCGAGAACTGGGTTCAGTTTCAATTCATTTGTACAGCCCAACATAAAGTATTGCGTCACGTAGCCATATTTTCAATTTATACAATATTATACTGGGAAAGCATTATACATAATGTATCAACTTTGTATAAAAGTGTATAATAGTATATAAAAGATGTTTATACACACAAATATGGGCTAAACCGGGTAACAAACTCAAAATATGGGCTAAAAGAGTAGAAATAGAATGTTATTTTCCCAATACAAAATGGGGGACATATGTACCAAAATGCACAGCAGAAACATCCTAAATTTCTAACCTTATGTACTAGCCACATTTTGTCCCTCTCGCGAAATCAATTTCTGCTATAATATTACATGCCTTATGTTTAATATTCTCAATAATTTACCTTGATATATATATATGTATCAGTCTCAACATTCATATTTTTTGGAGTGTAATTATGCCATTAAGATTTAAAAAAGAAAGGGGAGAAACTTCTCCAGTCAGCTACTGAAGAATTTTCTTGCTAAAAGAGGCTAGGCCTAAATATGAAGAATTGATGCAGGAAACCAAATAAGTCAAGATATAGTATTTCAAAACACGTGGATTTTTATCGTTCGTCATCGATAGACATAACTCGTGTGATAATGAAGGTTGAGAATATTTGGGTGTGAGATTGCTTTGTGTCTTTGTGATGCTTAAAATATAGAAGTATGATTTCAGAGAGTATCACCTATTTCCATGTGAATATATTAAGAGAATTCAATAGTTTATATTGAATTATAAAAATTTATTATAGCCATTTTGCACAATATAATATTTGAACAAAGGAGATTCTATTGAACTACTTTTCTTCGCTTTAGCTATGCCAATATTCCAAAAGCTTCGGTGTGAACTCATCTTTACCGTTGGATTTTACTCAATCATCTGACTATTAACATTTTTCTATTCATGCATGAAAGTGGTATACCACCTAATATGACAAGTAAAGACTAATTTATGTGTTTAATATGCACAAGGCATTTGCCAATAATATATCATTTCAAATACTTATCATATTACTAAATCTAAAGCAATAACGGATAAAAGTCTCAAGACATTAGTAGAATATTTGAGGTTTGTTGACTCTATATTTCTTAATTCTCCAAATTTTCAACTTTTGTGCTTAGTCATTTAGAATCTAAAGCAATCTTTCTTTTCCTTTACCAATTGATCATCTTTTTATTTATTCATCCTCACGGTTTAACACTGTTTTCTTGTTTAGTGACAAAATATCAACAAATTTTCCTAGCTAGTGAAAAAGCAAGGTGAAAAAAAGGAGAGATGGCTGAAATTCTTCTTACAGCAGTCATCAACAAATGTGCAGAAATAGCTGGATATCTACTTATTCAAGAAGGGCCATGCTTATATTGGTTGAAAGAGGACGTTGAATGGCTCCAACGAGAAGCGAGACACATTCAATCTTACCTAGGAGATGCAAATGGAAAGTTAGTTGGAGGAGATTTGAGGGTGAAAAACTTGATAAAGGATATTGAAGAACTTGCAGGTGATATGGAGGATATCTTAGATGAGTTCCTTCCCAAAATTGAATCGCATAAGAGAGAAGGAGCACTTGGTTGTCTTAAAGAGTTAGCTTGTGTTCTTTGTCATACTCGCTTTTCCAATAAGTTTTCTATGGAGATTGAGAAGATAAAAAGAAGGGTTAATGAGATTAATCGTGTGAGGACAACTTTTGGTATCACCGATACAAGTAACAAGAATGATCGATGTGATTACATTCCATTGGATCGTGGAAGATTATTTCTTCATACTGACGAGACAGAGGTGATTGGTTTGGATGATGACTTTAATATGCTACAAGTCAAACTACTTGATCAAGATTCGCGATATGAAGTAATTTCGATCATTGGCATGCCTGGTGTGGGCAAAACAACTCTTGCCAAGAAACTTTATAAACATGTCTATAATCAATTCGAGTGTTCAGCACTGGTCTATGTTTCACAACAGCCAAGATTGGGAGAAATCTTTCTTGACATAGGCAAACAAGTTGGACTGACGGAAGAGGAAAGGAAAGATAACTTGGAGGACAACCTGCGATCACTTTTGAAAAGAAAAAGGTATGTTCTACTCTTGGATGATATTTGGAATGTTGAAATTTGGGATGACCTGAAACTTGTCGTTTCTGAATGTCATTCAAGAACAAACAGTAAAATAATTATAACATCTCGGAATAGCGATGTAGGCAGATATATAGGAGGGAATAACTCGCTTCACATGTTGCAACCCCTAGATTCAAAGAAAAGCATTGAACTCTTTACCAATAGGATTTTCACTTTTGATAATAATTATTGGGAGAATGTTTCATCAGATTTGGAAAACATCGGTAAAGAGATAGTTGAGAGATGTGATGGTATGCCACTAGCCATTGTGTTGATTGCAGGCATGTTAAGGGCAAGGGAGAGAACTGAACATGCATGGAATAGCGTACTTGAGACTATGGGTCAAAATATTCAAGATCAATGTGCTAATATATTGGCTCTAAGTTATAATGATTTGCCCACTGCATTAAGGCCATGTTTTTTGTATTGCGGTCTTTTTCCCGAGGACCACGAAATTCCTGCATTTGATCTTATAAATATGTGGATTGCTGAGAAGTTCATAGTAGTGGGTACGAGCAATAGGAGAGAAGTTGAGGATATAGCAGAGGATTTCTTAAATAATTTGGTTTCAAGAAATCTTATTCAAGTTTCAAGGAGAACATTTCAGGGAAGAATTGCGAGTTGTCGCATACATGATTTGCTACATAGTTTGTGTGTCACATTGGCCCGGAAAATTAACTTCTTTCTCACCAAGGACAATCCACAAGATGATCTTGGTAGTGTCACTAGGTTGCGAAGGCTTGCATTCTACTCTGGTGGTGTTGATGAATTCTTCTCTTCATATGCCAAGCCTAAGAAGCTTCGCGCCCTCTTGTATTTCAGTGAAGACAATTACCCATCTTCTCTTAAAACTCATCTTAACATGAAGTTATTGCGAGTGTTGTCTATGCATATTCCTGAGAGTAATTCCCGGAGGCCTGTCAGTATCCCGGAAGGAATTGGGAATTTGAGTTGCTTAGGCTATCTCAAATTATGGGGTCCAAACTTCGTTGGTAACATACCACGTAGTATTGTCAAATTCAAACATTTATTGACCCTAGATATTGAATGGACCAATCTACGCATTGCTTTTGATGTTATGGAGATGAAACAATTGAGACATCTTCGTATTTCACAATTTGTTCAGCCAATGTACATGTCAAGCACAATATTCTCCTCAGTCAATGCGTTATTGCCTAATCTACAAACTCTAATGGGCATGGATGTTTGCTACATGAAATCAGGATGGTTGCACCAATTGACCAATCTAAGAAAATTGAGCTTAAATGTAAATAACGATTCCATTGTTGAGGTACTTTCAACTCAGCGTATGGCAATACTGCCAAAGCTAGAGGTTCTGAAGCTGAAGAGTTTGTTGCAAGGCTACCAACATGACCAACAAATCAACTTGTCTTCCTATGATAAACTTCGTAAGCTGAGTTTGTTATATACGGACTTGAAAATTGTGGATTTTGAAGCATTGCCTGCAAAACTCGCCAAGCTTTCTCTTAGGTATGTTCAACTAGATACGAATCATATATCGATGATCAAAAGACTGCCCAAATTAAAGATACTCAAATCGAGGAATTGTTGGCTTCCATATGGAGAGAGTACATTAGACCTTTCTGGTGTCGATAGATTTATGCAACTTGAAGTTCTGCACATTATTGGGCAGAACTCGTGGGACGTGGTAACCGTGGATGAGTTGGCTGTGCCAAAATTGAAGAAAGTAATAGTTTCTCATGCACCAAATATCAGGCTCTCTGAACGGCTGGCCAGGCTGAGAATATAAAGACGCTGTGAATGGAACGGTAGGTTGGTAATTTCCTTCATATTAATCAAGCATCTTATAATTCTCAGTAATTTTTTATACTCTAATTATGGTCTATATTTCATTTAATCTATCTAATAAATTGCAGGGATGCAAGTTTAAAATGTGTGGAAATTTTAGTGATATCTCAAAACAAAGTGCATGGAGTAGTCTTGGTTCTGTTCTTTCTGATGATGATGAGATTCCTGTTGGCATTGTGATAAAAAGGTTTGATTGATAATGGAGTTTTTGTAGCTGTGATTTTCAAAGACATTTGTTATTTGTAACTTCATTTTGTTTATTGCACTTTCATTTTGTTTATTGCACTACTAAAAGTGAGAATAATTTTTACATCCGTGAGAAATCTATTATCGACCTACCAATTTCTGATAAGACTGTCTGTCGGGAGTTTATGTTTCTTTTAGTAGTACCCTTTTGTGACATATGACTAGGTTGTATTAAGTATTAACTATGGTGTCATGTGATTTGTAATGACATAGATTCAAAGAAAAGTGATAATTAATATTTTTTTATCGTCAGCAAATTATTCAGTTTAGGAATTTTGTTCGACTTTCGGGTAAGTAATGTAGTTCTTTATATACACGAAGCAATAACGAGGGGAAACAAACGAAAGAACAGGGCAAAGAGGAGAAGATAAATTTTATGTACTGAAATGAAATGGATTATGTTGGGTGATATGGATAGTGAGAATTTATATAATCGATTCCCACTAGTTTTTCATAGAAGCCAACCACTTTGAAGGTGAGTGACATCTCATAATGTAATAGATAATGCATTTGGTGCCACCTTGAGATTGTTTCTAAAGTTCATGCTTAAATATATAAGCAAACCATTTTATTAGAAAAAGTACAAGAAAGTTTGACCAAATTTACTTGCAGAATTTCTAGTTTTCAAGTAGCACACCGAATGAAACAATATAATGATGAACTCGTCCTATATTAGCACAGTAACATATTAAAGGAGTCAAAGCTGCCTGATTGTTTTATACGGTTGATAAAAAAACTCATTTGCCTCGATATGTACACTAATTTAAAGAACACGCGATTATACATGCATTGCATCACTTTAACTTTCGTTTTCGCAATATTAGTTGATGTTACTTACTCCATTTGTCTTTCGTTTGCTTCCAAAATTTAATCGACCACTTCATTAGATAAATTTCATAATTAACTTTTGAGTTAATTTTAATCTCATTGAAGGAGAACTGGTGATTCAGTTTCAATTCATTTGTAACCTTATCTCATAAATAAAATCGGGGAAGATACCAAATGTACAGAGCAGAAACATCCTAAATCTATAACCTCAGGCTCAATACTAGCCATACTTTGTCCTTATCGCGAATTCAGTTTCTGCTATAATATACAAGCTAATGAAGATAACAGCTTCCAGCTAGAAAATATCGCCTAACCTTAACCGTCCAAGAGCTGTCACAGCTTAATGCTCTTCTCTTTACCTACAAAACACATGTAAACAAGCTTTAGAAATATGAGGTACACGTCTAAGAATCAAGCATGTGTACAACAGAACAGACAATCTCACCAAATATATTTGTTTTTAAAGGGAACCGTAGTGATGATCCCTTCAGTTTTACATCTCTGAGATGCTTGCTCCTGTTTGGTTTCTCCGGTTTTGCCAGACTGTTGCTGCTTTCTCCAGCTGACTGAACATTTCTTTTCTTAACCTTTTCATGGTACACAGCAGGTGGTGCAAGCCTCAACTGAGGGATATTCTCTATTTGCATCGACTGATGGCTTTTTTGAAGATTGAGGAGGAGGTCAAACTGTAATAATTTCGCATGTGATTAGTCGAGCCTAGGTTTTCGGAGTGAGGACAGGGAAGTAGGGGTGGCAAAATTAGCCCATTTATTAGCTCAGCCCATTTCAGTCCAACACATTTCAGCCCATCAAAGAATTGGGCTGATATGTAGCCCAAATTGATTCTCCATAAATCTTGTCAAGATATTTTCAAAAAGACATTTTCTACATTTGATAATATTTAGACATAATAAAGAAAAAAAATAGTTTTATTAGGTACTAAAAAGATTATAAATGAACAAACAATTAAAACTTGGTAAGAATTGGGTGGGTTAGGTTATGACCCGCTATTTAGCCCTTTTGGGTGGGTCAATAACCAGTCCATTTATTAGCTCAGTTCATTTTGACCCGCCCAATTGACACCCCTACCTGGGAGTATCAAGCATAGAATTATTATAAGTGAGAACTTGCATACCCTTGAAATGGACTGAAGTCCATAGGAGTTGTCGAAACCATCATTCTCATGGGGATATAGAGCAGTCATCCCATTTGTTTGATGGGATTTTGATATAGACTTCACCAATCCATTCTCCACAAGCACAGATTTACTTCTCAACTTCTCGGTATTCTTTCTTGGCAGACAAATAGGACATCCAGCTGAGTTGCCCCTGAATGATGCTTCACTTTCCTGAGGTTCGCATTGGAGATGCGTTGCATGACCACAACTAAAAATTTGAATGCTAGAGGCTGAGAAATCTTTTGTGAGGGGACAGTTACAAATGCAACAGAGGAGGCTTCGCGGTGCATATCCATGAGAAGCTCCTCTCTTCAGTAAGCTCAAGGAGGAATATGTATCATCTTCAATCAATGATTTAGCGGTATCCTGTAACAGTGTGGAAGAAAAGTCTCTATAAGAATACTCGTCAGAGATTGGTAAAGTTACTTTAGTAGTCCAGATCTAAATCCTTATCGAGCCATGAAGAGCTAGAACCTATCAACCAAAAAAAAAAAAAAACCCTGAAAACCTAGAAGGCCTTTACAGGATAAAATGACAAGTTTTAACACACTGATATTACTTTGCTGATATGAACTTCATTGCACCTAATTCCAATGGTAGTTCCCATTTTTTAAATTTCTTTTTCTTTTTCCCAATTAGCTGTTCTGGTTAGAAGTCAAGAATGATGATTGTGCTGCATCTCCAGCTACTCAAACAAGATAAATCAAGTACGTCGTAAAGGAGTTGCAAAATCAACTTCCACATTGAGGTTCCTACATAAAAGTTGAGATATTTTGAAATTGGGATTCATGCGACAGAAAGACTTACTTCCAAAGGATGTCACTGATGCAAGAATGCTACGTTTAAAAAGAAAAATAGAAAAGAAGAAAAAGAAGTTCGACTCATGCACAGGAGACATTTATTATTTTTTCACTTTTTCATATTTTCATCAATTAATCAAAGGTTTCCTAGTGAGAACTCCACAGACATAAAGGGTTTAACACATTGATTAGCCAGGTATGGGAATTCTTTCTACAACCTTATAAAGAAAAAGGTGCAGGCCAAAAGATATACGTTCAGACACAAAACAACAAGGAAAAACTTATTTAAGTAAATGTTCACAAGCAATTTACAATTTTACATACAGTGAATGGACGATGTCCAATGATATACAATTTCACATACAGTGAATGGACGATGTTCAATGATAATCTTTATTGACACGCCATACTCAAAAGATAGGAGAGATGAAGAAGAAACATAAAAGCAAACCTACCAAAATCCGCCTCTCAAAATCATATGTTCCAAGCATCCCCAGTATAGTAGGTTTGAAATCACCAAATTCTTGTGTCTCATTATCTGAAAGAAGCTTTAATATGATCCTCGGGAGGCTTACATATCCAATCATTCCTTCAACAATCTCTTTGATAAACACAGAGAGCAGTTTCCTGAGGATGTGAGCATTTCTATGAGATTTTGACACCTTCCACTGAATTATGCAAGCCTGCTCACCTTCTTGCACACATTCTTCTTCTTTACTTATTTTACTATGGTCATGTGAATCCATCAAAGGCTCACAAAAACTGTACAAGGAATAAAAAGAGGGAATCAATAAGCAGGTGTGCAGATGATGTAAGGATCCATTTCAATCCTCGGTGATTTGAAATCCATCGAGTACATAGAAAAGAATATTACGGACAGAAAATAGTTAGAAGTCATGTTTTTATTTGTGCCTGAAAAAAGAAAAACTCTTTTTACCTCTCAAACAAAGCTACCTTTTTACCTCTCAAACAAAGCTACTTTTCAGGTACATCTTACCCTCCCCAGACCCCACTTTTGGGACCACACTGGGTATGTTGTTGTTACAACTAGGGGTGCTCATGGTTCGATTTGGATCGGTTTTTATGTAAAAAATAACCAAACCAAAAGTCGGTTATTCAATTATTAAACCAAACGTCTGTTTTTATGATTCGGTTTTTGTCAGTTTTTTAAAATACATTGTTTACTCAATCGGTGAGCCTTGGCGTAACAGGTAAAGTTGCTGCCATGTGACCAGGAGGTCACGGGTTCGAGCCGTGGAAACAGCCTCTTGCAGAAATGCAAGGTAAGGCTGCGTACAATAGACCCTTGTGGTCCGGCCCTTCCCCGGACCCCGTGCATAGCGAGAGCTTAGTGCACCGGGCTGCCCCTTTATTGTTTACTCAATCGGTGATGGGACCCTTATATACAGTGAAAGGCTAGCAGCAATTATAAGTTTTACTCCTGCTTCTTAACACTTAAATCTATATCCATTCATCACAGTATATATCTTGTGGCACAAAAGGGCAACCAAGTGGTTTTCAATATACTAAGCATGCCTGGTCTTCAATGCTCGGATTTCAATTCAAAAGAATGGTTAAGCCTAACCTGGTTCAATTCAAAAGAATGGCCCAAAGAGTACAAAAAGATAATATACATTTTGATTTATTCAAAAAAATAGACACATATATAAATAAATATAATTTTTAAATATGTATATATAAAGTCAGTTTGGTTCGGGTTTTTCTTTCGACTTGAAACCAAAACCAAACCAGCTCCAATCTCAAGGCCAGATGCCTGACTACTCTTTTTAGCTGGATTAATCTTACCCCTGCATATAACCCAAACTCTTTTTTGGATTTTATTAGCTCCTTAGTCTTATGATAGATTCTTGGATTTGTCAGCTCTCTAGACCTATGATAGGTTTTTTGTTATCTTTGTATGAGCTGATATTTCCTCCTCTTTTGTAACTATGCATCCCCTTGATGCCTTTGTGATTATAAAACACTTACTTCATCAAAAAGAAGAAAAGGAGCATACTTATTGTGATGAGAAATAATACTTGTATATGGAAAGCTACATAATTTGGGAATACGTGGAACTTTGAAAAATGTAAGCATTCCAACTCTACAAGTTTTATTGGATTGAATTTCTATTATATGCAGAACATGAAGTAGTTAGATATGTTAAAGAACTTGTTCTATTTCACTTAAATGGCTATACAGCGAGATTCCTAATTAAGGATCTTGTGAACTCATTAACCTACAGAGATGCAACAGTTGATTATGGAAACTAAGACCAGAACGATTATTGACACCTAAATGTTAGTATTCATAAGATATTTAGACAATTTTCTCATTCCATTCAGTAAAAATCTGTTGGCTGCTATCTCCAGTAGTCATGTTGGCTGCAGTCACCAGTAGATGTTGATTTCTAGACTAGAGGAAAGCACAGAAAATTCATTGCAGTTTCTTAATGATAATAACACCAGTCTATATTAACATGTCGATATTTTCACATGAAGTTTGACATCATAGTTCAGGCTTCAGGAGGTGTATAATCCGATACCAACAGGAATTCAAACCTATCGAAGTAAGTGAAATATGGAACTAAAGTTTTCAAGTGACCTGAAGGGAAGCAGTTGCCACTATCATTTGAAGTCTCGCTATTGTGAAACTGGGCGAACACAAGTAGTAAAGGTAAGTAAACAATAAGCAAATAAAGGGCATTGGCTTACGAATCAAGCAATTGAAACCACAGACTCTCGGCTTCATCGGGGTCCAATCGGGGGCTATTCCTCTGGCACAGTCCAATACAAGTGCGCAAAATATCTAGTATGTCAGTAACCTGCAATAAAATACGATGTTGAAAGACTAGACCTAATAAGACAAATCTTACCATAAAAGAGGAGTATTAGAGGAAAAAAACCTCGTTCTTGCTTAAAATAGCTTTGAAATGCTCAGGAGCCGTATCACAGTGTTCACTTTCAACAGCAGCAGCAAGCAGGATGAATTTTTCATTGAGTGAAGATATAACAAGTAAAAGGGCACTTCCGATGTCACCAACCCTTTCTAACAAGAAAGCAGCTGCATCTATAACTCCATACTCCTGGCATAAATGCAAGCAGCGTTCCACCCTATAGCTTTCGAAAGTCTCCAAGAATCTGAGAACTGACTTACGCTCGTACCTACATAATAGCTACACACAAAAAAAATGTATAAGGAAGACGTTGAACTTAGATGGCAGTATAAGACTAAATTGCATCTGCAGGACCCAGGTCAGGATTCACAACTAAGGCCTAAATGGAAGTGGCTTCTGAAGCAGACTTTTAAGCAAAAGCTCTATATTCAGGTCTATACGGCACATATTCTGGTAGTTATAGTCACTAACAGCAGACTATTGTACTAAAAATTGCCTGATTACTTCATTTAGATGCAATAAAACACCGAGTGAGAAAACAAAACTAATATAGCTCTTTAAAAACAAGCTGACAAGTAGTCAATCCTATAGGCTGGAGGCAAAAGAGAGGGTCCATGAAAATACATCAGTAAGTTGAACTAATATAGCTCTTTAAAAACAAGCTGACAAGTAGTCAATCCTATAGGCTGGAGGCAAAAGAGAGGGTCCATGAAAATACATCAGTAAGTTGTCGGATGAACAAAGACAACACTCATTTCAAGATAGGTAACGGTAAATACATCAGGTTTTGGAAAGATAAACGGCTTGGAATAACACCCTAAAGGAGGAATTCCAGCAGCTATACCTTTTGACCTCATCTCCACATGCTTATGTAAGTCAATGTGAAGTAGAAGGCAACAGGAACTTACTTCTCAGAAGAAACATTCAAGACCTGGAACTGGAATTAGTAGTAATCTTCTGTCAGGTCTAGAAGAAGTAACAGTCAACCCCCTCATGATGGACAAGTTGGTGAAGGGCTGTAGCAACAATGGTACTTTTACAGTGAAATCATGCTACTTTAATATGTTCCGCAGCAGCAGAATCATAGAAGATTGGCCATGGAAGATAGTGTGGAAGGTCAAAATTCCTACAGAGGTTGGTTGCTTAGTTGGAAAGCAACACGTGAAAATTCGATAACGACCCCCTCACTCAACAGTAGGTGCTATATGTGCCTAAGCACTCTGAAGAAACATGCCACCTCCCTACTGCATTGTCAATAGCGAGATAGATATGGAGTATGTTATTCTATCTTTTGGGGTACACAGGGTAATACCCTTTCAAGACACAGAATCCTACAGAGGTTGGGGGCAACGGAAAGTCAGTAAGTGCATCCGGAAGATATGGCAGATGGTACCAGCTTGCACTTTTTGGTGCTTATGGACAGAAAGAAATCGCAAATTCTTTGATGAAGTACTAACTCCCACAATATCCTAAAAGCTAGATGCCTTGTAAACCTTTTTTGCTGTTGTAGGCTCCATGCTGTAAACATATTTTTATCAGTTTTTTTTACTTTTTAAGCTCCTTTGCCACATAGAGGAAGGCACTGCACAGGATCTGACTCTCTTTTGCTCTCTGCTGTAATTTTCAGTATCCTCTTGATTCATTTTCAATGAAACTCCAATTACTTGATTTGAAAAAAAAAATAGTAGATAAGAGCAGGTATTTCCATCGATACAGGGCATATCAAGAGAAAATTCATGCTCAATAAGCTGAAACAACATTAAAGGAAAAGAAAGTGAACTAGAAAGGATTTCCCACCTATATAAATTAAAAGGTAGACCTCTAACATGGAGCACTTTTAACAATGTATGAATTAGGTTCTAGAAATATTTTTGGCTGGGTGATGGAAGATTAAAGATAAATTTCCTGTTTGCATAGCTTCAGGGTGGCATTTGAATTTCCGGAGGAATTTTAACGATTGGGAAATGGATGAAGTCAGCCAGTTGCTAAATTTGTTGAACCTGTAACCCTTGATGTGAACAAGTTGGACTCCCAGATCCGGAGAGCTAATAAGGATGCCAGATTTTCTCTTAATAGCTGTTATATTCTTCTGCAAAAGCAAGCAGGACAGTGAGATATGACCTGGCCTTGCAAAATGTTGCGGAAAACAAAAGAACCCTCTAAGATTGCTTGTTTTGGTTGGACTGCTGCATTGAATGCATGTTTAACTCATGACATTTTGCACAAAAAAGGCTTCTCCCTAAATAGTAGATGCCGTTTTGCGAAGAAGCCCAGGAAACTACTAGCCACTTGTTCTTACATTGCAGGCAATCAACATGGATTTGCGATCTCTTCCTTAATATTTGTGGTATGCAGCGGGTGATGCCTCAGAGTGTGAAAGATTTTCTGGTGTGTTGGCAGGAAAAAAGTGTTGGTAGAGACTAACCAGACCCGGAGAACCAGTGACAGCAATGTTGTAACTTTCTGTTTTTTTTTTTTTTTTTTTTTTTTGCAGTACCTCTTTGGTACTCTAATAATGAACTTTCTTATCTTCTAAGAAAAAAACGCAGAAGAAAAAGAAATAGATTTAGTGCTCGGTTCCATTGTTCATTATATGGTAACCTGATTAGAAAGAAACAATAATATATTTTTTATAAGGAAAGAAACAATAGATGTTCTGAAGCAAAAAAAGAACAAATCTTCAATGTAAAATACAGACGTCTTTAATACTTGTATTTTGGAATTGAGGGGATATAGTGAATGAACTTGGTAAAATATCAGACTTAATTGATTCATTAACTCTAGAACAGGAACCTGAGTCCATTTCTTGAACATAATCTGCACCTTCTTGCTACTTTTAGTTACATTCCTTTACAACAGACCCAGTGTAACAGCATTTTAGAAAATAATAATTTTAATTAAATTACTTTACTTTACTCTATCAAAAAAAGAAAACATGAAGTGGAAGCAAATCATGCAATGGAGGAAAAAATACCCCTAAACAAACTTATACAAAGTCACTACCCAGTTGAGAACAATATTCACCTCAATATAAAGCTCCGTCATTTCATCAGTTATGTGAATTGGATAATTCTGCAGGAGCTTAGGTAAGTCAGACAAGGTTTCCAGGTACACTTCAGAGGACATATGTTTCTTCTTTTTTCCACAGGGCAAGTCTGAAGCATTATCTTTTCTTAAAGAAGAGAAGTTTAGGGTGCCCGTTGAATGAACTTCAATGAGTGTCTTCAGATAAAGGAAAAGACTTTCTGGATTAGACCGCAGCTGAGACAAAATGTAATCTCTCTCCTCTCCAAAATGATTGACAATCAGAAAAAAAGCTCCTTCCCTGCAGAATCCCAAAATTAGCAAAGATTTTTCAGCACTCTGTGATTCTCCTCTAGAATATTGGTTAAACAGCTTGATGCTGGCATAGAATGAACTTCATTTCATGAAAATCCAGCTTGGATATAAATGACAAACTTTGTGGAATTGTATTGTAACCTGTTCAACTTGAGTAGATCTGGGATTCGAGAAATGACTGCTGATCTGAAAGTATCAGATTCTTTTCCTCTCAGTTGCCGCAACATGTCATCAACAAATATGAAAGCAAGAATAGGCTCATCAACAGCTTTCATATAACTGTCCAAAGCAGAAAGATACTGATGCGTGATGGCATGAATTAAGCCGCAGACCTAAAATAATTAGCATGGCCTCTTAAATAATTGAATTCTTTGATACTTGACAGAAGAGAAAGGAACAGAAACAGTTAGGAAAAGTACCTGATGCTGCTGAGCTCTCTCACATAAATTCAGTAAGTAATGTGCATCCCAGTCCTCCTCTGGCAATACTTCTAAAAGTGCAGTCAGTTGCTTCTGTTTTCTATTGAAGGTTTCAACTATCCGCCCAGAAACATTAGGGTAAGATTCGTTACCCAGTGTCAGGTATTGAAAAATTTGATGAAGGGTATCTTTTGAAACCTTAGCTTTTTCAGAGGCAATAAAAAAGGAAATAAAATCTAATATGTACTCGGTATCTTTCCTTGTCGGCCAAATGTCAGTACATCCTTCATCTTTATTGTTAAAAGAACCACCAGTTTGGAAATAACTCAGATTAAGAATGACCGCAAGGACATCTACTACTTTCTGAACTAAGTTTCCGCCTTCAATAGTTGAAATGTCTACTTCAGTTGTTTCCGTCTTTGAATTGACTGGATTCCATGCAGGACTGTAACTTTCATTTTCACCTTCTACAAATGCATATTGCAAAACATTTAAGGTGGCCTCTGTGTCGAGCTCTAACAGAGAGAGCAGGTTTGGGTGCGGTCCACTGTAATCTAAGCACATTGCTGTCGAAGAATTTGGAGAACTCGCTTCCTCCAACAAAATCTGCACAAGCTCTCTTTTAAGAGACGACACACGTGTGGGAGGGAGACTTCCACGCCCTGAAATACAGTTCATCATCAATTGCTTGCGGCAAAACACCAAAAGCACAACTAAGTAAAAGATAGTGTGAGAAAATACCACAGTAAGGTCCACACAAGAAGCAAAATTGCAGAATAGCTAAAAATATTTTTTAAAAATCAGTTCATTTCCTTCAGTAGTTCTTCAGCATAACCCCCCCATCCCAGTCCTTGTTGTTTCTCTCCTGGACAAGATACCGAGGTGCATATATGATTAGGATATCAACTGTGTCGTTCTTCAAAGACTAAATCCGGAAAAACAACAGGATATAGGCAATGCAACATGTCATGATAGATATTAATGTGGGAAAAATATGTATGGGGATCGCAAAACT
This sequence comes from Lycium barbarum, assembly GCF_019175385.1. NCBI lineage: Eukaryota > Viridiplantae > Streptophyta > Magnoliopsida > Solanales > Solanaceae > Lycium > Lycium barbarum. The sequence goes on from NC_083341.1 coordinate 16,689,582, forward strand.
ACAGAACGATTTTGAGGAATAACCGTATTTGTGAGAGAATATTACTCTGATCTACTAACTTTCTCAAGATCTTCTAGCACCTTTTTTATCCCATCTTCCACATCCCCAAAGTCTCTTGTTCCTGTCCTTCAACTTCTCCTTGAACTACACTATCTATCTAAAAACTTTTCCTTGAAGTATTTCATCTTCTTCAAACAAAAGAAACCAGTGTAACCATACAACCAAAGTACTTGTCTCCTTGAGACTCTGATGCTAACAAAAACAAGGCAAATGTCAAGTTCTCTCAATTGCCCTCAAGGTACATGAAGCTGAATGCTGTAACACTACATGGGCTTAAAATAATTGACAATTCTATATTTCCTTTAATCTGGATTGTTCCTCATTTGATCCGTCAAACCTTTCAAATTTAACTGATATTACAAGAATCAACCACGCTAGAGAATAAAATAGTCGCAAGGATAAAGTATGAGCAAAGTGCAAGCCAAAATATATCCCTTTTGCTTCTGTTCTCAAGCTTATGAAAGACAGACTAATTAATGACAGTTTACCGTTCAAGCATGCATAGAAAAGAAAGTTATCAAATGCAGAAAATCATCCTAAATTTACTCGTATGTAAGTTATAAATAGCATATTGCAGACCAACCTGGAGGAAAAGCAAAACCTTCGAAGCAGTACTTGAGGTAAACAAGCATCTTATACCTGTATCCACGAGGAAAGTGATGTTTATTTACTTGAAACACAAGTGTACATTACAAAAATGTCAAAAGACGAAGCATGACACTTTAGGAATTGGATCACCAACTTTAGGCAGAGAATTTACATTATATGGGGGTATCAAACTTGTACACGTTATGAGTCATGTTCATTAAATAATTTATATATACAATTATACACGTATATCAATTTACCCAAGAGCAGTAGCACTTTCTATTTTGCTATCCCGCAAAATTAAAAAGAGCTCTTCCAAAGGAGTCCTAAAATCATCGAGACCTTTGTTAAACAAGTAGATCAATGCACCATGCAACCTATGCTCCCTGCATAGGCGAACAACCTACAAAATAGATTAAAAATTTAACAGCTAAGTCCGACAACTTCACTGGGAAGAGAGAAAAAAAATTCAAATCAAGCTTTATTTCATTCATGCAACTCTTTCCATGCCATTTTTCTCCTGTTTGAGGACAACTGTCCTTTGCACTCCCGTCTTATTAACGAAAACCTTCATGTGCGGTCATAAAAAGGTAATCATAAATTTCGACACATAAAACGTGCAACAATACCTGATTGAAATCCAAGGACAACATGTCCATGTGGAGAACACACTGTTCAACACGCTGTAACCAACCTTTAGTGCTATAGTGCTCCACTAGTGCTTGCATTATCTTCAGCAATAACAGATGACAGTAGATCAACAGACATATCATAAGCTTTTATAATTGAATCACAAAGCAAGTGCCCGATAGTGAGTAAAGTAATGTGAGGCGTAAACACCCCCAATTCAAAGCTTGTCACAAACCAAAACCGCAGATATACCTCAGGTGGTAAAGATCCTAGCATGTCTTTCAATATATATGGCTCCAGAAGCTCCAAGAATGTATCTGTACATGGAAACATATAATTTGGCCTTTAATTTCAACGCAATATAAGTTGAAAACTGGAGTAAATGAGAACCGAAAAGGCCCAAAATCCCACAGTGGGAACACAAATGAATTTAAAAGATCAGCTAACGGTCTGCTAGACGTTTCTATTCTGTTCCCTTTTTTGATATCAAAGGTTTCCAGGCTAGCTTGAACACGCCTCAATTAATCTTCTTGGTATCTGCTACCTCCTACCAGCGCGGGAACCAGTAACTTTGCCTGTTAAGTCTTAGAAAGACGAGAAGAATTCACTTAGTGTCGCCTCTGTCGGAATTTGAATTTTCAAGGTTGTCAATCCAGCAACTACTAGGCCATTCCCTTGGGGGCTCCATTAGACATCAGTTTTACTATTGTTCTTATCTACATATAACAAGTTTTTGGACTTTGTTATACGGCAAAAAAAATGGATACTGAAGGTTTTCTAACATATAAGTCAGTTACTGCAGAAAGTTGAGTTCCAGAGGTCAGTGAAATAAGAACTGAAATAATTCTTCATTCAGACTACGTTTTGTCCATTTGATTAAAACTCTGCTTGATAATATGTTCACCCTATTATCTTCAATTCCTCATAAATCGTTAACCTCGTTAATTCACTCTGGTACTTGGAGGCACTCACTAAGTTTGTATAAGCAATTTTCTTTTTCATCAAGGAGGCATCAAACATAGAAACAATATTCAAATAGTTGACATGGGACATAATGCAGGAAGTTGAAGTATAAACACATTGCAACATACCCTTGTGATTCACAGCAACATACTTTGGAAAAATTTCATCAAAGAGAACATCAAGTCTCTTGATATGAAGACAGAATTCAACAGAAACACCACCAACCAGAGTATACTGCTCCTTAATATCAGGATTCACAAAGTCAGTGTCATACTTTGATTCATTTGATTGGCCCGACTGCCCATGTTGGTTGCCAGATGTCACTGCTATGTAGGAGAATACCTCATCTACATATGACAACAGTAACTGTACAAGATATGGCATAAGAGTCTTCTGCACATCATCCAAATTCCTTGGAAGGTCAATAACTGCATGTGCTTGACCATCATAAAGAGACATTGCCATGTTCAGTGCACTCATCCAGTCACCTGCTTTATGTAAAACTTCTATTCGTTCTTTCCAGGAAAGAAGGCGTGAAACAACAAGCTGGGATGGCCGAAGAATGTACAAAGTTGCCCCCCTGACACCTAAACAATTGTGATGAGCTTTCTCAGGATTTCCAAAGACATTGCTGAAGTAGGCATGGTATGACATGAGATCCACTCCACAAGATCCATCCATAGCAAAACTTCTCTGGTGGATCAAATTCCCATCTTTCGAAAACAAACAAAGCTGTCCAGTTGCCGTGAGAATTACCAAAATCTGGACAAGTAAAAGACCTCTGTAATCTTTGTACTTTTGTCCAAAACGGAATGCAAGTATTCCACATATTGCAGATTAATGATGAGAAAACGAAGTTCCTGATAAACACCAAGAAATTTATGTACCTGTTCATCCAACCATGCCAGCCCAACTGCTGAGCTATCCGTAGTCCATCTCCAACAAACTTTTAGCTCTGATTTCACCAGCTTAGCAACCTGAACTCTTCGATCCCAAGCAATTGCAAGCAGTGAAACTTTTTCTGATGTTTCAATGGACATACTTTCTGCTGCAACAAAAACAATCTTAGCAAGCCCGAATGCAACGTATCGACGGGCAAAATCATACAGACCAAAACTGAAGAAATATGCGATTCCATACATTTCCAAGCAGCATATGGCATTGAACCCTCCCTAACACCATCAGGACGTGGGATTTTAGCATAAACTTTAAATGTGGGGTAAAGTTTTGCCTGCAAAAGACAGTGAAACAGATGTCTTAACCAACAAGCAGGAATGAAGGTTAAACTGATCATTTACAAAGAGTTTGGGTTCGGGGAGATTGTGAAATCCTTCCAAGGCAATGAATCTTCTAAAAACTTCATACCACTAGAGCAGATTGGTGTGTGCCAAGTACGACCACACCTTCCTCAATCAAAGAAGGGCTGCCTCCCTCTGGAGAAGCCACCATAGCACCTCCATAACTTTCACCAGATAGTAGGGATACAGCACATAATGTAGTGCTGTTGCTTTCATTTAGCAGTTCCTGTTTAAATGTTAATGTATATTATTCAACCTAGAGATGCATGTATATTCATGTCAACAGAGAAGCATGAAAAGGATATTTTTACCTGTGACTTCGAAAGGGAGATTCTATTGAACAAGGGATACACTGTAAACCTGTCTAAGTTAACTACACCTTTAGTATCACCGCTGAGCACAGTGAACTGGCGAGTAACTTGAGAGTCTTGCCCTAAATACAAAAGGTGCACAACTGGAGCTTTATGTTCAGTGACAACTTTGAGCACAGAGGCCCTTTGCACATCCCATACAGTATAGTGCCCATCACCATATCCTGCAAAGAGCAAATCCCCTTGCTGATTAAAGCTCAAGGAAGTTACAGGGACATGAGATCTATCTCCCGGTAATCCAAATGTCAACATCTGAAACATATACACATTTCTGCCATCAGAAAGTAAAATATTTAATAATTCAGTTGAATCTAAAAGCTTTAATGCAAGTAACAAAAAAATATACAGAATACAGATATAGGGATTCTGCAACTAGCAATTTCCTTTTCGACAGTGACTATACACGAAGATATTTGTTAAATTACGATCATATAAGTTCAAAGAGGAGAGAATGAATAATATTTCTTGGAATAGAACAATACTTTTTGTTGAAATCTAATTCACAATGTGGTCAATCACTGTAATAAGGTACTGGTGCACAAAGCTAATTAGCACAAAAACCTTAGCGTCCATGTTATCAGCATGATGTGGAGAGTATCTGCTTGGCATCACAAGAATTGATCCTTTGGACATTCCTACCGCAATGTATTTGAGGTGAACAGCCAGGACCTGCGAAGATCCATGTTCACGCCTGAAAGCTTGAGATAACAGGGTTTGGGTGATGGTATTGTTGTCATCTACATCAAAGTAGCCCAAGACATTAGAACTCCTATGAACACCATCAAGTCTCATTGGTTGAGCAGAAGCACCCACTTCTAAGTGCATAGCCGCGAAGGCCTGCTTTTTTTCAGCTTCCTCAGCCAATTCTAGGGGCTTCAAGGCACACTGGTAATTTTTCTGAGGCTTTGTACTATCCTTCATACTTTCCTGCTGTAGAACTAACTCCTCAATGATACTTGCAGTATCGTTTAAAGAATCGGTTTTATCTCCATTGGAACTGACCTCTCCTTTAGATTGTGGAATTACATTCTCATGCTCATGTTCTGCACCATCCTTTTTAGTTGAATCTTCGTCAGAAAGAGTTTCATAAACTGGAGAAGAGAGTATCTCCTTTGTAGCAGGTTCTTCGCTGCTATCCGCACTTACAACATTATCTTCACCTCCAAATAAAGATTGAACTTGTCTATCTTCAATCTCATCCAACCCAGAGCTATCATGAAAAATAGAGTCTTTTTCAGTTCTACTAGGAGATTCCCCTTGAGTTCCAGTATAACTTAGAGCATCCTTCAAGTTACTTTTATTTGAAAAATCATCCACCACAGAAACATCATCTGCATCAGCGACATTCATATTGTCCTGACCTGCATCCACTGTAGAAACCTCCCTACTGCCATTATCTGTATCACTTAGTTGAACTTGAGCAGCTTGAAACTGATCCTTTCTGTTACCTCCCAAGCCAATAATCTCAGAACCAATCTCGTGTAAAGACCCTGAGTACCCAAAAGTATCAAGATTTTTGTCAGAAACGTCAGTATCAATAGGAGCTGGAGGAGCTATGGGAGCCGATTCATCACTTTCCAAAGCCCTTTGCAGCACTCCAGAGCTTGCTTTTCTGGATTTGATGGCTGCTGCACGAGGTGCAGGAATGGAGCGTGATGCAGCGACAGCCGCAGCCAAGGCATCTCCGGGTTTTGAATTTGATCTGATGACCCCACTGAAAAACGGTGGCAACACATTCTGGCTAGCCGGTGGTGAAGAAAACTCACTTGATTGTTTGCTACTACTTGACTCTGCTCTTGGCTCCGTCGGGTGCAACTCTAAAGGAAGTCTTAGGGATTGAAAAGACGAGTCTACCGAGCGATTACGACGATCTAGATAATTGTGTCCATCTGAAGCTGATGGAGAAGAAGGTGGAGAAGGCGAAGAAGAAGAAGTGTGGTTTAGGAGAATTTCATCAACAGTGCGATGATGCAGTAAGTGATCATCATCATCGTCGTCGGTATGTGTTTCTAAAAATGAATCGAGGTCAAGCTCCATTCAAGTCTTCACTCACTACTGTTTTTATCTATGGCTCGCAAAAACAGTTAATTCTTTGACCCTGAAAACACAGTCGAGCAAAATTAGTTTATGATCAAGGAGATAAATACTAAGTAGAAGGTCTAGATGGCTATCGTGTATCTAGGGTCTGAATAACTGAAGACCTCCATTCTCAGCCGGGGCATCATTAGCTAATACTCCCTCCGGTTCAGAATAAGTGTCCACTTAGCCTTTTTATTTTGGTTCAAAATAAGTGTCCACTTACATAATCCTTTTTTTTTTTTTTTTTTTTGACCAGGAGAGATCAGAAGAGTAAAAGTGTCCATTTACTCTTCAAAATTTACCCCTATTTAGATAAGTGAGTTTTATGTAATCAAGAAACTATATTAATTAGGTAGTATTTAATTGAGGATAGTTTAGTCAAAATACCAATTTTATTCTAGGAGTTAGTATTTTCTTAAAGAATGTGCTAAAGGCTAAGTGGAAACTTATTTTGAACCGGAGGGAGTAGTTCAGAAACAAAAAGTGTTCAATTATGTGCATTACATGAACTCTGAGAGAACATAAATCCAAAGGATCTTTGACTAACAGTTGCGAAATTGTAAGTTGCTTCGTAGCTGGAAAAATTAAAACAAAAGAAATCTTGATAAAAAAAACCGCAAAGAGAAACCCAAATCTACAATCTAAAAAATTTCAGCTCAGAACGACAAACCCAACACGAGAAACACATCAAACCACAATCAAATGCCGATGACAGCTAATTCATTCTATATATCTTTAATTTAACACCACAAGATTCAAAAGTCTTCTTTACTTTCTTAAACTCCGTGTCAAGTCAGAACCAGACAAACAAATTGAAACGGAGGGAGTAATTCATTTCTAACTTCCGTATTTCAACAAACCAAATAGTACTAGTAGGAAGCAGAACAAAATAACAAGAGGGCTTAATAAAGGTAGCAATTAGCACTTGGAATAAATAGGAAACACCAAAAATAACATTTTGACAAGCAGGAAACACAAAATTAAACAGATCAAAACTCAAATTATCCATACATTAGTTAAAATCTGTAGTAATCTTTAGGCAATGAGACAAGTTCAGTTAAAATAGTACTAGAACACAGATTAACAATCAGAAATTATGTAAAGACAACAACTTTAATTTTATATATATGCTCAGGGACTGGATCTCTTAAGTAGTAATACAAAGCTAAAACCATTTCAAATCATATACAAAACACACATACACAAAAAAGCATTCCAAAATAACAAGAGGGATTAATAAAGATAGCAATTAGCACTTGGAATAAAAACGAAACACCAAATACAACATTTTGACAAGTAGGAAACACAAAATTAAACAGATCAAAACTCAAATTATCCACACATTAGTTACAAAAAGACAACAACTTTATTTTTATATATGCTGAAGGACTGGATCTCTTAAGTAGTAATACAAAGCTAAAACAATTTACAATCATATACAAACACATATACACAAAAGAGCATTACAATTGGGACACAAAATTCTTTTCTTTTTACCCCATATATACAAAGTCTTCTATCAAGTAGATAACCCAAAATTTCTCTCCTCAATACGGTTAACAAGTACCAAATCAATTCTAACAAACCCCAATTCAGTATATTCTTATATGCCCTACCAAACAACCCCTTAAAAGCACTGTAATCTTTATGCAATCAGAAAAACTCAGTTAAAATAGTACTAGAACACACATTAACAATCACAGACAATCAGAAATTATGTAAAGACAACCACTTTAAGTTTAAATATACTGAAGGACTGGATCTCTCAAGTATAGTACAAAGCTATAACAATTTACAATCATATACAAACAGACACACACAAAAGAGCATTCCAAAATAACAAGAGGGCTTAATAACACTTGGAATAAAAAGGAAACACCAAAAATAACATTTGACAAGTGGTAAACACAAAATTAACCAGATCAAAACTCAAATTATCCATACATTAGTTCAAATCTGTAGTAAACTTTAGGCAATGAGACAAGTTCAATTTGAATAGTACTAGAACACACATTAACAATCACAAACAATCAGAAATTACAAAAAGACAGCAACTTTACTTTTATATATGGTTAAGGACTAGATCTCTTAAGTAGTAATACAAAGCTAAAACAATTTACAATCATGTACAAACACACATACACAAAAGAGCATTACAATTGGGACACAAAATTCCTTTCTTTTTACCTCATCATATCAAAAGATAAGAACAAGACCACAATTTCCATGATAAATCTAACAAGTACCAAATCAATTCTTAAAAGCCCAATTCAGTATTATTCTTATACGTCCTACCAAAACAACCCCTTAAAAGCACTGTAATCTTTATGCAATCAGCCAAGCTCAGTTAACATAGTACAAGAACAACCATTAACAATCAAAAATTACAAAAAGACAACAACTTTAATTCTACATATGCTAAAGGATTGGATCTTAAGGATAATACAAAGCTAATACCATTTAAAATCATGTACAAACACACATACACAAAAGAATATTACAATTGGGACACAATTTTTTTTTTTTTTTACCACATATATACAAAGTCTTCTATCAAGAAAAAAAAAAACCCAAAATTTCTCTTCTCAATACAGTTAAAAAGTACCAAATCAATTATTAACAAACTCAATTCAAAAGATTAAAATTCTTTAATTAAAATACCCCCATCAAGATTTAAGTCCTAAACAAAATCGTTAATTAAAGCTAAGAACTTGAAGCATAAAGATTACCTTGATTGGAAAACAGGAATTGGAGAGTGGGGTTGTCCAAAATTTGAAATTTATTCACTTGAGTGATTACTTGACGAAATAAAAATTACTGTTGGGATGATTTTACCGCAAAAAGTTTTATAAGAACTAAAAACAAAGCAAGAAAATATCAAACTTGTTTATACGTATGTGAGTCTGTGTTTCAAAAAGGATGAGTAAAGGGTCAAAAATGCCCTTAAATTATGTCAAGTTGAATAAAAATGTCCTCTGTTTATACTTTAGTTTAAAATACCCTTAAACTATATGAAATTGAACAACTATGCCCCTACTATTATTTAATTGGGTCAAACATGTGTTTTCCTAATAAACATATTATTTCTTTTCTTTTTAAATACATTTTATATAAAGATGAAATTGTATTCTTTAACATATAATATGAGAATGACTTATTAGAGTAGTAATGTTTTTTTTTTTTTTTTTGGTGAGAATGGCTTATTTTGGGGGAACATTGCATGTGAATAATAATAATGGAAAAATTCAGTAATGTATAATCCAGCATAAGAAATATCCACATAGCCATATTTTTAATTTGCATTCGAATAGACAATTTTTCACGGTATACAATATTATACATCAATATACAAACTTATACACCTATTGTAAACAATGTATCAACCTTCTATAAAAGTGTATAAGAGATGTTTATACACACTTTTACACTGTTATACAAAATTATACAAAAATTGTTTTTTTTTTTTAATTTTAAAATTATTTTTATTACATAGGGGGTTAGGGGAAGGGGAAATGGGGAAGGGGATTACAATGTGGGGATTCGAACCCTCATCTAGTGAGGTTCAGGTAGCCAACCAACTAAGCTACTAGATCCCTATAAAAAAATGATTTTTAACCCTATGAACTGCAACTAATGTTTCCCTCCTCCACCTTCATACCAACAACTACAATAGGCATCACCTACTCCCCGCAGCCAACTTCCTACCGCCAGAGCATCCTACTCCCCCATCGCTAACTCCCCCCACCGGAGCATGTCGTCACTGCTCTTTAATACGGGTATTTTCCTACTCCAACATCTTCCTCCTCCTTACCGTACCCAATTACCTCATCGATTCCTTGGCCTTCATCGCTCTTCTGCCACCGATCCAACTTTATGGCTAACTCGGATAATAAAATCAAAATGTGCTAAAAAAAGTAATTATTTTGCCCTAATTGTCATAGAATGTAAAAATCTCAATAATGTCTTTGGGTAATAATTTGGAGCATTATATTTTGAAATTTTTACACAATATAACCATTCACCAAAATAATAAAATAAACATATTTTTAACATATAAAAATTAATATATTTTTTATTTATTTGGCTAACAATTGTAATTATTTTGATCGAGTGGTCGAGTACGTTTAGAACTCTTATAAAGATTAAGAGGTTTAGAATTAATTAGTACACAGATTAATAATATTGTTGACATTAAACCTTTTGTGGAATGCAAAGAATAAAGAAATTTTGTTAAGTTTTTTTTTCCCCTGTATTTATTAGTTTTTGTGGATCTTTTTTCTTCTGACTTACTTGTCTTGCGTAAAAGACAAATGTCGCTCATTGGTTAAGAAGATAACTTTTTTTCTTCGTATATTGAATTGTCCTTTATTGGGATTGTCTCGTGCACAGAAATGGACTTGAACAATGAAACGGGTCAATCTGTTCTCCCTACGCGCAAAATATGTGAGGTCCAATCCAAATTTTGTTTTGCAAAGAATATTTTAATATATTATAGCCTACTAGAAAAGTGTCCAAATACAAGCTTGCAAGAATGTGTCCAGACACGTTCCAGAATTATAGCCTGCTTGTCCGAGCTTCAAAAATTAATTTGAAAAATACTTTATCACAAAGTATTTTTAGTAAGAAACAGTTTGTATTTGTCTAATTAATTTGAAAATCACTTCTGAGCGACATTTAGGGTTTGACCAAGCTCTTGAAAATGTTTTGAAGTATATTTTTATAAAGTGCTTTTCAAATAAAGTATTTATGGGGAAAAGCTTTTCTTTAGCTTCTGCTTCTGCTTCTACTTTAAAGCATTTTTCTTCTCCTAAAAGTTTGATGAAACCTGAACTTTGAAAAAGAAATACTGTTTTTTTTTTTTTTTTGGAAAAATTAAAAGAAAAGCTTTTCGGTAGAGAAGCTTGGTCAAACATGTTATTAGACTCCTATAACATCTGATTCATTTTATGCAAAAACTACTTGAATTTTGTAACATCGAAGTCACTAGTGTAAGTCGTTAATTTTCCTTTTATAACAGCTTCTGTCCTTGACTTATATACGTAGTTTCAAGTCACTGGGGTAACTCCTCGTTAATTTCCCTTTTGTAACGGCTTATGTCCTTGACTTACATAAGCAGTTTCAAGTCATTAGTGTAACTCCTCGTTAATTTCTCTTTTGTAACGACTTTTGTCCTTGTTAAACCGGTACGCGATGTATGAAAATGCAAGCTTGGGGGTTTTTTAAGCCTCCGCATAGTTTATGTGTACAATGAATAAAAAGTTACAAGTTCAAGGGGGGTCACGAGCCCTTTTGCCTAAAATCTAATGTTGTTTTTTTACGATAGTTATTTTGCATTAGATTTTAGGCAAAAGGGCTCGGGACCCCCGAACTTGCAACTTTTTATTCGTTGTACACCTAAACTATGCGGAGGCTTAAAAACCCCCTCTGAACTTGCATTGTCATGCGCCGCGCACCCATTTAACATCCAAAGCCCTCAACAATGTATACACACGCTATACATAGTGAAAATTATGATGATGTGGATATTCACATAGATAAATGTTGTCCGACCCAATTTACCCATTTTAACTCCAGTTATACACCCAAAATTAATCCTCAACGCTCAAAATTAACCCTAACTCATAACCGATCGACCCCCCCTAACTTCAGTTATAAACCCAAAACTAGTGCCCCTAACTCAAAATTAATGTTAAGGGGTAAGCGATGCATGAAAATGCAAGTTCGGGGAGTCGAGGGGGAGGGGGGGTTATTAAAGCCTCCGCATAATTTAGGTGTACAATGAAGAAAAATTGCAAGTTCAGGGGAGTCCCGAGCCCTTTTTCCTAGATTTTATGATAAATTAATAAATGGATTATTCTAGTTATAATGTTAATGAAATTAAATAAAAATCTATAAATAACCTAGGTTAATAATATAAAAAATATAGGAATATTACATATATGAAGGATTGAAAATGTTAAAAGGTAGATAATGTAAGGGGTGAGATAGACATAAAATTAAGGGGATAAAATTACAATAACTAAAAGTTTAAGAGGGATTTTACTCTTAAAAGTAAAAATTTGGGGAGGGGTAAATTGTTTTTTACAATTTTACTATTCATCGCACTGAGGGTTTTACCTTCAATCGCACTGAGTGCTTAACAGTTGAATCGCGAACTGAGGGTTTTACCAATCCGATCGCTGGTATGACTATGGCGGTGAAGTTTTCGCTCATGCGGTTGATTTCTTTTCCACTCGCATCCCGCATTTCCCTTTTCTACCATACTATACGCCATGTAGGGTAAAATCATTTGTTGCTACCTTTGATTTCTATTATTTTTTAGTTGTTAAAATACAATAAGGCCCTCACTTCGGGATTGCATGTATTGATTCTTATCGCTGATAGGATCGCGTATGTGCAATCCCTCACAGAAGAGGTTATTTCAATACAGTGTATTATTAACAAGGGTGAAACCCCATTGTGGTTTAAGCCCTTATTTATTTCAAGGTTCGACATATTAGAACTTTGTTATTGCTTAGTATCAGAACGTTTTACTGTTGTTAGTAGACTCTTGGTAATGTACTTATTATATTTTTTTGTTTACTTTAAGTGTAGGTTGTGGACCCTCTTTTGGTTTCATAGGCCATTGAGGATCCAGTAAAGAAATTAATCCAACTTGCTCAACAAATTACTCGCAGGGAGGTGCATAAAAGGACACTCGACAAGGTTGATGAAAGCCACAAGTTGAAAGAAAAAATAGTGTTAAGCCACCCCTTTGAATACTTTAGGGTTTTAGTGTGAGTTAATTAGCTTCAGACCGTTAATTTAGAAAGCGTTCTGCGAATGGTTTCCTTTTAATTCTGGAACCTTTGATGCTTGAGTTTGATCCCTCTGATGCATGTTTTTATTGTAGATGGCTATCAACGATACTGCAAAAGGTTGGAGCTTGAAATGCCTTCGATGTGAAATAGGTATGTGGGCTAGTCTTCAAATTTTATATCATAACAAAAAAGGTTGTAATAGATTTTTTCAATGCATGTCTCCATATCATCTACACGCTTTAGTATACGGTACTAATTAAAATCTCATGTTACATTCATTTCACACTTACCTTCGATAATTTTTTACAAATGATAAAGCTCTTCCTAAATGGATTTGAATATGCACTACATAGTTCAATCCTGATCTCTCACTGACATTGATGTATAGGTCCTTAAGGATAACGTTTTTTGGTGTTCTTGTTAAAATTACCTAGAGTAATCCTTTCAGCCAGCTGCAATTTAAAGATAATTGAACAGATGGCTGATGTGGATGTCCACCTAGATAAATATTATCTGACCCAATTTACCCATTTTAACTTCAACTATAAACCCAAGATTTATCCCCCAACACTCAAAATTAACCCTAACTCATAACCAATCGACTCCCTCACACAAATGGTCTCATTAACTATCGATGTTGTACTTTTTCATTCTTCAACAATAACGGAATTTCATATGTGATATTTGTATGAGTATTCGAACCATGCATGTACTGCAACATACATATAGTTATGTGCATGTATACCTGGACTATGCACATATTATATCACTCATATACTACATAAAGTAAGAACACCATATACAATATGTACCTAACAATATACTAGAGTATACAATATTCACATATATCTAGTTAAGCAAAATGCTATTAGACCCGAGCTTGTATTACTTTAGTTTGACATAGACTTGAATCTGGTGCTGTATGTTCCAATGAATATTTTAATGAAATTTGATTTACATTATATATGTTCTTTAACAAAATTATATCTACATATTCTTATGCAAGCTTATTTAATCCGAATCCACCTATTAATTTCTTAAAATATGCACTGTTTTCGTCAGTTGTAAGCAACCATAAAGGGAATTGGACTTGGGAAATGATTTTTTGATCAATTGGTTCTGAATATTTTTTGATTCATAAAATCTTTTACATAGAAAATATATCTATAGACATACTTTATTGAAAATAATCTAACAATACAAATAAACATAAATGTAAAAGACTTTATTTTCCAAGTTAGTAAATATTTAATTTCTCTTTAATTCAGCAACATATGATATTTGTGAGCATAAAAACTAATATGAATATAACCCTTTAATGTCAAACTTCCTCAACAGTATATACACGCGTTGTACACGATGGAAATTATGCTAATGTGGATCCATGTAAATAAATATTATATGACCCAATTTACCCATTTTAACTTCATCTGTAAACCCAAAATTAATCACCCAACACTCAAAATTAACCCTAACATATAACCGATCGACTCTCTCACACAAATGGTCTATTAAAGGGGTACGCGACGCATGAAAATCCAAATTCTAGGGATTTTTAAGCCTCCGCGTAGTTTAGGTGTACAATGAATAAAAGTTTGCAAGTTCAGGGGGTCGCAAGCCCTTTTACCTAGATTTTATGATAAATTAATAGATGGATTATTCTAGCTATAATGTTAATGAACTTAAATAAAAATATATAAATAACCTAGGTTAATAATATAAGAAAGATAGAAATATTACATGTATGAAAGGATTGAAAATGTTAAAAGGTAGATAATGTAAGGGGTGAGATAGACATTAAACTAAGAGGGCAGAATGACAATAACTAAAAGTTTAGGAGGGATTTTAATCTTGAAAGTAAAAATTTGGGGAGGGGTAAATTGAGGGTTTTACTGTTCAATCGCACTGAGTGTTTAACGGTTGAATCGCAAACTGAGGGTTTTGCCATTCTGATCGCCGGTATGACTATGGCGGTGAAGTTGTCGCTCATGCGGTTGATTTCTTCTCCACTCGCACCCCGCATTTCCCCTTTCTACCATACTGTACACCATCTAGGGTAAAATCATTTGTTCCTAACTTTGAATTTCTATTATTTTTTAGTTGTTAATACTAGTATTATTTTTTATGTAGGTATATAATTCCTCCACCCATAAATTGGGGATGAGGGGAGGGGGGTTTGAGAGTGGTACCGGAGAGGAGTATTTTTTTCGTCTAGCGGGTCAGCAAATACAGTAAAGCCCTCACTCCGAGATTGTATGTATTGATTCCTATCGCTAATAGGATCACGTATGTGCAATCCCTCAAGGAGGAAGTTATTTCAATACAGTGTATTATTAACAAGGGTGAAACCCCCGTTGTGGTTGAAGCCCTTATTTATTTCAAGGTTAGACATATTAGAACTTTGTTAATGCTTAGTATCAGGACGTTTTATTGTTGTTAGTAGACTCTTGGTAATGTACTTATTATATTTTTTGTTTGCTTTAACTGTAGGTTGTGGACCATCTTTTGGTTTCATAGGCCATTGAGGATCCAGTGAAGAAATTAACCCAGCTTGCTCAACAAATTGCTAGCAGGGAGGTGCATAAAAGGACACTCGACAAGGTTGATGAAAGCCACAAGTTGAAAGAAAAAATAGTTTTAAGCCACCCCTTTGAATTCTTTAGGGTTTTAGTGTGAGTTAATTAGCTTCAGACCGTTGATTTAGAAAGCGTTATGAGAATGGTTTCCTTTTAATTCTGGAACCTTTGATGCTTGAGCTTGATCCCTCTGATGCACGCTTTTATTGTAGATGGTTATCAATGATACTGCAAAAGGTTGGGGCTTGAAATGCCTTCGATGTGAAATAGGTATGTGGGCTAGTCTTCAAATTTTTATATCATAACAAAAAAGGTTGTGATAGATTTTTTCAATGCATGTCTCCATATCGTCTACACGCTTCAGTATACGGTACTAATTAAAATCTCATATTACATTCAGTTCACATTTACCTCCGATTTTTCTTACAAATGATAAAGCTCTTCCTAAATGGATTTGAATATGCACTATATAGTTCAATCCTGATCTCTCACTGACATTGATGTATAGGTCCTTAAGGATAACTTTTTTTTGGGTGTTTTTGTTAAAATTAGATAGAGTAATCCTTTCAGGCAGCTGCAATTTAAAAATATTTGAACAGATGGGTGATGTGGATGTCCACCTAGATAAATATTATCTGACCCAGTATAAACCCAAGATTTATCCCCAACACTCAAAATTAACCCTAACTCATAACCGATGGACTCATACTCCCTCACACAAATGGTCTCATTAACCACCGACGTGGTACTTTTTCATTCTTCAACAATAACAAAATTTCATATGTGATATTTGTATGAGTATTCGAACCATGCATGTACTGCAACATACATATAGCTATGTGCATGTATACCTAGACTATGCATATATTATATCACTCATATGCTACATAAAGTTAGAACACCATATATAATATAGAACACCATATATAATATGTACCTAACAATATACTAGAGCATACAATGTTCACATATATCTAGTTAAGCAAAATGCTATTATACGCGAGCTTGTATTACTTTAGTTTGACATGAACTGTTTTCGTCGGTTGTAAGCAACCACAAAGGGAATTGGACTTGGGCTACGATTTTTTGATTCATAAAATATTTCACATAGAAAATATATCTGTAAACATACTTTATTGAAAATAGTCTAACAATACAAATAAACATAAATGTAAAATATTTTACTATCCAAGTTAGTCAATATTTAATTTATCTTTAATTCAGCAACAAATGATATTTATGATCATCAAAACTAATATAAATATAACCCTTTAATGTCCAAATCCCTCAACAGTGTATACACGCGTTGTACACGGTGGAAATTATGCTGAAATGGATCCATGTAACAACTAGTTTTAGAGAAATGGTTTCGTTATAAAGTGTTGAGGGTCAAAAATTAAAGACCACCCCCAAAGTAGGGCATTTGTGCGAATGATCCCCAAATAACTCAGCTCCTAGCACGACCCCTTAGGGGCAGCCCAATTTGGCCTATAATTTAGACTTGTATGGTCGATCTTTATGGGGCCAGATTGGGCTCGATCTGATCGATAGGGATATCCTCAATTAGCCCAATTTTTTGTAGACAAACATAATGAATTTCAATAAGTCTACAGATGGGGCCGGATATCGTCATATCTAGCTATTCATGCCCTTTTTAGTGAAATTCAATGATAAGCAAATAATTTAATAAGATATCATGAGTACTTTCATGAGTATGATTTAGTACTTTGTTGAGTTACCGAGTTAGCTAAGTAATGCTATCATCCATCAATTTCAGGCTCTTGAATATTTTTTTTATAAGTCAAATAATATTGTCAATGCTATTTTTAGTTTTAAAATAATTTTGTACTTATTGATAACGAGTACACATGCAACGAGCATGTCCAGAGACTAATGCGGATGAATGTATTAAGACGTACATACTAATATAATATCAATCGAGACATATCTTGAAAGACTATTGAGATTGCTAGAGCTAAAGAAATATATTTCTACCTGATATTATTTTCTGATATTATTGTGTCGAACATTTAACTTTAGGTAACATGTCAATGATATTCACACTAATGTCCAATAAAAATTGTAGAAACTATACAATCTTAACTTGTTCTATTCATTCACCAAGAGAGAATATATCTAGGATACAATCTTGAACTCTAGTGAAACAAGGAAACTAAGATCCTAGTGAAACAAGGAAACTAAGATCGTAGTGAAACAAGGAAACTAACTAATATATGGTAATTAGTGAAACAAGGAAACTAACTAATATATGGTAATTATCTCCTTACAAATATGCTACCAAATAATATCAAATAATATAAAGATATTATACCGCAATACCCCCCTCAAGTTGGAGCATGGGAATAAAAAATGTCCAACTTGGAAAGCAAGAAGTCAAACTGAGTTTTGCCGAGAGCTTTGGTGAAAATGTCTGCCAATTGTGAAGATGTTGAAACGTGTGACGGAGAAATCAAACCTTCATTAATTGCATCACGAACAAAGTGACAATCTACCTCAATGTGCTTTGTTCGTTCATGGAAAACCGGTTTTTTTGCGATGTTCAAAGCGGACTGACTATCACAAAACAATTTGATCGCCTTGGGATGTTGTATACCTAAACTCAACAACAGACCTCTCAACCACTTTAACTCACAAGTGACGCAGCCATGGACCTATATTCAGCCTCTGTAGAAGATCTAGAAACTTTGTGCTGCTTCTTTGTCTTCCAAGAGATCGGAGATTGACCTAGAAATACTAGCCAACCTGTCAACGAACGACGAGTAAGCGGACAAGCCGCCCAATCAGAATCACACCATCCCTGCAAAGTCAACTCACTGTCGGCACGTAACAAAATACCCTGTCCTGGTGTGCCTTTCAAATAACAGACCACTCGTAAGGCCGCTTCCCAATGTTCAATCCGGGGTTCTTGCATGAATTGAGACAAAATATGAACAGAATATGACGAGTCCGGTCGAGTGACCCCCAAATAAATCAAACGCCCGACTAATCAACGGTAGACCTCCGGATCCGACAATAAATCTCCATTTGCAAGGCCAAGTTTATGATTTTGCTCAATAGGGAACCCACTTGGCTTTGCACCTAATAATCCTGCTTCAGAGATAATATCAAGAGTATACTTGCGTTGAAACAAAAACAACCCTGATGAACTACGAGCTACTTCAATACCCAAAAAATATTTGAGAGACCCAAGGTCTTTCATTTTGAAACAATCACTCAAATAGGCTTTGAAAGTTGCAAGTGCAGCGGAATCATTCCCAGAAATAATAAGATCATCAACATAAACCAAGATATTAATTTGAATATTCCCTCTAGTAAATGTAAAAAGAGAATAATCAGAATAAGATTGAAGGAAACCGTACCCTTTCAAAGCAGTCACCAATTTTGCAAACCAACATGGAGGGGCCTGTTTCAACCCATACAGCGATTTGCGCAAACGACACACCAACGTAGGATCTGGACTTTCAAACCCGGGAGGGAGCTTCATAAACACCTCCTCATCAAGGTCACCATGTAAAAAGGCATTATGAACATCCATTTGGTGAAGTTTCCAATTTTTTGATGCTGCAATGGCTAGGAAGGCTCGAACAGTAGTCATCTTGGCGACCGGAGCAAAAGTTTCATTGTAGTCAATCCCCGCTTGTTGATGATTTCCAACACAACCAAGCGCGATTTGAGCCGTTCCACATCTCCATTTGACAAAAACTTGGTCTTGTACACCCACTGATTACCAAGTTCTTTCTTACCCGGAGGAAGATGTTCCAAAGTCCATGTACCATTGTCTTTCAATGCACGTATCTCTTCTTTCATTGGATGTCTCCAACCTTCGTGTTTCATGGCTTCTTTGAAGGTCTTAGGATCCTTACCCGAAATAATAGCTGCAGGAAACTTACGATAATTTACAAAAAAATGGTCACAATTAATATAGTGTGCCAACAGATAGGGAGTACCTGAGGATTGATTGTTAAAAGGAGTTGTAGGGGACGGACTATTAGCAAAAACTGAGTGTGTCACATAATCACGAAGCACAACAGAGGGAAATTTCTCCCGAAAACCACGCCCCAAGCCACCTTCCACATTCGTGACTGGGGTATGGTGTTGCTGCCCCCCCCCCCCCCTTGCTGCCAGCGGGCTGTGCAGTGGCTGTTGGCAGCCGTTCAGCCTCGCTGCCAGCTGGCGCTGGGTTCCCAGCGGGCTGGACAGTGGCCGTTGGCTGCAGCTCGGCCTAGCTGCCAGCAGGCGCTGGTTGGGCAGTGGTTTGCGGCTGCTGCTCGGCAGCCTCTGAACTATCAACTTTTCCCCCTAATTCATCCCCGTACACCATAAAATCACGATCAATTTCAGCACCCTCATCAAAAAAACTAGACGAAATATTAACATCTTTCGGACAAGCAAAAGGAAACACATCCTCCACAAAATTTACATCACGAGAGACAAAAATTCCTTCGTATCAAGATCAAACAACCGCCACCCCTTCTTACCAAATGGATATCCCACAAACAAACACTTTCTGCTCCGACTAGCAAATTTGTCACCCTGAGTTTTTTTATTATGAGCAAAGCACAAACACCCAAAAGTACGAATAACATCAAAAGAAGGAGGTTTATTGAATAAAATTTCAAAAGGTGTTTTATTTTCTAATTTGGGGGTAGGGATACGATTTATGAGATGAGATGCAGCAAGAACACATTCACCCGAGAAAAAAATAGGCAAATTGGCCTGAAATCTGAGAGCCCTCGCAACATTCAACACATGTTTATGCTTCCTCTCTACCCTCTCATTCTGTTGCGGAGTACCCACACAAGAGGTTTGAAATAAAATACCAGTGGCGGAAAAATAATTGATCAAACAATTAAATTCTGTACCATTATCACTTTGTACAACTTTAATTGTTTGATTAAATTGTCAATCAACCATAGCAACAAAAGCCATAAACATCGGAAACACTTTTGTTTTATCAACCAACAAGTAAATCCAAACAGCTCGGGAAAAATCATCAACAATTGTTAAAAAATAACGAACTCCACACGACGAAACATGGTGATATGGGCCCCATAAATCACAATGTATTTTCTCAAATATTCTAGATGCATTATTATCACTTAAAGGAAATTTGTCTCTAGGATGCTTAGCACGTAAACACACTTCACAATCCTTTGCTAAACTACTCTTATCACTACTGACATGAGGAAGCAACTTAACTACTCTCTCGGAAGGATGCCTCAATCGTCGATGCCACAATTTCAATGCGGACGTTGCCACGACAGTAGACACATGTTGCACCACGTCCGGTTTGCTAAAATAGTATAGTCCGTCCCTCCTAACTCCCGTTCCAATCAGCTCCTTCAGTGGGTCATGAATAGCACACATATAAGAATTAAAAGAGACAATAATATGTAAATTATCAGTAAGTTGGGGGATGGAGAGTAAGTTGCAACGTAAATAAGGCACATAAAGGACATGATGTAAGGTGATTTTATCTGACAGTCGAACAGAACCTTCCAAAGAAGCAAGCATCTTTTCACCATTAGGAAAACCAATAGGACAATCAACAGTATGGACATCAAACAACCAAGATTTCTGACCGATAACATGATGAGTATCACCAGTGTCAATAATCCAAGAAAAAACATCAAACTTACCATTCAAGTGATTTTCGGGAATTGTAGCATTACCAAAAAATTCCGTAATAGCCTTCCATTGATCGGAAGTAAAGTGCTGACCGACGACAACGTTATTTGATGCGCCCTTGAAATGAGTAGACGTGATATAGTCCCCAGGTCGGTCTTGAGGACCGAGAAAATAGGGAGAATTAGACTCAATTTTGGGTGGTGGTGGAGGAGGTACAGCGTCACCGACCATGGAAATTTACGATGAAGAGAAGAAAAAAAAACGTGTGGCCTGATACCATATAGAAACTATACAATCTTTACTTGTTCCATTCATTCACCAAGAGAGATTATATATAGGATACAATCTTGAACCCTAGTGAAACAAGGAAATTAAGATCCTAGTGAAACAAGGAAACTAACTAATATATGGTAATTAGTGAAATAAGGAAACTAACTAATATATGGTAATTATCTCCTTACAAATATGCTACCAAATAATATCAAATAATATAAAGATATTATACAGCACTAAAAATCCATATATATAATTGGAGATGTACACTTTTGTATGTTTGTCGGCCAGAGGGTTCGGCAAAGTTGCATAGCCACAAAAAATGAATGATGGTTAGTCGAACATTCTTTTTGAGAAAATGATATTGCGCACGCGCAATATATATATATATATATATATATATAATGTTAACGTATTAACTTTATATATATATATATATATATATATATATATAAAGTTAATACGTTAACATTGTACCAATTTTTTAGTTCACCAAAACGCCCTTACTTTTTTTTTTTTATGTCAAACACATTAACTTTTAATCTTTTACCAAATAATTTCAATTCCTCTCGCTGTCGTTTTGCTCGTATAGAATACTCCTTCAAGTTCTGACGTAGCAAAGAAACTTTAAAAAAGATGAAGATCACGTTTGAGGAAATCCATTTTAGAGATGCAAAAAGCTTGAAATGAAGTCCATAAATTTATCTGAGCACTCATATCAGACGGGTAACTTGCGCAACGCTTTTTTCATTGCCGCAATATTCCCCTAAAACTTCGTTTCTCCCACAGAATATGCAAAAATGGTCGAAATCGATTATGAGAATTTGCCTGAACAATGACCAAAAATATTTGGTGTGTTTACTCTTTCCATCACTGTCTTCATGTTAATGCTCTTGCCTTGCACTACGCCAAACATAAGCTGTGGAAATTACATACATGTCTCTTGTGCTATTAGATGAAGCATGAATTGGGACTTCGACAGTTGTTCATTTGTTCTTCCAGAGACACAGTCATACTGTTGCTATGAACAAATAAAATTATGCATGGATATTTTAACTCATAAAGACCATAGTGTGTATTCTCTAGAAAGAACTGCACTTGGGTTGTGATTACTGGAATCTTTTGCATAATCTGAGAGTTTGTTGACTATAGCTACAACTGTTAGGTTTTTGGGTTTTCCCTTCCTATGTGGAATTGGATTAATAAAACCCAGTCCAATTAGGTTTTTGGATTTTCCCTTCCTATGTGGAATTGGATTAATAAAACCCAATTCAATTTGGACCAGACCAGTTTTACCCAAAATTTCCTTTATATATAGGATCAATTTAGGTCTTATTTTCAGAACACAAGAGTGAATTCATAGCAACCATATAGAGAGAAAAACGTGAGAGAGAAAACAGATTTTCGTCCAAAAACTTTCTGTTACAGCAGTCCGCTTTAAATTGCGTTTCCTGATTCTTTAACCATTGGATCGTGCTGAAATTTTAACTGGGGGTTCTAACATCTGGTTCTTCGATTTCAACGGTTAAGATCGGATTTTGTGGTTTTTAGCTCCAGATTTCGAGTACGAATAGTAGCTCATTTTTGGGGGTGATTTCTCTCCTTTCTTCGATAGTTTTGGTGCTATCTTTTATGTATTGTTGCTCCGTGCTTGGCTTTGTTGTTGTAGCCATTTGGAGAACATTGTTGTAACTCTTGTTGTTTATAGTGGAGCTTTTGTGGGCCGGAGGTCCCGTGGATGTTTCCTCTTCACATTAAAGGGGTTTTACCACGTAAATTTGGCGTCTCTTCCATTCGATTTATTTTTGTTTGCTTTGCTATCTTATTGTTGGTATAGCTGCTACCTAGATTTCCATTTGTGCTAGTGTTTATTGTCTTCTCTTGGTTCAAATAGCGTGGGAAGCTTCGACTTGGGTATTTCTTCCGCTGTTACCTCGTCGTGCAATTTGATTATTGCTTGTTTCTTCCCAACAACAACACATCATGAAGAACTTAAAACCCTTAACTATAAGTGCTCAATGCTAAGATGGAACTTTTATATGAGACAGAAGACTTACGTCCTCTAACATCATGGTGCTACGGTTTGCTTGACAACAATCATGCTTTTGAAAATGCATTAATACTGTCAAAAGTATTTATATAATCAGATAAGTTAAAAGGTAATCGCAAATAAGTCTATTAAATAACATTAATAAGACCAAAATAAATGATAACATGCTATAACAAATTAAATTGCAATGTATATGACTTAAGTACAATAAACTATAATAGATAAGAAGAAGAAAATGGATAAAATGATGTCAAGAAGAGATAGATTTTTAAAGACCCCATCTTTTACTTATAATTTAGACCACTTCAAAAAAGCATACACAAATTTAATTGACAAAGATGCGGCAACACTTGAGCCTAAAGATCACTTTTCTTCATGCAAGCAAAGCTGAAGGGAGAGTTTAATTTTCAATGTAAAAATTGGGGAGGGGCAAATAATTTTTACCTTATTAAAGAACAGCCAAGACTTGTATAGCGTAGCGGTAAATTTTTTTTCCTGCATTATTTTAGTTCGTTTTCGAATTTTACTCGCTAATTTAGAATCGGACTCCATTTGTTAGCTTCTTGTTTCATATCCTTTTGTCAAATTACTTTGATTTGACAAAAGAAAAAAGTATAAACCCAACACTTGCAATATGCAGGATTGTCCTTCGCTGGGGTGGCCTTTAATTTTTACCCCCTCAAAATGGTGGTCTTTCAATTTTGCCCTTCAAACAGAAATCCTGCCTTCAGGCAGAATTTACATGGCACAAGCAGAATTTCTGCCCATCCAAATTCTGCCGGTGCGGCCCAAATTCTGCCTTAAGGCAGAATTTCCCTGGATAGATTTGCAAAATTCTGCATTACGATTTTTTTTTACTGAGTTGGGGTTCGAATCCACAACATCGGAATGTTAGGCGAGGGGTAAAACTTAAAGACCACCAATTTGAAGGACAAAAAATAAAGACTACCCCAAATGAAGGGCAATCCACGCAAAAATACACTTATGTAATATGGGATAACCCATAACCAATCCACCAATTTATCAGCCAATCCATATTTTATCCACTTGAAATATAGGCGGGTTGAAACCCAACCCGTTTTTATTCAACTCATGTTGGAGCTTTCCATCGGTGCTTCCATTTTTCTTGTTGTCAATCTCCTCCACCTTCACGGAGGTCCCCTTGCCTCTTTTTTCTTTCTTCATTTTAACTTATATAGAAGCATGAGTTTGGAGGTGGTATCATCGTCCACCTACTACTCATGTAATTTAAAAAAAAAAATAGATCTCATATTAAAAAATCAAGCAATATAAAAAAACATGAACCCCATATTAAAAAATCAACCAATATTCATGTAACTCCCAAAATATCCCCATTAAGTCAATAATGGTGGATTAATTGCCACATGCGTATCAACCCATTAGTGGGAGTAAATGAAATTATTGTACCGTAAAAAATGTGGACCCCATATTATTGCTTTCCTTCAAAAGGTTAAGTAGTCAAACTATACAATTTCCTTTCTTTTCTTATATTAGCCTGAAATCTAATCTAGATATTTAACTGTTGTATTCGTTATTCCGCCATGCCATTTATTTGTTATGTTTAATTATCTATTCAAATGGTTATCCAAAAACATTATGATATGCTAATTTGAATTAATTATCTATTCAAATACTTTATCGGAAGTAAATCTATCAGCAACAGACTACAAAATTACTCATTCCTTGAGGTATGATATGATTATCCACGCAATATTCTAGGTGCAACATATTGAGGTGTGCGAAGGATTTACATTAAAAATACGAAACGATTCCATCTTTTAAGATTTCTAAGTGCTTGAGGTCTATTTTAAAATCATTAGCATCATGAGGAGTTAAAACTACATAACAATTTCTTGAAAAACAAGTTAGCTTCTACATTTTTGTGTGACCAAAGATAAATGTCAAAACAAATGGAAGACATCGAGCACATATTTATGGACTTTCGAAATAGACATGGAATATAAAAAGAAACTATAAGCAAGTCACAAGGTATCTAAAAACTTGAAACATGGTAATCAGGATTCAAATAAGATTCCAACGTAAGGGCTATTTTAATTAATACAACTTACCAAACGAGTCCTAAGTACAAGATGCAAGAACACCACCAAGGTATGAAATGAAAGGTTATATAAAATTATTATACGAAGACATCTATATTTAATAACTACTTCGCTATTCGGTAAATACCGAATTACCGAATACCGAATACAGAAACCGAATACCCTTTTTTTTATTTTATTACCGAAAATCGAACCGAAATACCGATGACTGATGACCGCAAACCCGCATCCTAAACAATAAGCACACTTTTATAATGTTTCAATCACTTGGAGTTCTCCTCTTCCTCTTCATTTCCAGCTCTTGACGATTCAAACTAGCGCTGATGAGACAAATACCAAAAGTGAATTAATACTCCCTTGAAACAATGAGTAGTCCGATAAAGAATATACACTTGTCCCAAGGACTCAATAAGAATAAATTTTGATGACCAGAAATAAAACCTTATTGCAAACAGATCATAAGATGTAATGAAATGCTTCTTCTTAAGCAAAAAAAACAATCACAATATTAGTATATATAATAATACGGAAGGGACTATAAACTAGTACTCCTTTTTTTTAGGGTTAGATTAGAGTCTCTTTTTCTTAATCTCTGCAAGGCGTTATGGCTTTTCTAGGACTTGGTCGTGCAGGAACACAAATACGGCAGTGCAAATAACCTATTCACAGTACTCTTCTTTTCTTGTTTTTCTACTCTTCTTTTCTTGTTTTTTTTTTTTTTGTTTTGTTTTTTTGTTTTTTTTTGTTTTGATTGATTTTTTGATTGAATCTGTAGGAGATCCTACTCCCAGCAAGTCTGCCCGCGATGTTGCGCTCACTATGTTGTTAATGATTTTAAAGAACCCAAATTTTTTAATGATGGTAAATTTATCAACCCCATTTGCTTTATTAATGTTAGAAAAATTGGAATACGGAATTGAAGAAGAAAGGCTTTGACGTGATACTACCCTCCTTAAAGAGATATTGTCCATATATTTTTTAAGGGGTTACAAGCTATTAGTTTTAGGATTTAACAAAATCCTGGTATACTGCAGATTTTTCTCACGCTACTTTAGGAGTGTCCTTATATTTATAGAACTAGAGAGATTACTTTTCAAAAAAGTCATGATCTTTCAGGATCAGATGTGTATTTTCAATTTAAGACCTCCTAATATTACAAACTAATTCAACAATTAATTCATTGCTTCAAAATTTAATAACTCATCTCATTTCCTTAATTGCAGTTAGATGTTTTTGGGCGGGTTGGCTCTCAGCTGGTATTCCCTACATGATATGGTGCGTGCCTCAAACTCCACTCCACACACTACTGGACCAATTGATTTCCAGCAACTTATTTCGAAATTTTTTTGGCAGGCTTTTATATCAATTAGAGAAATCTGACGACAAAAGTTGGCTCTTTGTTTACCTGAATTAATTATACTCTTCATAGGCTGTAGCATTAGTCTAATGTTTATTATGCTATAGGCTCCATAAACATTTCCTTGACAGGGTGAGGAGCTGGGTAACGTTATGTCATTGTTTTGATAAGTGTTAGGTTTAGAGAATCGAATTCCCAAATTATCTAAAGGAAAGTATTGAGTATTGAAACAAAAGAGAATGTAGTTAATGTAGAGGATTCATATAGTCGACTAGAACTAATTTGGGATTGAGGCCTGTATACTTTGTGCTTGCTGTTACAAAGATAGCTTTAATGTAGGATTCATGAAAAGTAAAACCATTAGTTTAATGCGGAAAAGTCGGGGTGTTGTGTGCAAGATCAGGGGCAGATCCATGTAGAAAGACGGGGATGTCACGGCACCCGAACCCCTCGGTTGAAACTCTGTATATATATATATATATATGTGTGTGTGTGTGTTTGTGTGTATATGTATAAGAAAAACGCTATATAGCAATTTTGCCACACGGACTAACAAATAAATGAAAAGTGCCACTGGCGGCAGGCTTAACCTGCCACCCGCGCTACCCAGGTACAAACCTCTGGGTGCAATACTTTTTTGCTTGCAACATGTTCAGCTCTATTCTTTTTCATTTCTGGTCTTTTTTCTTTACTTCATCTTTACTTGCTATTCTTTATTGATCTAAAATTAACTCTTTTTGGCTTTAATTAGTTCTTCTTCTTTACTTGCTATTCTTTATTGATCTAAAATTAACTCTTTTTTTTTTTGCTTTAATTAATTCTTTGCTCTTTTACTTCCTCTTTCTTTAAGTATGATCTTTATATACACCCGTTGCGTGCATATCATCTATCAATAAGCACTACATTTTAAAATGTTACATAAATATTAACAAAGATATATTTAAATAGTAATTTAAAATTCTAAAAGAATATTTTAAGTTTTAAAATGATAAATGTTACTGTGTTAAGAGTTTTACAAATTTAGAGGTTACTTTGATCTTTCACCAACGTTCGCGCTAAGTGAAGATGAGTGGTTTAAGCTACAATTCTTGATTCTTTTTGAACTATATATATGCAATAACACGCAAGGGCAATAGAGAATGAATATATTGAGGTAACAATATTAGATGGTTTATACCGGTTCAGATTTTTAACGTGGGGAATCTTTTTCTTTCCCATAGTTTTAGAGAATACGGCCTCTTATTCCTACAAAAAAAACTTGGGCCGCTTAGGTATGTTTAATCTCAGAATATCTATCTAAAAGAGGTCTATATAAATTGAAAAGATAAATGACCCAAACCATAACTCAAATTTGAAGAAACCGACCCGTTTATCCTATTTGAACGGCATGGCACCCGGAATCTCCGAATTTTGGATCCGCCTCTGTGCAAGATGAACATTGCTATCTGATAAACCAGCGACAACGAGCATTGTTGTAATAGCAACTAGCTGCAAACAGGTTGTCTGGCTAAGATGTGGATTCAAATGCAAGTGTACTTGAGGAGTTAAGAAAATAACAAACAAGCACCGATATAAAAGAGAAACTATAGTGATTCCAGACAGAGTTACTTGGTATAGGCCCTCTGTGCTTACGCTTCTTCCACATGGGGAAGGAAAGGAGCTAAAAGCCACTCTTCAGTAGGGTTCGACTTTTTCCATTACCCCAAAGAAAAAAAGAATCGAAAGAAACATGTTTTTTCTGTCCTTTAGAGAATTAATTTTACTCTTAGAAGGCGAATGCTAGTTTTATGTGATGACAAAAACTAACCAAAGAAATCAGGATTAAACCCACTTTTTGTCCGATGGGAAGTTAGCAGGTATCTATTGGAACATTCTACGCTAAAACAATTGGTATGGATCCCACTGTTATAAAAACTGAAAGAACAATTAGTTTAATATATTAAGTAGAATCATGTAAATCAAGTTCAAAGCATTACAAAGAAAAAAAGAAGCAAGCAACTCTCAAGTCAGGTGTTGCTGCTCTCTTCGGGATAGAGCCCATGAGCAATAAGGCACACACTTTAGTGACTAGTTACCACATTAAAACACCAATTAAGTGAGGCAAAATGCCCAACTTCCGTGTAGATTTAGTGTTAACGCCTCATCTAAACTCTTAACAACACTAGTACGAACACTAAGATGTCAGACCGAACAAGTCATGATTTCCCTTTCTGTACAATCCCAATCCCATTTTGATCCTTGCATTTAAGTGGATGTTGTAAATAATGGTTAGTATTCTTCATGTTTCCCCTTTTGTTTGGTAGCTTCAAATAAGTTTGCAAGTTTTCACCGCAACTTGAATTCCTTTTATTCACTTTAAATACTTAGTGGGCATTTGGACATAAGAATTGTGAGGAAAAAAAACTAGTACTATTTATTTTCAAGTTGATAATTGTCTTTGGAAATTGGAGTTGTGTTTGGATGTAAATACATACTGGAGTTGCTTTTGAATTTTTTGATTGATTTGGAGTGAAAATTGAGAAAACAACTTTTTGGAGGTTTTCGAATTCTAAAAAATATCGGAATTGAACCTGAACATTGTAACAGTTCTATGTCCAAACAGTTTTCCGGAATAATATTCCGGGAAAAAGTGAAAATTATCCATTGGTATCCTACTACTCCCTCTGTCCCAAAAAGATTGACACTTTTCGCTTTTCGAGAGTCAAATTTGACCGTGTGTTTGAACATAGAATCTTTAATTTTTTCGAAATAGAATTTATATATTTGGAAAATACGTAAAAAGTACTATAAGTCACCATAATTAACAATTTAAAATATTTAAAAGACATAAAAAAATTACGGTCAAAGAACAACTCGTTTGACTCTTGAAAAGCGAAAAGTGTCAACCATCATGTCTTGCGGCATAGTAATATTGTGCATCCTTAGAAACCAGAGGAAGAGGCTACCAACAAAATGCATATGTACCAAGATTCAAAATCCCCTCGATCATGCGATCTTAAAACACACCTCGGTCCTGCTTCCTGCACCTTCCTAAACAATTGCCTCCTAAACACTAACTCCATTCATAAATTTAACAGAATGAGATCCTGAAATTTAAATTAAAAACCACAATAGAATGAGCTAACGAGGAGATCAAGCAGGACACACTTGTAACAATAGTAAGACTTTGATCTTCTACAATTTGATACTTTGTGGTAAACCTTATAGGCTCAATTATATACAACTCAAAGCGTTTTAATCCAAAAGAAAGTGAAAGCTGTTCACATCAAACAAAGTTCCAAAAGTTTCAATATTTAATCTGTAATTTATTACAAAAAGAACATCTATTCCGATCCAAATAAATGAGTCCAACCCAATTTGTGGTATCTATTATTCTTTACTTATTTTAAAAACAATTCAGCTGCATAAGTTTTATTGTCTTGTGGTACCTGGAGAATCCTTGGTAAACACAAATGGATTGTGAAAATTGCAAGCTAATTAACATAGGAAAAGCAAAAAAGAAAGCTAAGAAAAAACATAAGCACACACGTATGTATATGTGTGTTTGTATGTGTGTGTGTCTGTGTATATACACATATATATATGTAATATATATATAATCATAGAAAGTGACATGGTTGTGTTCAATTTTAAGTTTCAATTCCCTAATTAAAAGGCACAAATACATCATTACATTTTCTCTTCTGCTCAACTAGACATAGTTTGCATAAGTTTTATTGTCTTGTGGTACCTGGAGAATCCTAGGTAAACACAAATGGATTGTGAAAATTGCAAGCTAATTAAGACTGGAAAAACAAAAAAGAAAGCTAAGAAAAAACATAAGCACAAACATTTTCTCTTCTGCTCAACTAGACATAGTTTAAGAACGAAACTAATAAAAATGTGATAGTTTAGGGGAGTTTTTGTCCATTGTCTCTTAAATAAATTGAATAATATTTTTGGATAAATATATAGCAATACCCAATTTCTAATTTTCAAAAAGATATACAATACGGTAGGCCAAATACGGTATTCACACAACTTTTTTTTTTAATTGATTTTCTTGATTGAATCTGTAGGGGATGCTCCCAGCAACACAAATTTGCTCGCGATGTTGTTAATTATTTTAAAGAACCCAAATTTTAATGATGGTAAATTTATCAACCCTATTTGCTTAATTAATATTTTGCTCCAAATTTGTCTTATTTAATACTTTTTACGTCCCGATTTATATGATACTTTTCACGTTTCGATAGTCAATTTGACCAAACTTTGAAGTTAAATTGAAATAGATTAATTCAATATTATAAAGTTAAAATTTATATATTTGAAATTACTTGAAAAGTGCTATAAGTTGCAATTTTTCTCGTATCAATTCAGTACATGTTATGGTGTGTACCTCAAACTCCACTCCACATACTAGTATACTACTGATTGGCTAATTGATTTTGCACCAACTTATTTTTAAATTGTCACGACTCGACTAGGGCCGCGACGGGTACCCGAGGCTAACCACCGAGCACCACTAGTTCTATTACTCGTTATACTCATTTACGCCCTTTCATCAATTATATTCAAATCATAATCATTAGACAATCGTTTTTCATTTGAAAACATAATTGATTTTATATACATACGCCTTTCGGCTATCAAAATAATAACATATACACCTTAGTAATATTGTGAGACCATATTACCCACACGTACGTATCTATGAGCCTCTACTAGAGTACTAGACATATGGACGGGACAAGATATATATATACAGAAGTTTAAACCCGATTAGCACCTCCGAAATAATGGAGTGCTCCTGAAAATCTGCTGATGGCTCCTATAGGTCTGCGCGGTCTTCCTGTCTACCTGTGGGCATGAACACAGCGTCTAAAGAAAACGGATGTCAGTACGAATATTGTACTGAGTATGTAAGACATAAATGAAATAAACATGATAGAGAGTCATAAGTCATGAGGTGAAGGCAAAACCTGCGCGACCTTTAAGGATGAATGCATTTCATACATATACCACATATACATAATCGTCGTACATGAATCATCATAGTGTATACATCATCATTTCATATAATTCATAATCGTAATGCCATATTTGCTCATACACATATAACATTATCCGTATTCGGCCACGTAGGGCTCGACAATATCCGTATTCGGCCACGTAGTGGCTCGACTGTATCACACACACAATATCCGTATTCGGCCACATAGTGGCTCGACAGTATCCATATTCGGCCACGTAGTGGCTCGACAAGTTCACATACACATCTTCCATATTCGGCCACGTAGTGGCTCGACCATATTACATACATCATAACATAGATCAATATATGTCATAATTATCATTGTCATCACATACATCTCATAAGCGTATCGTAACCTTTCATTAATGCACACATTTAAATTCAAAGACAATCTATGAAAATCACATCATATTCGTAGCACGAATTTCGTATAAATATCGTATGACAGTCTTTATAATCTTTTCGGCTTAAACTCATCATTACCATTATCGTTTCTATAGCATATCTCTCACCTTTATCTTATATGAAATCTTCTATGAACATAGACTCGTAACTTTGCGGAACATTGGTCATAGGACATGCATTAAGGCTCATGAACAATCTATAACAATGTCGGGGTGGCATAAGGTCTAGAACCCCCGAGGCCATTATGGAGCATTCATAAGCATCATGCCTCACCTTGAAGGAATTAGCATATAAGGTGAGTGTAGTCAATGAACAATATCAATGGATTGTAATATGGACCACTAGCCTTGTCGAACCGTGATATTATAGGCCTTAGTATCCTTAGACTTAGACTCATCATCATCGTTACTACATTCGTAACATACCTCTTATTTGATCCCATATGGCTATTCATGAACATAGGCTCTTAGTTTTCCGGAAAGTAGGAAAGTCATGGAGAGGTAAGGAAAATACTATCATAGGAATCATATAAGGATCATTAACTTCGTAGGAATATCATATCATGAGCTTTATGACTTCTAGACTTGGGTTCATCATCAACATCGTCATGCTCATAACGTGTCTCTTTTCTTTATCTTGTGATGCTCTTTATAATCGTAGACTCATAGTTTTGGATACTTAGGAAAATCATGAAGAAGGAAGGAATATCACATCATAGGATTCATGCCTTAGAAATAAGGGACTAGCCTTACATATCTTTGTCGTTTAGCTATTCTATTGCTTGCTTGTTCTCCTTCAATGCTCATGTCTCTACCTTCAAGAGAATTCACCTGAACGTTAGCTAATCAACTACAAGAACGTGTTACTATTCCTAGGGAAAATTGAGCAACACTTTCTTTGTTTATACAACTTTTCCCACGTTTCATTTCAACTCCCAAACGTTCACAACAGTACTCACAATATCGTATCAACAATCGTCATTTATCCACATTTACTACATTCCACCATTTTTCTCCAATTTCCCTACATTTTTTGGTTTTAGCTCATCATCATGTTTTATCATACATAATACTTATTTCATGGTCTAAACGTCATTTATAACATATTTATACTCACAACACACTAACACTTATAATTCAATCCAACTATCATCCAACTATGGCACTATTCACATTTTATGACCCACTTACTACACTCTTCTATAATCCAAGTGTTACAACATATAAATACTTCAACATCATGAGAAAGTCATAAAACTTACCTTAGATAGTGGTTGAACAAGCTTTGAGTGGAGTTACTCCTCTAGTACCAAAATCCTACTTCACCTTCCTTGGGCTTTTCTTGATTAGATGAACTTTGGCTAGATTTCATACACTTAGGTTCATGGATTTGGTGTTATTGATCATGAATTTCCCTTGAATTTTCTTGTGGATGAATGTTAGAGCGGGTTCTAGAGGTTTCTATGTCAAAAATGGTGAAAAATATGATTTTTGGTCGAGCATGATCTATTTGAAGTGGTCCAGAAAATTTTGGACTACACAACACGCGGCACGCTTTGCGAGATGCAAATCATGCTCTGCGAGCCGCATATTGTGTCGCAAAGCTTGCCAGTTGATCAACTCTCACTGGCACACTTTGCGGTGGAACTGCGTGGCCGCATGTCGTGTTTGCGGCCCGCATGTTGCGCCGCAAAGTGCGCCAAACTGTCTGTCGTAGAATGACCATAACTTTTGATCCCGATATACTGTGAGGGCCCATGACCTATGGTTAGAAAGATATTTAAATTATCTACAACTTTCATTATTGGTGTTTTTCCCAATTCAAACTTTATAATAACGATTTGGCCCCTCCAAATCAAATCATCCGAAAAAGTTTCCTTAACTCGCTCTTTTGGTTGGCTTATGCCCATATTTGGTTCATGGGTCCTTCTTGAAACTTACTTGACACTTCATTACCAAAATTAGGGACATTATAATTCTTCTCCAAAATGTCATTAAGACATCATTAATTCAATACTCGTAATTCTTGCCTGACACACAACATATACCTTGCTTTCCTTAACAACTTTCGTCTCCTACCTCAAATGTCCTTGAAACTCATTTAGAATCATTAAATATTATTTCTTACTAGTCAAAACATCGTATGCATCATGCCCTTGATCGGTCAATTCACTGTGCATGAACTAAAAACTTTCCAAGGTGTAACATAAATTTATTTTGGCAGGTTTTTATATCAATTAGAGAAATCTGACAACGAAAGCAAGTTTATTCTTTTTTTACCTACTTATTAGTAGGGGTGTTCATGGTTCAGTTTGGGTTGGTTTTAGATTAAAACCAAAACCAAATCATTCTAGTCGGTTTTTAAAATTCTTCAAACCAAATCAAATACATATCCATCGATTTGGTTGTAGTAGGTTTAGTTCGGTTTGGGTCAATTTTTCGATTTTAAGGAAAACTAATGTTATTTCCCTCTTACATGTTTTTTTCATACAATTAGGAGAGAATTTTCTATCATTTTTCAACTTATAATTCGTTATTACCTTTTATTGTGATAGCTATAATATTTTTGAATTATGGAGAAAATGTCTTAGGATTTTTAAGTTTTAATTAAGTGAATAAAGTTTATAAGAAATACAAAAAATAAATATAGGTAAACTTCACAGTTGTTTCTTTGAACAAACGAGTTTGAATTCATGGATTTGTTTTTAGAAATGGATTTAAGGTATACAGTTCTTTAACCTATTAGAGATAAATAAGTTTTTTTATTGCAAAAGAATACAAATTATTTAAAAGTATTTATAAAGAATAATATATTGTATCTATATAATCATAAAAATTATGTTTAAAATTTATCGGTTTGGTTCGTTTTTTCTTCGGTTTGCTTTTAGTAAAACCAAAACCAAACCAAATATGATCGGTTTTTTAAAATTTAAAACCAAACCCAAATAATTATCGGTTTATTTAGTCAGTTTGGTTTGGTTTTCGGTTTGGATGGTTTTTAACCAAACCGTGAACCCCCCTACTTATTAGTATGCCCTAGCAAATTTCATTTTTTTATTGTATCGTTTAGGTTCTTTCGATGTTGTTCATGACGTCGGATGCCGGTCACGTCTAGGGTGGGTTTTGGGGCGTGACAGTGATGTGGATGTCCACCTAGATAAATATTATCTGACCTAATTTACCCATTTTAACTTCAACTATAAACCCAAGATTTATCCCCAACACTCAAAATTAACCCTAACTCATAACCAATCGACTCCCTCACACAAATGGTCTCATTAACCATCGATGTAGTACTTTTTCATTCTTCAACAATAACAGAATTTCATATGTGATATTTGTATGAGTATTCGAACCATGCATGTACAACAACATACATATAGTTATGTGCATGTATACCTGGGCTATGCACATATTATATCACTCATATACTACATAAAGTTAAAACACCATATACAATATGTACCTAACAATATACAAGAGTATACAATATTCACATATATCTAGTTAAGCAAAATGCTATTAGACACGAGCTTGTATTACTTTAGTTTGACATAGACTTGAATCTGGTGCCGTATGTTCTAATGAATATTTTAATGAAATTTGATTTACATTATATATGTTCTTTAACAAAATTATATCTACATATTCTTATGCAAGCTTATTTAATCCGAATCCACCGATTAATTTCTTAAAATATGCACTGTTTTCGTCTGTTGTAAGCAAGCACAAATGGAATTGGACTTGGGCAATGATTTTTTGATCAATTGGTTCTGAATATTTTTTGATTTATAAAATCTTTTACATAGAAAATATATCTATAGACATACTTTATTGAAAATAATCTAACAATACAAATAAACATAAATGTAAAAGATTTTATTATCCAAGTTAGTCAATATTTAATTTCTCTTTAATTCAGCAACATATGATATTTGTGAGAATCAAAACTAATATGAATATAACCCTTTAATGTCAAACTTCCTCAACTGTGTATACACGCGTTGTACACGGTGGAAATTATGCTGATGTGAATCCATGTAAATAAATATTATCTGACCCAATTTACTCATCTTAACTTCATCTGTTAACCCAAAATTAATCACCCAACACTCAAAATTAACCCTAACTCATAACCGATCGACTCTCTCACACAAATGGTCTGTTAAAGGGGTACGCGACGCATGAAAATCCAAATTCTGGGGATTTTTAAGCCTCCGCGTAGTTTAGGTGTACAATGAATAAAAAGTTGCAAGTTCAGGGGGTCGCGAGCCCTTTTACCTAGATTTTATGATAAATTAATAGATGGATTATTCTAGTTATAATGTTAATCAACTTAAATAAAAATATATAAATAACCTAGGTTAATAATATAAAAAAGATAGGAATATTACATGTATGAAGGATTGAAAATGTTAAAACGTAGAGAATATAAGGGGTGAGATAGACATTAAACTAAGAGGGTAAAATTACAATAACTAAAAGTTTAGGATGGATTTTAATCTTGAAAGTAAAAATTTGGGGAGGGGTAAATTGTTTTTTACAATTTTACTGTTCATCGCACTGAGGGTTTTACTGTTCAATCGCACTGAGTGTTTAACGGTTGAATCGCGAATTGAGGGTTTTACCATTCCGATTGCCGGTATGATTATGACGGTGAAGTTGTCGCTCATGCGGTTCATTTCTTCTCCACTCGCACCCTGCATTTCCCCTTTCTACCATACTGTACGCCATCTAGGGTAAAATCATTTGTTGCTACCTTTGATTTCTATTATTTTTTAGTTGTTAATACTAGTATTATTTTTGATGTAGGTATAGAATTCCTCCACCCATAAATTGGGGGGGGGGGGGGGGGGAGGGTGGGGAGTGGTACCGGAGGGGAGTGTTTTTATTGTCGAGCGGTTCGGCAAATACAGTAAGGCCCTCACTTCGGGATTGCATGTATTAATTCTTATCGCTGATAGGATCGCGTATGTGCAATCCCTCAAGGAAGAGGTTATTTCAATACAGTGTATTATTAACAAGGGTGAAACCCCGTTGTGGTTTAAGCCCTTATTTATTTCAAGGTTAGACATATTAGAACTTTGTTATTGCTTGGTATCAGAACGTTTTACTGTTGTTAGTAGACTCTTGGTAATGTACTTATTATATTTTTTGTTTGCTTTAACTGTAGGTTGTGGACCCTCTTTTGGTTTCATAGGCCATTGAGGATCCAGTGAAGAAATTAACCCAGCTTGCTCAACAAATTACTCGCAGGGAGGTGCATAAAAGGACACTCGACAAGGTTGATGAAAGCCACAAGTTGAAAGAAAAAATAGTGTTAAGCCACCCCTTTGAATTCTTTAGGGTTTTAGTGTGAGTTAATTAGCTTCAGACCGTTGATTTAGAAAGCGTTCCGAGAATGGTTTCCTTTTAATTCTGGAACATTTGATGCTTGAGCTTGATCCCTTTGATGCACGCTTTTATTATGGATGGCTATCAACGATACTGCAAAAGGTTGGGGCTTGAAATGCCTTCGATGTGAAATAGGTATGTGGGCTAGTCTTCAAATTTTTATATCATAACAAAAAAGGTTGTGATAGATTTTTTCAATGCATGTCTCCATATTGTCTACACGCTTCAGTATACGGTAGTAATTAAAATCTCAGATTACATTCAGTTCACATTTACCTCCGGCAATTTCTTACAAATGATAAAGCTCTTCCTAAATGGATTTGAATATGCACTACATAGTTCAATCATGATCTCTCACTGACATTGATGTATAGGTCCTTAAGGATAAATTTTTTTTGGTGTTTTTGTTAAAATTAGATTGAGTAATTCTTTCAGCCAGCTGCAATTTAAAAATATTTGAACAGACGGGTGATGTGGATGTCCACCTAGATAAATATTATCTAACCCAGTATAAACCCAAGATTTATCCCAACACTCAAAATTAACCCTAACTCATAACCGATGGACTCATACTCCCTCACACAAATGGTCTCATTAACCACCAACGTGGTACTTTTTAATTCTGCAACAATAACAAAATTTCATATGTGATATTTGTATGAGTATTCGAACCGTGCATATACTGCAACATACATATAGCTATGTGCATGTATACCTAGACTATGCATAAATTATATCACTCATATACTACATAAAGTTAGAACACCATATATAATATAGAACACCATATATAATATGTACCTAACAATATACTAGAGCATACAATGTTCACATATATCTAGTTAAGCAAAATGCTATTATACGCGAGCTTGTGTTACTTTAGTTTGGCATGAACTGTTTTCGTCGGTTGTAAGCAACCACAAAGGGAATTGGACTTGGGCTATGATTTTTTGATTCATAAAATATTTCACATAGAAAATATATCTGTAAACATACTTTACTGAACATAGTCTAACAATACAAATAAACATAAATGTAAAAGATTTTACTATCCAAGTTAGTCAATATTTAATTTATCTTTAATTCAGCAACAAATGATATTTGTGATCATCAAAACTAATATGAATATAACCCTTTAATGTCCAAATCCCTCAACAGTGTATACACGCATTGTACACGGTCGAAATTATGCTGAAGTGGATCCACGTAACAGCTAGTTTTAGAGAAATGATTTCGTTATAAAGTGGCGAGGGTCAAAAATTAACGAACACCCCCAAAGTAGGGCATTTGTGCGAATGACCCCCAGTCAACTCAGCTCCTAGCACGGCCCCTTAAGGGCAGCCCAATTTGGCCTAGAATTTAGACTTGTATGGTCGATCTCTATGGGGGCCAGATTGGGCTCAATCCGGTCGATAAGCATATCCTCAATTAGCCCAATTTTTTGTAGACAAACATAATGAATTTCAAGAAGTCTACATATGGGGCCAGATATCGTCATATCTAGATGTTCATGCCCTTTTTAGTGAAATTCAATGATAAGCAAATAATTTAATAAGATATCATTAGCCTAAAGATCACTTTTCTTCATGCAAGCAAAGTTGAGGGGAGAGTTTAATTTTCAATGTAAAAATTGGGGAGGGGCAAATAATTTTTACCTTTTTACACTGTGGATTCAACGAGTAGCGTTACCACTTGCATTTCTTGTCTCCCTCTCCACTGTCGTGGGTATGAATATGATTTGCCGACTCAATGCAGCGAAATGGTCTGTCCAACTGTTTCAAGCTCTGCCCTTACTCTCCACTCGCACCACGCCACATTTCTCCTTTCGTCAACATTGTATGCCATTTGGGGTAAAAGCCTTCGTTCCTGCCATTGTATTACTATGATTTTTAGTTGTTAATTTCATTTTATTTTGTTTTATTTTATTTTACTAAGTTGTCTTTTTTAATGAAGGTATAAAATACTTCCACCCATAAACTCAGGTATAAGAGTGGTACTCGAGAGAAAGACTTTTGTGGTGGAGTGCTTCGAGAAATACACCAAGACACTCACTCCTGGATTGCACGTATTGATCCCTATCGTAGATAGGATCGCTTACTTGCATTCTCTCGAGGAAGATGTCGTTTCTATACAATCTACTAATACCAAGGGTGATGCACACACTGTGATTGAAGTTGTTCTATATTTCAAAGTTAGACATATTAGAATGTTGTTACTACTTAGTCTATTACTGTTACTATTTTATTTTACTGCATAGGTTGTTAAGTTTGTTTCCACTATTTTAGGATTTTATTATTTTATTAATCTCCTTAATTTCTGGTTTAGTTTTCATCGTATGAGGAGATTTTGTTATTTTACTTGTGTATATGTTTCACTTTATCATCTATTAATGAAAGTGTCTTTTGCTGCATCTTGCTCAAGTTATTATAAGATACTCCAACATTAGATTGAAACATTATTGATTGTAAACTCTTTGTAATGTACTGATAATATTTTTTGTTTGCTTTTAAATGGAGGTTCTGGACCCTATTTTGGTTTCATATGCGATTGAGGATCCAGTGAATGCATTAATCCAGCTTGCTCAAACAATTATGGGCAGCGAGGTGC
The DNA here is from genome assembly GCF_019175385.1 of Lycium barbarum. NCBI lineage: Eukaryota > Viridiplantae > Streptophyta > Magnoliopsida > Solanales > Solanaceae > Lycium > Lycium barbarum. The sequence continues at coordinate 16,729,776 of NC_083341.1, forward strand.
GTAAAGTCGCACTCGACAAGCTCAAACAATTAGGGAGGTCTGAAGTACCTAAAATTGAAAACTCCGTCATATATATTGAATTTTAAACTTTAAATATTAAGGGGGATATTACAAATCGGTTATGCTTTTAGGTAGGAGTTTTGAGAACACATCAGATATGCTTCGTTTGACTGGAGTATCAAGTTTGACAACATTCTTTGCATTGCTTCTTAAGAATATGAAAGTTAATTGATCTTAGGTAAAAAAATTATGCGTGTTATGACTTAATTAAGTACTTGATCAAAAATTTCAATGAATATTGTAGATACAAATTAACATGGCATAAATATGCTTTAGCCTGAGAATGCTACAATACTTTTGCGATCTGTCTGTACCTACAATATCCATTAGCGCCTTATACCCTTTCCAACGGCATATTCATATAAATATTTATCCTGCTTTGGTCTTCTAAAGCTAGGAAGGCACACAATGAGGTTTATCTGAAGATACAAATGGTTGTTATTAATGCTAGAAGTATTTCAAAGTTCTTACAGTAGAAAATAGTTTTAAGAGTTTTTATCTGGATATGTTGCTGTTAAGAAACAAGGAGAGTTTGGTATAGGCACATTGGAGGTTCTGCCATAATTTCTACTAAGAATCATCTTTAGTTGAGCATAAGAGAAAATGTAATGATCCATTTGTGCCTTTTAAATTTAAAAATTGTGTCACTTTTTATAATATATATATATATATATACATTTGTGCTTTTATTTTTTCTTAGCTTTCTTTTTGATTTTTCCAAACTTAGCTTGCAATTTTCGCTTTGGTTTTCAGTACAATTCATTTGTGTTTACCAAGGATTGTCAAGGTACCACGATACAATAAAACTTATGCAGCTGAATTATTTTTAAAATGTGAGTAAAGAATAATAGATACCACAAATTTGGTCGGACTCATTTATTTGGAAAAAAAGATGTTCTTTTGTAGTAAATTACACATTAAATATTAAACACCTCCGGAACTTTGTTTGATGTAAATAGCTTACAATCTCTTTTTTATCATAACGGTTTGTGTTGTACGTATATAATTGAGCCTATAAGGTTACAAAAGTTTTAAATCATATAAGATCAAAGTCTTACTATTATTACAAGTGTACGTGTCCTGCTTGATCTATTCGTTAACTCATTCTTTTGTGGTCTTTAACTTAATTAATTGCAGGATCCCATTATGTTAAATTTATGAATGGTGTTATTTGGGCATTGCTTGAAATGTTTAGGAGGCAATTGTTTGGGAAGGTGGAGGAAGCAGGGCAGAACGGGAATATATTTAATTGGTTCGTTTACTTCTAATACTCCTTTTTCATGTGTGAATAAAAATGTGAAAAAAAAAAACGAATAGTAGTGTAATGAAGAGCTTGTAAAAAGTTGGAATATATATATTTTTAAACATATTTATGAATTAGACAGTGTTCTAGCTAGAATTTGGGATTGTGAAATATTTTGAGAGTAAATAAAGAAAGTATTTGTTATTGTAACCATAGTTAGGATCTTGCTTTGGGTAATCAAATCTCAATAACTTTATTAATGAACAGCCAAGACTTGTATAGCGTATAGATAGCGTAGCGGCATTTTTTTTTCCTGCATTTCTGTTAGTTTTCGAATTTTACATAAAAAATTTAACCTTACACTTGAAATAACACTAGACTTATGTAATATGGGCTAATCGATAACCAATCCACCAATTTATCGCCCAATCCATATTTTATCCACATGAAATATAGGCGGGTTGAAACTCAACCCGTTTTTATTCAACCCATTTTCAACCTGCTCAAATCCAACCAAACCCACCTATTTGCCACAACTATTCGTCACAATAAAGCTCATGTCGGAGCTTTCCTTTGGTGCTTCCATTTTTCTTGTTGTCAATCTCCTCCACCTTCACGGAGGTCCCCTCGTCTCTTTTTTCTTTCTTCATTTTTAATTATAAAATCATCATTTTCATTAACTTTAAAGTATTTAAACGTAGCGATAAGATGTTGAAATTTATTTAGAATGATTCAAAATTTAATGTGTCTTTAAAACGATGCATATCCAATTTTTGTAAGAGGACACATCCCTTTTATTAAAAGTCATGTTACTTATATTTCACCCTCTATGAATATATCTATTCCATAGCACAACATAATCACTTCAAAAATTTCATATTGTACCTCTTCATCTTTTCAACAGTCGCTTTTATATTCACTCTCAATTTCTATAAAAGTTGTCGATGAGATTTGAGAGTACTTTTACGTAACTGCCATTGGAATACATATTAAAAGATTTCTGCATGGTTAGTTCCTTGTATCATGGGAGTAGGACGAGACTTTACCATTTGCACCTAAGTAGCAAAAAAATATTCTAATAACACCTTCCAGAGCTTGTCTCGGACATTTCGCATACAAAATTATGTTTCCTCTTTTACTTTAAACTGTTGTACTTTGTTGAATAAGGCATCTCTAATATTTTTCCAACAAAGGCAAGGCATAAACGTCTTTAGGAGATATTCATCAAACAGAGAAATAAGTCAACCCAGTGCACAACTTATATAACTAAACTAGTGTTTGCCGTTTTTGTGGTTAGTCTACATAAATATTGGTTAGTATGTACATGGGTCGTGGTAGAAAAATCAGTTTCTGCGAGTAGAGATACATGGACATTGCTGTGCAATATATGCTACCTAATAATAACACTAAGGGATCGTTTGGTACGAATAAAACTTAGGCAGACTTATTTTAATTATTTTGACTTAAAAGCACTTTTACCCTAACACTACAAAAGTGCTTAAAAGTACTTAAATAAGCCAATCCAAACAGGCTCTAATACAAGGATTGTAGTGCTGGAATAATTTTTTTATCTAAATGTTTGGGTCATTGTATTAAAATTAGATATACAATGTATACCCTAAGCTTGTGTTTGATTTAATACTGTATAAAATCTTCTATATAATTATACTTTAGAACTATACAAAATTTTCTTTATAATTATACCGTTGAATTTTTTTTTAAAAAAATTTAAAGCCACCTTCATGGTGGGGGGTTAGGTGACCCCTGTCTTGTATATTAAAATCCAAAATGAGAATAGATGAACTCAAGGTACATGCTGCCTAACCTTTTCGAGTCTACTTAAGCCACTGGACATGCCCATTGTGCTACAATGTTTCTTCCAAGACAATGTCTTGTTAAACATGCAGAACTTAACGCCCGAAGGCTCTTTACAGTTGATGAGAGTAGTGCTCTCATATCTTCCTTTGGACTCACAAAAAAGTAGGTACCAACTATACATCATGTACCACATCACTGAGATTGATTTCTTTAGCCTTTTTGTTCCTTACCCGAAAGTTTGGAAAACCTGCTTTGTCTAGATTGATCAGACCTTTGACCTTTAGGGGGAGATCATCAAAATTGTTGTAAAGCTTGTTGGTCTGGGACGAGTGGCTCAATGAAGCAAGAGTGTCCGCCACCTTGTTAGCCTCTCTAAAACAGTGTTGAATCGATCAAGAAGTGCCAATCAAAGTTCTTTTAATTGGGGGATGTTCTCTATCATTTAATTGGGTTAAAGGTATGAGCTAGTTGACTACTCTACAAAAATTGTACTAGCATTATCTTTTTGTGGGATCTTCTATTTCATGTAACTAGCTTGGAGAAGAACAAATTTCTCACCATGCATGTTAGTTTTTTAAAATCGTAATTGAAGACAAAAGTACTGAACCTAAGTACTTCAGTGTGCATATACTGCTCTCTACTGAACCTTAGCTTCCTTCATCATGTTATAAACCTGTTTAAGCTGCATGTGTGGTAAAATATACTACAAGGCTATATATGAGGTCAGCTAACGTGCCTGGAACATAAAGCCATAACACTTGATATACTGTGCATTTCAGAAATTTAGGAGAAGGGGTTGAGGGGTAGTTTAGTCATTTTAGTTATCTTAAACCTGGTATAAGTTCTCCCATGGTCTCCTCGGTGTAAGATAAGACAGCCTATGGTGTATAAGTTATCCATATCTTAGGTGTGATTAAGTTGAACGGAGTAACCAAACAATGTATTGGCTGAACTAAATTTTAATGCAAGAGCTATTTTAGTTAATACAGCTTACCAAATGAGTCCTAAGTACAAGATGCAAGAACACCACCAAGGTATGAACTGAAAGGTTACATAAAATTATTATACGAAGACATCTTCATGATGACTGATGACCACAAACCTGCATCCTAAACAATCAGCACACTTTTATAATGTTTCAATCACTTGGAGTTCTCCTCTTGACGATTCAAACTAGCGCTAATGAGAAACATACCAAAAGTGAATTAATACTCCCTTGAAACAATGAGTAGTCCGATAAAGAATATACACTTGTCCCAAGGAATCAATAAAAATAAATTTTGATGACCAGAAATAAAACCTTATTGCAAACAGATCATAAGATGTAATGAAATGCTCCTTCTTAAGCAAAACAAGTAAATAATTGCTCGATGAAACACAAGCCACGACACACAAAGTCAATGAATGAAACATTCCTGGATGAAACCAAACACTCACCTACAAACACAACTTCCTCACATACGGATACCATATTCCCATGAAAGCAGCAAGAATGGAGGACCAACTAAATTATCCCCCAAAAAACTTGTCATTCTAAATTTTCATTATCCATCACTACACAAGATACATGCTCAATTTTACGAAGAAAAACAGATGGGAAAATCCATAGGGGGTAGGGGTCAAGCCAATTACTTGCAAGCAAAATAGAAACACCTAATTGAAGTACAAGAAAGCCATCTTTTGGCAGGATGGCTATCAATTGAAGTACAAGAAAGATCATCTACTAATATGTATATTCTGTATGTTAATATATGTTTTGATATGGTACTTCGGCATCTCTGTAATTATTTTTCTAAATACCGAAGAACACCTAATATTTTTAAAAACTTAAACCAAATGCAATATCGAATACCGAAAATAAATTCAGTTTCAATTTGTTAATTCGGTATATACATAAAATTATGCACATACTAGGTGAGACCATCAATTTTGGGACAAAAGTTTGCTCGGAGGTTTTTAAATTCATTTTTAAGAAATTCAAACGATAGTAACTCCAGAAACTAGTGCAAATCATTTAAGAACAAGAAAGATAGTTTATGCAACTCCACCCCCCAATAAAAAATAAAAATAAACCAAGAAGGTACTACAACTTACGTGGTTTCCCTGAGTCTATCCAATCCAGGTCCTAACCTACAAAAATAAAATAAGAAGTAAGCTGCTAGAGGAAAGGGCGAAAAATCCAATTTTGAATATCACTTAAACCTGTTTATTGATTTTTCCTCTGACCCTATGTTTCTCTCTGCTTATTTTGTTCTTACGCTTATAAAAAGAAGGATATTTTTTTCAAGAATAGAAGTAAGAACTAAGGTACACAGACGTGTTTGAGGAAATAAGTTGAAGCTCCTGTCCCATAAACAATTAATATAACAGCAAGGACCAGACATGACCGAGTTGAGTTTATAATAATAATAATAATAATAATAATAATAATAATAATACTTATTAATAACAACAACATTATACCCATTATATTGGGTTTGGGGAGGACAGAGTGTACGCTGACCTCACCTAACCTGTTCTAAAAAATCATTTTCAGAACATGTTTTGCAAAAGAAGAAGAAAAAAGCAGAATTGGCGTTGGGTGGGCGTTCGGTATTCAGTTCGGTATTTCAAAGTTCGGGTTCGGTAATTCGGTAATCAGTAATTGAAAGTAGATACTAAATACTGAACTTTCAAACTTGGTTCGATAATTCGGTAATCGGTAAATCAAACTTTAGTTTAGTACGGTATTCGGTAGTACCATAAGTCGAGTTCACTGTATTATATCAATGGTTAGATAACAAGCACAAATAGATGATATGCTAGAAGAAAAATGACACAACGGAAAGCCATATCACCCCTTAGCAGAGATTAAGAAAAGAGACCGTCTCTTATTATGTAACTCTACACTAGATAAGAGTAGTAGTACTATTTGACTTTTAATATGCATTGACGGAAAAGTCCTTCATTTTTCCTGCTTATTTGCAGGCTTTGACACTTTTTCAAATACTCCATCCAGTTCACAAAGAGTGTTTATTTAGCCTTTTTTTAGAGCAAAGATGCAAATATATTCCTCAACTTTGTGATTTAGAGCATATATGTCCCTTGTTAAAAAAGTCGTGCATATATACACATGCCGTTACACAAATAGTACAAATATACTGTGAAATCGGAGAGGTTCATTGCATATGTTCAAATACTGTTAGATATAATATATATATATATATATATATATATATATATATATACACGTTTGTGCTTCTATTTTTTCTTAGCTTTCTTTTTCATTTGTCCAATCTTGCTTGCAATTTTCACAATCCATCTGTGGTTACCATGGATTGTCAATTTACCCCATTACAATAGAACTTATGCAGCTGAATTATTTTTAAAATGTGAGTCAAGAAGGATAGATACCATAAATTGGGTCGGAATTAAAAAAACAACCTTCTCTCTAGAGTATTAACAACCGCTTGACAAAATTCATCTTTGTTACCACCGCCTCCGTTAGCACCAGCTGGAGCAGCTTGGAGCTGGCTCTCAATAGGGCTTAGGGAAGTGAGTCTTCAGAGCTTTCCGAAGTGAGTATTATACTATGCAATTTCAGCTATATAGCCAAAGCACTTTATATGTTATGCATTTCAAAAATTTAGGGAGAAGGGGTTGAGGGGTAGTTTAGTCATTTTAGCAGGTATAGTTAAACTTGGTACAAGTTTTCCCATGATTCTCTCGGTATAAGATAAGACAAGACAAGCTATGGTGTATAAGTTATTCATGTCTTAGGTGTGATTAAGTTGAACGGAGTAACCAAACAATTCATTGGCTGAACTAAATTTTAATACAAGGACTATTTTAATTAGTACAACCTACCAAACTAGTCCTAAGTACAAGATGCATGAACACCACCAAGGTATGAAATGAAAGGTTACATAAAATAATTATACGAAGACATCTTCATGATGACTGATGATCACAAACCCGCATCCTAAACAATAAGCACACTTTTATAATGTTTCAATCACTTGGAGTTCTCCTCTTCCTCTTCATTTCCAGCTCTTGACGATTCAAACTAGCGCTGATGAGACAAATACCAAAAGTGAATTAATACTCCCTTGAAACAATGAGTAGTCCGATAAAGAATATACACTTGTCCCAAGGACTCAATAAGAATAAATTTTGATGACCAGGAATAAAACCTTATTGCAAACAGATCATAGGATGTAATGAAATGCTCCTTCTTAAGCAAAACAAGTAAATAATTGCTCTATGAAACACAAGCCACGACACACAAAGTCAATGAATGAAACATTCCTGGATGAAACCAAACACTCACCTACAAATAACTTCCTCACATACGGATACCAAATTCCCATGAAAGGAGCAAGAATGGAGGACCAACTAAATTACCCCCCAAAAAGTTTGTCATTCTAAATTTTCATTATCCATCACTACACAAGATACATGCTCAATTTCACGAAGAAAAGCAGATGAGGAAATCCATAGGGGGTAGGGATCGAGACAGGTACTTGCAAACAAAAAAGAAACTCATGGACAATGAAAAATATCCTTTGAGGATGTGTCTTTTGGCAGAATGGGTATCAAATGAAGTACAAGACTACGTGTATTGTGTATGTTAATATATGTTTTGATACGCTACTTCGGCATCTCTGTAATTAATTTTGTAAATACAGAATAACAACTAATTTTTTGAAATAACTTACCAAATATCCAAATGCAAAAGCGAATACCAAAAATTAAAAAAAGAATCAGTTTCAATTTGTTAATACGATATATACAATATTATGCACATACTAGGTGAGACCATCAATTTTGGGACATGGAAGTTTGAGTGGGAGGTTTTTAAAATTCATTTTTAAGAAATAGAACAGATAGTAACTCCAGAAACTACTGCAAATCATTTAAGAGCAAGAAAGATAGTTTATGCAATGCCCCAACCCCAATAAAAAAACACAAGAAGGTACAACTTACGCGCTTTCCCTGACTCTATCCAAACCAGGACCTAACCTGCAAAAATAAAATAAGAAGTAAGCTGTAAGAGGAAATGCGAAAACACAAGTAAGAAGTGTAAGGTACACACACGCGATTGAGGAAATAAGTTGAAGCTCCTGCCCCGCAAACAAATAATATAACTGCAAGGACCAGACATGACTGAGTTGAGTTTATTATAATAATAATAAGAGAAATTTATCGGAAAAGAGTAAAAAATGCCCTTAAATATATAGCAATACACAATTTCTATTTTTCTGATATGCAATTTCTAATTTTCCAAAAAATAACAACAGTAATTTATATTTTTATAAATGTTGAAGGAATATACAAATTAGTTCTCCTAGTAGTAGTTTATTATAAAAAAACAATCACAATAGTAGTATATATAATAATACGGAAGGGACTATAAACTAGTACTCTTTTTTTTAGGGTTAGATTAGAGTCTCTTTTTCTTAATCTCTGCAGGGCGTTATGGCTTTTCTAGGACTTGGTCGTGCAGGAACACAAATACGGCAGTGCAAATAACCTATTCACAGTACTCTTCTTTTCTTGTTTTTTTTTTTTTTTTTTTTGATTGATTTTTTGATTGAATCTGTAGGAGATCCTACTCCCAGCAAGTCTGCCCGCGATGTTCCGCTCACTATGTTGTTAATAATTTTAAAGAACCCAAATTTTTTAATGATGGTAAATTTATCAACCCCATTTGCTTTATTAATGTTAGAAAAATTGGAATACCGAATTGAAGAAGAAAGGCTTTGACGTGATACTACTCTCATTAAAGATATATTGTCCGTATATTCTTTAAGGGGTTACAAGCTATTAGTTTTAGGATTCAACAAAGTCCTGGTATACTGCAGATTTTTCTCACGCTACTTTAGGAGTGTCCTTATATTTATAGAACTAGAGAAATTACTTTTCAAAAAAGTCATGATCTTTCAGGATCAGATGTGTATTTTCAATTTAAGACCTCCTAATATTACAAACTAATTCAACAATTAATTCATTGCTTCAAAATTTAATAACTCATCTCATTTCCTTAATTGCGGTTAGATGTTTTTGGGCGGGTTGGCTCTCAGCTGGTATTCCCTACATGATATGGTGCGTGCCTCAAACTCCACTCCACACACTACTGGACCAATTGATTTCCAGCAACTTATTTCGAAATTTTTTTGGCAGGCTTTTATATCAATTAGAGAATTCTGACGATAAAAGTTGGCTCTTTGTTTACCTGAATTAATTATACTCTTCATAGGCTGTAGCATTAGTCTAATGTTTATTATGCTATAGGCTCCATAAACATTTCCTTGACAGGGTGAGGAGCTGGGTAACGTTATGGCATTGTTTTGATAAGTGTTAGGTTAGAGAATCGAATTCCCAAATTATCTAAAGGAAAGTATTGACAAAAGAGAATGGAGTTAATGTAGAGGATTCATATAGTCGACTAGAACTAATTTGGGATTGAGGCATATATATACTTTGTGCTTGTTGTTACAAAGATAGCTTTAATGTAGGATTCATGAAAAGTAAAACCATTAGTTTAATGCAGAAAAGTCGGGGTGTTGTGTGCAAGATCAGGGGCAGATCCATGTAGAAAGACGGGGATGTCACAGCACCCGAACCCCTCGGTTAAAACTTTGTATATATAGCAATTTTGCCACACGGACTAACAAATAAATGAAAAGTGCCACTGGCGGCAGGCTTAACCTGCCACCCGCGCTACCCAGGTTCAAACCTCTAGGTGCAGTACTTTTTTTCTTGCAACATGTTCAGCTCTATTCTTTTTCATTTCTGGTCTTTTTTCTTTACTTCATCTTTACTTGCTATTCTTTATTGATCTAAAATTAACTCTTTTTGGCTTTAATTAGTTCTTCTTCTTTACTTGCTATTCTTTATTGATCTAAAATTAACTGTTTTTTTGCTTTAATTAATTCTTTGCTCTTTTACTTCCTTTTTCTTTAAGTATGATCTTTATATACACCCGTTGCGTGCGTATCATATATCAATAAGCACTACATTTTGAAACGTTACATAAATATTAACAAAGATATATTTAAATAGTAATTTAAAATTCTAAAAGAACATTTTAAGTTTTAAAATGATGAATGTTACTGTGTTAAGAGTTTTACAAATTTAGAGGTTACTTTGATCTTTCACCAACGTTCGCGCTAAGTGAAGATGAGTGGCTTAAGCTACAATTCTTGATTTTTTCTGAACTATATATATGCAATAACACGCAAGGGCAATAGAGAATGAATATATTGAGGTAACAATATTAGATGGTTTATACGGTTCAGATTTTTAACGTGGGGAATCTTTTTCTTTCCCATAGTTTTAGAGAATACGACCTCTTATTCCTACAAAAAAAAAACTTGGGCCGCTTAGGTATGTTTAATCTCAGAATATCTATCTAAAAGAGGTCTATATAAATTGAAAAGATAAATGACCCAAACCATAACTCAAATTTGAAGAAACCGACCCGTTTATCCTATTTGCACCCGGAATCTCCGAATTCTGGATCCGCCTCTGTGCAAGATGAACATTGCTATCTGATAAACCAGCGACAGCGAGCATTGTTGTAATAGCAACTAGCTGCAAACAGGTTGTCTGGCTAAGATGTGGATTCAAATGCAAGTGTACTTGAGGAGTTGAGAAAATAACAAACAAGCACCGATATAAAAGAGAAACTATAGTGATTCCAGACAGAGTTACCTGGTATAGGCCCTCTGTGCTTACGCTTCTTCCACATGGGGAAGGAAAGGAGCTAAAAGCCACTCTTCAGTAGGGTTCGACTTTTTCCATTACTCCAAAGAAAAAAAAGAATCGAAAGAAAGAAGTTTTTTCTGTCCTTTAGAGAATTGATTTTACTCTTAGAAGGCGAATGCTAGTTTTATGTGATGACAAAAACTAACCAAAGAAATCAGGATTAACCCCACTTTTTTGTCCTGATGGGAAGTTAGCAGGTATCTATTGTAACATTCTACGCTAAAACAATTGGTATGGATCCCACTGTTATAAAAACAAAAAGAACAATTAGTTTAATATATGAAGTAGAATCATGTAAATCAAGTTCAAAGCATTACAAAGAAAAAAAAAGAAGCAAGCAGCTCTCAAGTCATGTGTTGCTGCTCTCTTCGGGATAGAGCCCATGAGCAATAAGGCACACACTTTAGTGACTAGTTACCTACGTTAAAACACCAATTAAGTGAGGAAAAATGCCCAACTTCCGTGTAGATTTAGTGTTAACGAACACTAAGATGTCAGACCGAACAAGTCATGATTTCCCTTTCTGTACAATCCCAATCCCATTTTGATCCTTGCATTTAAGTGGATGTTGTAAATAATGGTTAGTATTCTTCACGTTTCCCCTTTTGTTTGGTAGCTTCTAATAAGTTGCAAGTTTTCATCGCAACTTGAATTCCTTTTATTCACTTTAAATACTAAGTGGGCGTTTGGACATAAGAATTGTGAGAAAAAAAAAACTAGTACTATTTATTTTCATGTTGATAATTATCTTTGGAAATTGGAGTTGTGTTTGGATATAAATACATACTGGAGTTGCTTTTGAATTTTTTGATTGATTTGGAGTGAAAATTGAGATAACAACTTTTTGGAAGTTTTCGAATTCTGAAAAATTTCGGAATTCAACCTGAACATTGTAACAATTCTATGTCCAAACAGTTTTCCGGAATAATATTCCGGGAAAAAGTGAAAATTATCCATTGGTATCCTACTACTCCCTCTGTCTCAAAAAGATTGACAATTTTCTCTTTTCGAAAGTCAAATTTGACCGTGTGTTTGAACATAGAATCTTTAATTTTTTCGAAATAGAATTTATATATTTGGAAAATACGTAAAAAGTACTATAAGTCACCATAATTAATAATTTAAAATATTTAAAAGACATAAAAAAATTACGGTCAAAGAACAACTCGTTTGACTCTCGAAAAGCGAAAAGTGTCAACCATCGTGTCTTGCGGCATAGTAATATTGTGGATCCTTAGAAACTAGAGGAAGAGGCTACCAACAAAATGCATATGTACCAAGATTCAAAATCCCCTCGATCATGCGATCTTAAAACACACCTCTGTCCTGCTTCCTGCACCTTCCTAAACAATTGCCTCCTAAACACTAACTCCATTCATAAATTTAACAGAATGAGATCCTGAAATTTAAATTAAAAACCACAATAGAATGAGCTAACGAGGAGATCAAGCAGGACACACTTGTAACAATAGTAAGACTTTGATCTTCTACAATTTGATACTTTGTGGTTAACCTTATAGGCTCAATTATATACAACTCAAAGCGTTTTAATCCAAAAGAAAGTGAAAGCTGTTCACATCAAACAAAGTTCCAAAAGTTTTAATAATTAATCTGTAATTTATTACAAAAAGAACATCTATTCCGATCCAAATAAATGAGTCCAACCCAATTTGTGGTATCTATTATTCTTTACTTATTTTAAAAACAATTCAGCTGCATAAGTTTTATTGTCTTGTGGTACCTGGAGAATCCTTGGTAAACACAAATGGATTGTGAAAATTGCAAGCTAATTAAGATTGGAAAAACAAAAAAGAAACCTAAGAAAAAACATAAGCACACACGTATGTATATGTGTGCTTGTATGTGTGTGTGTCTATATATATATATATATATATATAATCATAGAAAGTGACATGGTTGTGTTCAATTTTAAGTTTCAATTCCCTAATTAAAAGGCACAAATACATCATTACATTTTCTCTTCTGCTCAACTAGACATAGTTTGCATAAGTTTTATTGTCTTGTGGTACCTGGAGAATCCTAGGTAAACACAAATGGATTGTGAAAATTGCAAGCTAATTAAGATTGGAAAAACAAAAAAGAAAGCTAATAAAAAACATAAGCACACACGTATGTATATGTGTATTTGTATGTGTGTGTGTCTTTTTATATATATATATATATATATATATATATATATATATATATATATATAGAAAGTGACATGGTTGTGTTCAATTTTTAAGTTTCAATTCCCTAATTAAAAGGCACAAATACATCATTACATTTTCTCTTCTGCTCAAGTAGACATAGTTTAAGAACGAAACTAATAAAAATGTGATAGTTTAGGGGAGTTTTTGTCCATTGTCTCTTAAATAAATTGAATAATATTTCTAGATAAATATATAGCAATACCCAATTTCTAATTTTCAAAAATATATACAATACGGTAGGCCAAATATGGTATTCACACAACTTTTTTTTTTTTAAATTGATTTTCTTGATTGAATCTGTAGGGGATGCTCCCAGCAACACAAATTTGCTCGGGATGTTGTTAATTATTTTAAAGAACCCAAATTTTAATGATGGTAAATTTATCAACCTATTTGCTTAATTAATAATTTGCTTCAAATTTGTCTTATTTAATACTTTCTACGTCCCGATTTATATGATACTTTTCACGTTTCGATAGTCAATTTGACCAAACTTTGAAGTTAAATTGAAATAGATTAATTCAATATTATAAAGTTAAAATTTATATATTTGAAATTACTTGAAAAGTGCTATAAGTTGCAATTTTTCTCGTATCAATTCAGTACATGTTATGGTGTGTACCTCAAACTCCACTCCACATACAAGTATACTACTGATTGGCTAATTGATTTTGCACCAACTTATTTTTAAATTTTCACGACCCGACTAGGGCCGCGATGGGTACCCGAGACTAATCACCGAGCACCGCTAGTTCTATTACTTGTCATACTCATTTACGCTCTTTCATCAATTATATTCAAATCATAATCATTAGACAATCGTTTTTCATTTGAAAACATAATTTATTTTATATACATACGCCCTTCGGCTATCAAAATAATAACATATACACCATAGTAATATCGTGAGACCATATTACCCACACGTACGTATCTACTAGCCTCTACTAGAGTACTAGACATATGGACGGGAGAAGACCTGTGTGTGTGTGTGTGTGTGTATATGTATATGTATATGTATATGTATATATATATATATATATATATATATATATATATATATATATACAGAAGTATAAACCCGATTAGCACCTCCGGAATAATGGAGTGCTCCTGAAAATCTAATGATGGCTCCTATAGGTCTGCGCCGTCTTCCTGTCTACCTGTGGGCATGAATACAGCGTCCAAAGAAAACGGACGTCAGTACAAATATTGTACTGAGTATGTAACGCATAAATGAAATAAACATGATAGAGAGTCATAAGTCATGAGGTAAAGGCAAAACCTACGCGACCTTTAAGGATGAATGCATTTCATACATGTACCACATATACACAGTCGTCGTACATGAATCATCATAGTGTATACATCATCATTTCATATAATTCATCATCGTAATACCATATCTGCTCATACACATATAACATTATCTGTATTCGGCCACGTAGGGCTCGACAATATCCGTATTCGGCCACGTAGTGGCTCGACTGTATCACACACACAATATCCATATTCGGCCACATAGTGGGTTGACAGTATCCATATTCGGCCACGTAGTGGCTCGGCAAGTTCACATACACATCTTCCATATTCGGCCACGTAGTGGCTCGACCATATTACATACATCATAACATAGATCAATATATTTCATCATTATCATTGTCATCACATACATCTCATAAGCGTATCGTAACCTTTCATTAATGCACACATTTAAATTCAAAGACAATATATGAAAATCACATCATATTCGTAGCACGAATTTCATATAAATATCGTATGATAGTCTTTATAATCTTTTCGGCTTAAGCTCATCATTACCATTATCGTTTCTATAGCATATCTCTCACTTTTATCTCATATGAAATCTTCTATGAACATAGACTCGTAACTTTGCGGAACATTGGTCATAGGACATGCATTAAGGCTCATGGACAATCTATAACAATGTCGGGGTGACATAAGGTCGAGAACCCCCGAGGCCATTATGGAGCATTCATAAGCATCATGCCTCACCTTGAAGGAATTAGCATATAAGGTGAGTGTAGTCAATGAACAATATCAATGGATTGTAATATGGACCACTAGCCTTGTCGAACCGTGATATTATAGGCCTTAGTATCTTTAGACTTAGACTCATCATCATCGTTACTACATTTGTAACATACCTCTTATTTTATCCCATATGGCTATTCATGAACATAGGCTCTTAGTTTTCCGGAAAGTAGGAAAGTCATGGAGAGGTAAGGAAAATACTATCATAGGAATCATATAAGGATCATTAACTTCGTAGGAATATCATATCATGAGCTTTATGACTTCTAGACTTGGATTCATCATCAACATTGTCATGCTCATAACGTGTCTCTTTTCTTTATCTTGTGATGCTCTTTATAATCGTAGACTCATAGTTTTGGATACTTAGGAAAATCATGAAGAAGGAAGGAATATCACATCATAGGATTCATGCCTTAGAAATAAGGGACTAGCCTTACATACCTTTGTCGTTTGGCTATTCTATTGCTTGCTCGTTCTCCTTCAATGCTCACGTCTCTACCTTCAAGATAATTCTCCTGAACGTTAGCTAATCAACTACAAGAACGTGTTACTATTCCTAGGGAAAATTGAGCAGCACTTCCTTTGTTTATACTACTTTTCCCACGTTTCATTTCAACTCCCAAACGTTCACAACAGTACTCACAATATCGTATCAACAATCGTCATTTATCCACATTTACTACATTCCACCATTTTTCTCCAATTTCCCTACATTTATTGGTTTTAGCTCATCATCACGTTTTTTCATACATAATACTTATTTCATGGTCTAAACGTCATTTATAACATATTTATACTCACAACACACTAACACTTATAATTCAATCCAACTATCATCCAACTATGGCACTATTCATATTTTATGACCCACTTACTACACTCTTCTATAATCCAAGTGTTACAATGTATAAATACTTCAATCATCATGATAAAGTCATAAAACTTACCTTAGATAGTGGTTGAACAAGCTTTGATTGGCGTTACTCCTCTAGTACCAAAACCCTACTTCACCTTCCTTGGACTTTTCTTGATTAGATGAACTTTGGCTAGGTTTCATACACTTAGGTTCATGGATTTGGTGTTATTGATCATGTATTTCCCTTGAATTTTCTTGTGGATGAATGTTAGAGAGGGTTCTAGAGGTTTCAATGTCAAAAATGGTGAAAAATATGATTTTTGGTCGAGCATAGTCTATTTAAAGTGGTCCAGAAAATGCTGGACCGACACAACATGCGGCACGCTTTGCAAGACTCAAAGCATGCTCTGCGAGCCGCATGTTGTGTCGCAAAGCTTGCCAGTTGACCAACTCTCACTGGCACACTTTGCGGTGGAACTGTGTGGCCGCATGTCGTGTTTCGGGCCGCAAAGTGCGCCAAACTGTCTATCGTAGAATGTCCATAACTTTTGATCCCGACATGATGTGAGGGCCCACGACCTATGGCTGGAAATATCTTTCAATTATCTACAAATTTCATTCTTGGTGTTTTTCCCAATTCAAACTTTATAATAACGTTTTGGCCCCTCCAAATCAGATCATTCGAAAAAGTTTCCTGAACTCGCTCTTTTGGATGGCTTATGCCCATATTTGGTGCATGGGTCCGTCTTGAAACTTACTTGACACTTCATTACCAATATAAGGGACATTATAATTCTTCTCCAAAATTTCATTAAGACATCATTAATTCGATACTCGTAATTCTTGCCCGACACACAACATATACCTTGCTTTCCTTAACAACTTTCGTCTCCTACCTCAAATGTCCTTGAAATCTCATTTAGAATCATTAAATATTATTTCTTACTAGTCAAAACATTGAATGCATCATTCCCCTCGTCGGTCAATTCACTGTGCATGAACGAAATTTTTTCCAA
Source organism: Lycium barbarum (assembly GCF_019175385.1). Taxonomy (NCBI): domain Eukaryota; kingdom Viridiplantae; phylum Streptophyta; class Magnoliopsida; order Solanales; family Solanaceae; genus Lycium; species Lycium barbarum. The sequence goes on from NC_083341.1 coordinate 16,746,789, forward strand.
GGTATAACATTCTTCCCCCCTTGGGAACATTTGTCCTCGAATGTTAAACTATTCGGGATTCAACGAAAATTTCGCCAGAGTTTCCCCTGTAATATGACACTACTACCCTGTCACATCAACCCACAATATCACTGCCTCACAGGGCCACAACATAATAGCAAGATATCTATGGCCACACACGACCCATAAGCATGAAAAGTAGGCGTACATACCTTATATTGTTGGTGTTTCACCTTGAATCCCTCCTGAGGGTTGAAAATAAATGCGGGTACGTGGATTTCATACTCTCATCTTCATAAAACATATTGACGGTATAGTTTATATGATAAGGGAGCTTTCATTCACAACTAACTTACTCGGCAACATATGTCACTCCCTTAACTAACTCTATCTTTTCTCTTTATCGACTACTATCTTGGGAGTTCTACTCCTCACATCTCGCTTCCTTAGGACTTAAGTAGCATCGTTTCTTACAATCCCCTTCAAGTCCCATGGGTAGTACTCTTTAGAAAGGCATTTCATAAAGATCACGGGTGGTGGATCAATACTATCCCTTAGGATGTATATATATATACATATATGCATTGTTAATACCCCATATCATACTTTACTGATTTCCATCATACATAACATAAATTCTATCAATTCATACTTATTTAATAGTACAAACACATTTCTCTTTTTACATATCATCAAAGGTGCAGATATACATGTGACGACATCGGGGAATGATTCTGGATCCTGTTGCCCAGCTAAAGAATATATACGGGGCTGAGTGACACTGGAAGTAGATGCTCCCCCTCTGCCTCTACCTCAACCTGCTGGAATTGGAAGAGTCTGCCCTCCCGGGTGCACCGAAGAAGAACCAGCCACTGATCCTGCGGGCTGAACTGCATGCCTACCGCCTCAAAATGGGCACTCTCTCATAATATGACCTGACTGGACGCAAACATAACAAACATCCGAACCCAATCGGCACGGTCCCCATGTAGCTTACCGCACTGGGTACATTGTGGTATAGATGATCTCCTCTGGCTTGAATCACTCCTATACCGAGAGCCCGACTCTGTGAAACTCTGATCCGGTCTGGGATGACTAAAGAAGTCGGATCCCTGGTCTGCAACTCGTAGAGGTACACTAGTCACTGACTGACCTAAGTGTCTAGAATGTGACTGCCTCGATCCCCCTCTATAGTCGATATCAGCACCTATGGATTTGGCCCTCTTACTTTGCCCCTGACCCATATCACGCTCATCCCTTTGCGGACGTTGTTGCTCTTCTAGATTTTGAGTATGGGCTTGAATTCGAGAAATATCCATCCCGTCTTGCAATGAAGCCGTTAAGCAATATCTGAACAAATGTGGCCCTAGGCCACTCACAAACCTATGCACTCTATCTCCCATATCAGCCACCGTAGCCGGGGCGTATCTATCCAATGAATTGAATATGAGACTATACTCTCGGGCACTCATGTCCCCTTGCCTTAGATTTAAGAACCTATCCGCTCTAGCTCGGCGGACCTCGGGTGGCAAATAGTGGCGGATGAAGGCATCTATAAATTCTTGCCAAACCGGGGGAGGTGCATTCTCTCCTCTTGATAATACCCAGTTATTATACCATAAAACTGCCACATCCCGGAGTCTATAAGATGCTAGCTCTACAGATTCAGTCACGGAGGCATGAATAATTTTCAATGTGCTCAACATTTCATCAATGAAGCCTTGTGGATCTTCATCCGGCTTTGACCCAAAGAACTCCGAAGGGTTTAAAGTCATGAAATCACGAGCTCTTGTACTAACAGCCTCGGTCACTTGGTGACCCGAAGCAGCCGGTGGAGGAATCGGAGCTGGAGCTCCTCCTTGTTCTTCCACATTAGGCGGGGTGGAGAAGGTACTAGATGGAGTCTCATTTTGTGACTCACCCTCTCCAATATTCATCGGAGGCTCTCTTTCCACCCGCCTCTTTGTCATAGTCTTGCCCTTTTGGGCGACTATAGCTTTTCCCTTAGGCGGTATTCTGAAATCACAACACACTATTAGGGAGCAAAAATCTTATATACGGCTCTATCACACGATCTCATAAGAAGAAATATGGTCACTTTACTATCGCGCAACACACCATAAACAAGACTCTACTAGACACGGCTCGTAGACACTTCCTAGGACTGAACTGTTCTGATACCACTTTGTCACGACCTGACTAGGACCGCGACGGGTACCCGAGGCTAACCACTGGGCACCGCTAGTTCTATTACTCGTCATACTCATTTACGCTCTTTCATCAATTATATTCAAATCATAATCATTAGACACTCGTTTTTCATTAGAAAACATAATTGATTTTATATACATACGCCCTTCGGCTATCAAAATAATAACATATACACCATAGTAATATCGTGAGACCATATTACCCACACGTACGTATCTACGAGCCTCTACTAGAGTAATAGACATATGGACGGGACAAGATCCCGTCGTGCCCAAAATACATATATACATATATATATATATATATATATACAGAAGTATAAACCCGATTAGCACCTCTGGAATAATGGAGTGCTACTGAAAATCTGCTGATGGCTCCTATAGGTCTGCGCCGTCTTCCTGTCTACCTGTGGGCATGAATACAACGTCCAAAGAAAACGGACGTCAGTACAAATATTGTACTGAGTATGTAACGCATAAATGAAATAAACATGATAGAGAGTCATAAGTCATGAGGTGAAGGCAAAACCTGCGTGACCTTTAAGGATGAATGCATTTCATACATATACCACATATACATAATCGTCGTACATGAATCATCATAGTGTATACATCATCATTTCATACAATTCATCATCGTAATACCATATCTGCTCATACACATATAACATTATCCGTATTCGGCCACGTAGGGCTCGACAATATCCGTATTCGGCCACGTAGTGGATCGACTGTATCACACACACAATATTCGTATTCGGCCACATAGTGGCTCGATACAATCCATATTCGGCCACGTAGTGGCTCGACAAGTTCACATACACATCTTCCATATTCAGCCACGTAGTGGCTCGACCATATTCCATACATCACAACATAGATCAATATATTTCATCATTATCATTGTCATCACATACATGTCATAAGCGTATCGCAACCTTTCATTAATGCACACATTTAAATTCAAAGACAATGTATGAAAATCACATCATATTCGTAGAACGAATTTCGTATAAATATCGTATGATAGTCTTTATAATCTTTTCGGCTTAAGCTCATCATTACCATTATCGTTTCTATAGCATATCTCTCACTTTTATCTCATATGAAATCTTCTATGAACGTAGACTCATAACTTTGCGGAACATTGGTCATAGGACATGCATTAAGGCTCATGGACAATCTATAACAATGTCGGGGTGACATAAGGTCGAGAACCCCCGAGGCCATTATGGAGCATTCATAAGCATTATGCTTCACCTTGAAGGAATTAGCATATAAGGTGAGTGTAGTCAATGAACAACATCAATGGATTGTAATATGGACCACTAGCCTTGTCGAACCGTGATATTATAGGCCTTAGTATCTTTAGACTTAGACTCATCATCATATGGCTATTCATGAACATAGGCTCTTAGTTTTCCGGAAAGTAGGAAAGTCATGGAGAGGTAAGGAAAATACTATCATAGGAATCATATAAGGATCATTAACTTCGTAGGAATATCATATCATGAGCTTTATGACTTCTAGACTTGGATTCATCATCAACATCGTCATGCTCATAACGTGTCTCTTTTCTTTATCTTGTGATGCTCTTTATAATCGTAGACTCATAGTTTTGGATACTTAGGAAAATCATGAAGAAGGAAGGAATATCACATCATAGGATTCATGCCTTAGAAATAAGGGACTAGCCTTACATACCTTTGTCGTTTAGCTATTCTATTGCTTGTTCGTTCTCTTTCAATGCTCACGTCTCTACCTTCAAGATAATTCACCTGAACGTTAGCTAATCAACTACAAGAACGTGTTACTATTCCTAGACACGGCTCGTAGTATATTTAAAGTGGTCCAGAAAATGCTGGACCGACACAACATGCGGCGCGCTTTGCAAGACGCAAAGCATGCTCTGCGAGCCGCATGTTGTGTCGCAAAGCTTGCCAGTTGACCAACTCTCACTGGCACACTTTACGGTGGAACTGTGTGGCCGCATGTCGTGTTTCGGGCCGCATGTTGCGCCGCATGTTGCGCCGCAAAGTGCGCCAAACTGTCTGTCGTAGAATGACCATAACTTTTGATCCCGACATGCTGTGAGGGCCCACTACCTATGGTTGGAAAGCTATTTCAATTATCTACAACTTTAATTATTGGTGTTTTTCCCAATTCAAACTTTATAATAACGGTTTTTCCCCTCCAAATCAGATCATCCGAAAAAGTTTCCTTAACTCGCTCTTCTGGTTGGCTTATGCGCATATTTGGTTCATGGGTCCTTCTTGAAACTTACTTGACACTTCATTACCAAAATAAGGGACATTATAATTCTTCTCCAAAATGTCATTAAGACATCATTAATTCAATACTCGTAATTCTTGCCCGACACACAACATATACCTTGCTTTCCTTAACAACTTTCGTCTCCTACCTCAAATGTCCTTGAAATCTCATTTAGAATCATTAAATATTATTTCTTACTAGTCAAAACATCGTATGCATCATGCTCTTCGTCGGTCAATTTACTGTGCATGAACGAAAAACTTTCCAAGGTGTAACGTAAATTTATTTTGGCAGGTTTTTATATCAATTAGAGAAATCTGACAACGAAAGCAAGTTTATTCTTTTTTTACCTACTTATTAGTAGGGGTGTTCATGGTTCAGTTTGGGTTTGTTTTAGATTAAAACCAAAACCAAATCATTCTAGTCGGTTTTTAAAATTCTTCAAACCAAATCAAATACATATCCATCGATTTGGTTGTAGTAGATTTAGTTCGGTTTGGGTCAATTTTTCGGTTTTAAGGAAAACTAATGTTATTTCCCTCTTACATGTTTTTTTCCTACAATTAGGAGAGAATTTTCTATCATTTTTCAACTTATAATTCGTTATTACCTTTTATTGTGATAGCTATAATATTTTTGAATTATGGAGAAAATGTCTTAGGATTTTTAAGTTTAATTAAGTGAATAAATTTTATAAGAAATACAAAAAATAAATATAGGTAAACTTCACAGTTGTTTCTTTGAACAAACGAGTTTGAATTCATGGATTTGTTTTTAGAAATGGATTTAAGGTATACAGTTCTTTAACCTATTAGAGATAAATAAGTTTTTTTATTGCAAAAGAATACAAATTATTTAAAAGTATTTATAAAGAATAATATATTGTATCTATATAATCATAAAAATTATGTTTAAAATTTATCGGTTTGGTTCGTTTTTTCTTCGGTTTGCTTTTAGTAAAACCAAAACCAAACCAAATATGATCGGTTTTTTAAAATTTAAAACAAAACCCAAATAAATATTGGTTTATTTAATGAGTTTGGTTTGGTTTTCGTTTTGGATGGTTTTTAACCAAACCGTGAACCCCCCTACTTATTAGTATGCTCTAGCAAATTTCATTTTTTTATTGTATCGTTTAGGTTCTTTCGATGTTGTTCATGACATCGGATGCCGGTCACATCTAGGTTGGGTTTTGGGGCGTGACAGTGATGTGGATGTCCACCTAGATAAATATTATCTGACCTAATTTACCCATTTTAACTTCAACTATAAACCCAAGATTTATCCCCAACACTTAAAATTAACCCTAACTCATAACCAATCGACTCTCTCACACAAATGGTCTCATTAACCATCGATGTGGTACTTTTTCATTCTTCAACAATAACGGAATTTCATATGTGATATTTGTATGAGTATTCGAACCATGCATGTACTGCAACATACATATAGTTATGTGCATGTATACCTGGGCTATGCACATATTATATCACTCATATGCTACATAAAGTTAAAACACCATATACAATATGTACCTAACAATATACTAGAGTATACAATATTCACATATATCTAGTTAAGCAAAATGCTATTAGACACGAGCTTGTATTACTTTAGTTTGACATAGACTTGAATCTGCTGCTGTATGTTCTAATGACTATTTTAATGAAATTTGATTTACATTATATATGTGCTTTAACAAAATTATATCTACATATTCTTATGCAAGCTTATTTAATCCGAATCCACCGATTAATTTCTTAAAATATGCACTGTTTTCGTCAGTTGTAAGCAACCACAAATGGAATTGGACTTGGGCAATGATTTTTTGATCAATTGGTTCTGAATATTTTTTGATTTATAAAATCTTTTACATAGAAAATATATCTATAGACATACTTTATTGAAAATAATCTAACAATACAAATAAACATAAATGTAAAAGATTTTATTATCCAAGTTAGTCAATATTTAATTTCTCTTTAATTCAACAACATATGATATTTGTGAGCATCAAAACTAATATGAATATAACCCTTTAATGTCAAACTTCCTCAACAGTGTATACACGCGTTGTACACGGTGGAAATTATGCTGATGTGGATCCATGTAAATAAATATTATCTGACCCAATTTACTCATTTTAACTTCATCTGTAAACCCAAAATTAATCACCCAACACTCAAAATTAACCCTAACTCATAACCGATCGACTCTCTCACACAAATGGTCTGTTAAAGGGGTACGCGACGCATGAAAATCCAAATTCTGGGTATTTTTAAGCCTCCGCGTAGTTTAGGTGTACAATGAATAAAAAGTTGCAAGTTCAGGGGGTCGCGAGCCCTTTTACCTAGATTTTATGATAAATTAATAGATGGATTATTCTAGTTATAATGTTAATGAACTTAAATAAAAATATATAAATAACCTAGGTTAATAATATAAAAAGATAGGAATATTACATGTATGAAGGATTGAAAATGATAAAAGGTAGATAATATAAGGGGTGAGATAGACATTAAACTAAGAGCGTAAAATTACAATAACTAAAAGTTTAGGAGGGATTTTAATCTTGAAAGTAAAAATTTGGGGAGGGGTAAATTGTTTTTTACAATTTTACTGTTCATCGCATTGAGGGTTTTACTGTTCAATCGCACTGAGTGTTTAACGGTTGAATCGCGAACTGAGGGTTTTACTATTCCGATCGCCGGTATGACTATGGCGGTGAAGTTGTCGCTCATGCGGTTGATTTCTTCTCCACTCGCACCCTACATTTCTCCTTTCTACCATACTGTACGCCATCTAGGGTAAAATCATTTGTTGCTACCTTTGATTTCTATTATTTTTTAGTTGTTAATACTAGTATTATTTTTGATGTAGGTATACAATTCCTCCACCCATAAATTGGGGGGAGGGGGGAGGGTGGGGAGTGGTACTGGAGGGGAGTGTTTTTATTGTCGAGCGGTTCGGCAAATACAGTAAGGCCCTCACTTCGGGATTGCATGTATTAATTCTTATCGCTGATAGGATCGCGTATGTGCAATCCCTCAAGGAAGAGGTTATTTCAATACAGTGTATTATTAACAAGGGTGAAACCCCGTTGTGGTTTAAGCCCTTATTTATTTCAAGGTTAGACATATTAGAATTTTGTTATTGCTTAGTATCAGAACGTTTTACTATTGTTAGTAGACTCTTGGTAATGTACTTATTATATTCTTTGTTTGCTTTAACTGTAGGTTGTGGACCCTCTTTTGGTTTCATAGGCCATTGAGGATCCGGTGAAGAAATTAACCCAGCTTTCTCAACAAATTACTCGCAGGGAGGTGCATAAAAGGAAACTCGACAAGGTTGATAAAAGCCACAAGTTGAAAGAAAAAATATTGTTAAGCCACCCCTTTGAATTCTTTAGGGTTTTAGTGTGAGTTAATTAGCTTCAGACCGTTGATTTAGAAAGCGTTCCGAGAATGGTTTCCTTTTAATTCTAGAACCTTTGATGCTTGAGCTTGATCCCTCTGATGCACTCTTTTATTATGGATGGCTATCAACGATACTGCAAAAGGTTGGGGCTTGAAATGCCTTCGATGTGAAATAGGTATGTGGGCTAGTCTTCAAATTTTTATATCATAACAAAAAAGGCTGTGATAGATTTTTTCAATGCATGTCTCCATATCGTCTACACGTTTCAGTATACGGTAGTAATTAAAATCTCAGATTACATTCAGTTCACATTTACCTCCGACAATTTCTTACAAATGATAAAGCTCTTCCTAAATGGATTTGAATATGCACTACATAGTTCAATCATGATCTCTCACTGACATTGACATATAGGTCCTTAAGGATAAATTTTTTTTGGTGTTTTTGTTAAAATTAGATAGAGTAATCCTTTCAGCCAGCTGCAATTTAAAAACATTTGAACAGATGGGTGATGTGGATGTCCATCTAGATAAATATTATCTGACCCAGTATAAACCCAAGATTTATCCCCAACACTCAAAATTAACCCTAACTCATAACCGATGGACTCATACTCCCTCACACAAATGGTCTCATTAACCACCGACGTGGTACTTTTTAATTCTTCAACAATAACAAAATTTCATATGTGATATTTGTATGAGTATTCGAACCATGCATATACTGCAACATACATATAGCTATGTGCATGTGTACCTAGACTATGCATAAATTATATCACTTATATACTACATAAAGTTAGAACACCATATATAATATAGAACACCATAGATAATATGTACCTAACAATATACTAGAGCATACAATGTTCACATATATCTAGTTAAGCAAAATGCTATTATACGCGAGCTTGTGTTACTTTAGTTTGACATGAACTGTTTTCGTCGGTTGTAAGCAACCACAAAGGGAATTGGACTTGGGCTATGATTTTTTTATTCATAAAATATTTCACATAGAAAATATTTCTGTAAACATACTTTACTGAACATAGTCTAACAATACAAATAAACATAAATGTAAAAGATTTTACTATCCAAGTTAGTCAATATTTAATTTATCTTTAATTCAACAACAAATGATATTTGTGATCATCAAAACTAATATGAATATAACCCTTTAATGTCCAAATCCCTCAACAGTGTATACACGCGTTGTACACGGTGGAAATTATGCTGAAGTGGATCCACGTAACAACTAGTTTTAGAGAAATGATTTCGTTATAAAGTGTCGAGGGTCAAAAATTAAAGACCACCCCCAAAGTAGTGCATTTGTGCGAATGACCCCCAATCAACTCAGCTCCTAGCACGGCCCCTTAAGGGCAGCCTAATTTGGCCTAGAATTTAGACTTGTATGGTCGATCTTTATGGGGGCCAGATTGGGCTCAATCCGGTCGATAGGCATATCCTCAATTAGCCCAATTTTTTGTAGACAAACATAATGAATTTCAAGAAGTCTACATATGGGGCCGGATATCGTCATATCTAGATGTTCATGCCCTTTTTAGTGAAATTCAATGATAAGCAAATAATTTAATAAGATATCATGAGTACTTTCATGAGTACGATTTATTACTTTGTTTAGCTACCGAGTTAGCTAAGTAATGCTATCATCCATCAATTTCAGGCTCTTGAATTTTTTTTTTTATAAGTCAAATAATATTGTCAATGCTATTTTTAGTTTTAAAATAATTTTGTACTTATTGATAACGGGTACACATGCAACGAGCATGTCCAGAGACTAATGCGGATGAACGTATTAAGACGTACATACTAATATAATATCAATCGAGATATATCTTGAAAGACTATTGAGTTTGCTAGAGCTAAATAAATATATTTCTACCTCATACTATTTTCTGATTTTATTGTGTCAAACATTTAACTTTAGGTAACATGTCAACGATATTCACACTTATATCCGATAAAAATCCATATATATAATTGGAGATGTACACTTTTGCATGTTTGTCGGCTTCGGCAAAGTTGCATAGCCACAAAAAATGAATGATGGTTAGTCGAACATTCTTTTTGAGAAAATGATATGCGCTATATATATATATATATATTTGTTAGTACGTTAGCATTGTACCAATTTTTTAGTTCACCAAAACGCCCTTACTTTTTTTTTTATGCCACACACATTAACTTTTAATCTTTTACCAAACAATTTCAATTCCTCTCGCTGTCGTTTTGCTCGTACAGAATACTCCCTCAAGTTCTGACATTGCAAAGAAACTTTAAAAAAGATGAAGATCACGTTTGAGGAAATCCATTTTAGAGATGCAAAAAACTTGAAATGAAGTCCATAAATTTCTCTGAGCACTCATATCAGACGGTTAACTTGCGCAACATTTTTTTCATTGCCACAATATTCCCCTAAAACCTCGTTTCTCCTACGGAATATGCAAAAATGGTCGAAATTGATTATGAGAATTTTCCTGAACAATGGCCGAAAATATTTGGTGTGTTTACTGTTTCCATCACTGTCTTCATGTTAATGCTCTTGCCTTGCACTACGCCAAACATAAGATGTGGAAATTACACTATTAGATGAAGCATGAATTGGGACTTCGGCAGTTGTTCATTTGTTCTTCCAGAGACACAGTCATACTGTTGCTATGAACAAATAAATTTATGCATGGATATTTTAACTCATAAAGACCATAGTGTGTATTCTCTAGAAAGAACTGCACTTGGGTTGTGATGACTGGAATCTTTTAAATAATCTGAGAGTTTGTTGACTATAGCTACAACACATCATGAAGAACTTAAAACCCTTAACTATAAGTGCTCAATGCTAAGATGGAACTTTTATATGAGACAGAAGACTTACGTCCTCTAACATCATGGTGCTACGATTTACTTTATAGCAATCATGCTTTTGAAAATGCATTAACACTATCAAAAGTATTTATATAATCAGATAAGTTAAAAGGTAATCGCAAATAAGTTTATTAAATAACATTAATAAGACTAAAATAAATGATAACATGCTATAACAAATTAAATTGCAATGTATATGAATTAAGTACAATTGGGGAGGGGCATTCTGAAATCACAACACACTATTAGGGAGGAAAAATCTTATATACGGCTCTATCGCACGATCTCATAAGAAGAAATAAGGTCACTTTCCTAGATGCCCGGTAGCCTCTTGTTTATTATTGTGGCGCGCAACACACCATAAACAAGACTCTACTAGACACGGCTCGTAGACACTTCCTAGGACTGAACTGCTCTGATACCACTTTGTCACGACCTGACTAGGGCCGCGACGGGTACCCGAGGCTAACCAATGAGCACCGCTAGTTCTATTACTCGTCATACTCATTTACGCTCTTTTATCAATTATATTCAAATCATAATCATTAGACACTCGTTTTTCATTTGAAAACATAATTGATTTTATATACATACGCCCTTCGGCTATCAAAATAATAACATATACACCATAGTAATATCGTGAGACCATATTACCCACACGTACGTATCTACGAGCCTCTACTAGAGTAATAGACATATGGACGGGACAAGATCCCGTCGTGCCCAAAATACATATATACATATATATATATATATATATATACACACATAAGTATAAACCTGAAAATCTGCTGATGGCTCTTATAGGTCTGCGCCGTCTTCCTGTCTACCTGTGGGCATGAATACAGCGTCCAAAGAAAACAGACGTCAGTACGAATATTGTACTGAGTATGTAACGTATAAATGAAATAAACATGATAGAGAGTCATAAGTCATGAGGTGAAGGCAAAACCTGCGTGACCTTTAAGGATGAATGCATTTCATACATATACCACATATACATAATCGTCGTACATGAATCATCATAGTGTATACATCATCATTTCATACAATTCATCATCGTAATACCATATCTGCTCATACACATATAACATTATCCGTATTCGGCCACGTAGGGCTCGACAATATCCGTATTCGGCCATGTAGTGGATCGACTGTATCACACACACAATATTCGTATTCGGCCACATAGTGGCTCGAAACAATCCATATTCGGCCACGTAGTGGCTCGACAAGTTCACATACACATCTTCCATATTCGGCCACGTAGTGGCTCGACCATATTACATACATCATAACATAGATCAATATATTTCATCATTATCATTGTCATCACATACATGTCATAAGAGTATCATAACCTTTCATTAATGCACACATTTAAATTCAAAGACAATCTATGAAAATCACATCATATTCGTAGAACGAATTTCGTACAAATATCGTATGATAGTCTTTATAATCTTTTCGGCTTAAGCTCATCATTACCATTATCGTTTCTATAGCATATCTCTCACTTTTATCTCATATGAAATCTTCTATGAACGTAGACTCGTAACTTTGCGGAACATTGGTCATAGGACATGCATTAATGCTCATGGACAATCTATAACAATGTCGGGGTGACATAAGGTCGAGAACCCCCGAGGCCATTATGGAGCATTCATAAGAATTATGCTTCACCTTGAAGGAATTAACATATAAGGTGAGTGTAGTCAATGAACAATAGCAATGGATTGTAATATCGACCACTAGCCTTGTCGAACCGTGATATTATAGGCCTTAGTATCTTTAGACTTAGACTCATCATCATCGTTACAACATTCGTAACATACCTCTTATTTTATCCCATATGGCTATTCATGAACATAGGCTCTTAGTTTTCCGGAAAGTAGGAAAGTCATGGAGAGGTAAGGAAAATACTATCATAGGAATCATATAAGGATCATTAACTTCGTAGGAATATCATATCATGAGCTTTATTACTTCTAGACTTGGATTCATCATCAACATCGTCATGATCATAACGTGTCTCTTTTCTTTATCTTGTGATGCTCTTTATAATCGTAGACTCATAGTTTTGGATACTTAGGAAAATCATGAAGAAGGAAGGAATATCACATCATAGGATTCATGCCTTAGAAATAAGGGACTAGCCTTACATACCTTTGTCGTTTAGCTATTCTATTGCTTGTTCGTTCTCTTTCAATGCTCACGTCTCTACCTTCAAGATAATTCACCTGAACGTTAGCTAATCAACTACAAGAACGTGTTACTATTCCTAGGGAAAATTGAGCAGCACTTCCTTTGTTTATACTACTTTTCCCACGTTTCATTTCAACTCCCAAACGTTCACAACAGTACTCACAATATCGTATCAACAATCGTCATTTATCCACATTTACTACATTCCACCATTTTTCTCCAATTTCCCTACATTTATTGGTTTTAGCTCATCATCACGTTTTCTCATACATAATACTTATTTCATGGTCTAAACGTCATTTATAACATATTTATACTCACAACACACCAACACTTATAATTCAATCCAACTATCATCCAACTATGGCACTATTCACATTTTATGACCCGCTTACTACACTCTTCTATAATCTAAGTGTTACAACGTATAAATACTTCAATCATCATGAGAAAGTCATAAAACATACCTTAGATATGGGTTGAACAAGCTTTGAGTGGAGTTACTCCTCTTGTACAAAAACCCTACTTCACCTTCCTTGGGCTTTTCTTGATTAGATGAGCTTTGACTAGGTTCATACACTTAGGTTCATGGATTTGGTGTTATTGATCGTGGATTTCCCTTGAATTATCTTGTGGATGAATGTTAGAGAGGGTTCTAGAGGTTTCTATGTCAAAAATGGTGAAAATATGATTTTTGGTCGAGCATGGTCTATTTAAAGTGGTCCAGAAAATTCTGGATCGACACAATATGCGGCACGCTTTGCGAGCCGCATGTTGTGTCGCAAAGATTTCCAGTTGACCAACTCTCACTGGTACACTTTGCAGTGGATCTGCGTGGCCGCATGTCGTGTTTGCGGCCCGCATGTTGCGCCGCAAAGTGCGCGAAACTGTCTGTCGTAGAATGACCATAACCTTTGATCCCGACATGCTGTGAGGGCCCACTACCTATGGTTGGAAAGCTATTTTAATTATCTACAACTTTCATTATTGGTGTTTTTCCCAATTCAAACTTTATAATAACGGTTTTGCCCCTCCAAATCAGATCATCCGAAAAAGTTTCCTTAACTCGCTCTTTTGGTTGGCTTATGCCCATATTTGGTTCATGGGTCCTTCTTGAAACTTACTTGACACTTCATTACCAAAATAAGGGACATTATAATTCTTCTCCAAAATGTCATTAAGACATCATTAATTCAATACTCGTAATTCTTGCCCGACACACAACATATACCTTGCTTTCCTTAACAACTTTCGTCTCCTACCTTAAATGTCCTTGAAATCTCATTTAGAATCATTAAATATTATTTCTTACTAGTCAAAACATCGTATGCATCATGCCCTTCGTCGGTCAATTCACTGTGCATGAACGAAAAACTTTCCAAGGTGTAACATAAATTTATTTTGGCAGGTTTTTATATCAATTAGAGAAATCTGACAACGAAAGCAAGTTTATTCTTTTTTTACCTACTTATTAGTAGGGGTGTTCATGGTTCAGTTTGGGTTGGTTTTAGATTAAAACCAAAACCAAATCATTCTAGTCGATTTTTAAAATTCTTCAAACCAAATCAAATACATATCCATCGATTTGGTTGTAGTACGTTTAGTTTGGTTTGGGTCAATTTTTTGGTTTTAAGGAAAACTAATGTTATTTCCCTCTTACATGTTTTTTTCCTACAATTAGGAGAGAATTTTCTATCATTTTTCAACTTATAATTCGTTATTACCTTTTATTGTGATAGCTATAATATTTTTGAATTATGGAGAAAATGTCTTAGGATTTTTAAGTTTTTAATTAAGTGAATAAATTTTATAAGAAATACAAAAAATAAATATAGGTAAACTTCACAGTTGTTTCTTTGAACAAACGAGTTTGAATTCATGGATTTGTTTTTAGAAATGGATTTAAGGTATACAGTTCTTTAACCTATTAGAGATAAATAAGTTTTTTTATTGCAAAAGAATACAAATTATTTAAAAGTATTTATAAAGAATAATATATGTATCTATATAATCATAAAAATTATGTTTAAAATTTATCGGTTTGGTTCGTTTTTTCTTCGGTTTGCTTTTAGTAAAACCAAAATCAAACCAAATATGATCGGTTTTTTAAAATTTAAAACCAAACCCAAATAATTATCGGTTTATTTAATCAGTTTGGTTTGGTTTTCGGTTTGGATGGTTTTTAACCAAACCGTGAACCCCCCTACTTATTAGTATGCTCTAGCAAATTTCATTTTTTTATTGTATCGTTTAGGTTCTTTCGATGTTGTTCATGACGTCGGATGCCGGTCACGTCTAGGGTGGGTTTTGGGGCGTGACAATGATGTGGATATCCACCTAGATAAATATTATCTGACCTAATTTACCCATTTTAACTTCAACTATAAACCAAAAATTTATCCCCAACACTCAAAATTAACCCTAACTCATAACCAATCGACTCCCTCACACAAATGGTCACATTAACCATCAATGTGGTACTTTTTCATTCTTCAACAATAACGGAATTTCATATGTGATATTTGTATGAGTATTCGAACCATGCATGTACTGCAACATACATATAGTTATGTGCATGTATACCTGGGCTATGCATATATTATATCACTCATATGCTACATAAAGTTAAAACAGCATATACAATATGTACCTAACAATATACTAGAGTATACAATATTCACATATATCTAGTTAAGCAAAATGCTATTAGACACGAGCTTGTATTACTTTAGTTTGACATAGACTTGAATCTGCTGCTGTATGTTCTAATGAATATTTTAATGAAATTTGATTTACATTATATATGTTCTTTAACAAAATTATATCTACACATTCTTATGCAAGCTTATTTAATCCGAATCCACCGATTAATTTCTTAAAATATGCACTGTTTTCGTCAGTTGTAAGCAACCACAAATGGAATTGGACTTGGGCAATGATTTTTTGATCAATTGGTTCTGAATATTTTTTGATTTATAAAATCTTTTACATAGAAAATATATCTATAGACATACTTTATTGAAAATAATCTAACAATACAAATAAACATAAATGTAAAAGATTTTATTATCCAAGTTAGTCAATATTTAATTTCTCTTTAATTCAGCAACATATGATATTTGTGAGCATCAAAACTAATATGAATATAACCATTTAATGTCAAACTTCCTCAATAGTGTATACACGCGTTGTACACGGTGGAAATTATGCTGATGTGGATCCATGTAAATAAATATTATCTGACCCAATTTACTCATTTTAACTTCATTTGTAAACCTAAAATTAATCACCCAACACTCAAAATTAACCCTAACTCATAACCGATCGACTCTCTCACACAAATGGTCTGTTAAAGGGGTACGCGACGCATGAAAATCCAAATTCTGGGTATTTTTAAGCCTACGCGTAGTTTAGGTGTACAATGAATAAAAAGTTGCAAGTTCAGGGGGTCGCGAGCCCTTTTACCTAGATTTTATGATACATTAATAGATGGATTATTCTAGTTATAATGTTAATGAACTTAAATAAAAATATATAAATAACCTAGGTTAATAATATAAAAAGATAGGAATATTACATGTATGAAGGATTGAAAATGATAAAAGGTAGATAATATAAGGGGTGAGATAGACATTAAACCAAGAGGGTAAAATTACAATAACTAAAAGTTTAGGAGGGATTTTAATCTTGAAAGTAAAAATTTGGGGAGGGGTAAATTGTTTTTTACAATTTTACTGTTCATCGCATTGAGGGTTTTACTGTTCAATCGCACTGAGTGTTTAACGGTTGAATCGCGAACTGAGGGTTTTACTATTCCGATCGCCGGTATGACTATGGCGGTGAAGTTGTCGCTCATGCGGTTGATTTCTTCTCCACTCGCACCCTACATTTCTCCTTTCTACCATACTGTACGCCATCTAGGGTAAAATCATTTGTTGCTACCTTTGATTTCTATTATTTTTTAGTTGTTAATACTAGTATTATTTTTGATGTAGGTATACAATTCCTCCACCCATAAATTGGGGGGAGGGGGGGAGGGTGGGGAGTGGTACTGGAGGGGAGTGTTTTTATTGTCGAGCGGTTCGGCAAATACAGTAAGGCCCTCACTTCGAGATTACATGTATTAATTCTTATCGCTGATAGGATCGCGTATGTGCAATCCCTCAAGGAAGAGGTTATTTCAATACAGTGTATTATTAACAAGGGTGAAACCTCGTTGTGGTTTAAGCCCTTATTTATTTCAAGGTTAGACATATTAGAATTTTGTTATTGCTTAGTATCAGAACGTTTTACTATTGTTAGTAGACTCTTGGTAATGTACTTATTATATTCTTTGTTTGCTTTAACTGTAGGTTGTGGACCCTCTTTTGGTTTCATAGGCCATTGAGGATCCGGTGAAGAAATTAACCCAGCTTGCTCAACAAATTACTCGCTGGGAGATGCATAAAAGGACACTCGACAAGGTTGATAAAAGCCACAAGTTGAAAGAAAAAATAGTGTTAAGCCACCCCTTTGAATTCTTTAGGGTTTTAGTGTGAGTTAATTAGCTTCAGACCGTTGATTTAGAAAGCGTTCCGAGAATGGTTTCCTTTTAATTCTGGAACCTTTGATGCTTGAGCTTGATCCCTCTGATGCACTCTTTTATTATGGATGGCTATCAACGATACTGCAAAAGGTTGGGGCTTGAAATGCCTTCGATGTGAAATAGGTATGTGGGCTAGTCTTCAAATTTTTATATCATAACAAAAAAGGCTGTGATAAATTTTTTCAATGCATGTCTCCATATCGTCTACACGCTTCAGTATACGGTAGTAATTAAAATCTCAGATTACATTCAGTTCACATTTACCTCCGACAATTTCTTACAAATGATAAAGCTCTTCCTAAATGGATTTGAATATGCACTACATAGTTCAATCATGATCTCTCACTGACATTGACATATAGGTCCTTAAGGATAAATTTTTTTTGGTGTTTTTGTTAAAATTAGATAGAGTAATCCTTTCAGCCAGCTGCAATTTAAAAACATTTGAACAGACGGGTGATGTGGATGTCCACCTAGATAAATATTATCTGACCCAGTATAAACCCAAGATTTATCCCCAACACTCAAAATTAACCCTAACTCATAACCGATGGACTCATACTCCCTCACACAAATGGTCTCATTAACCACCGACGTGGTACTTTTTAATTCTTCAACAATAACAAAATTTCATATGTGATATTTGTATGAGTATTCGAACCATGCATATACTGCAACATACATATAGCTATGTGCATGTATACCTAGACTATGCATAAATTATATCACTCATATACTACATAAAGTTAGAACACCATATATAATATAGAACACCATAGATAATATGTACCTAACAATATACTAGAGCATACAATGTTCACATATATCTAGTTAAGCAAAATGCTATTATACGCGAGCTTGTGTTACTTTAGTTTGACATGAACTGTTTTCGTCGATTGTAAGCAACCACAAAGGGAATTGGACTTGGGCTATGATTTTTTTATTCATAAAATATTTCACATAGAAAATATATCTGTAAACATACTTTACTGAACATATTCTAACAATACAAATAAACATAAATGTAAAAGATTTTACTATCCAAGTTAGTCAATATTTAATTTATCTTTAATTTAACAACAAATGATATTTGTGATCATCAAAACTAATATGAATATAACCCTTTAATGTCCAAATCCCTCAACAGTGTATACACGCGTTGTACACAGTGGAAATTATGCTGAAGTGAATCCACGTAACAACTAGTTTTAGAGAAATGGTTTCGTTATAAAGTGTCGAGGGTCAAAAATTAAAGACCACCCCCAAAGTAGTGCATTTGTGCGAATGACCCCCAATCAACTCAGCTCCTAGCACGGCCCCTTAAGGGCAGCCCAATTTGGCCTAGAATTTAGACTTGTATGGTCGATCTTTATGGGGGCCAGATTGGGCTCAATCCGGTCGATAGGCATATCCTCAATTAGCCCAATTTTTTGTAAACAAACATAATGAATTTCAAGAAGTCTACATATGGGGCCGGATATCGTCATATCTAGATGTTCATGCCCTTTTTAGTGAAATTCAATGATAAGCAAATAATTTAATAAGATATCATGAGTACTTTCATGAGTACGATTTATTACTTTGTTTAGCTACCGAGTTAGCTAAGTAATGCTATCATCCATCAATTTCAGGCTCTTGAATTTTTTTTTTTATAAGTCAAATAATATTGTCAATGCTATTTTTAGTTTTAAAATAATTTTGTACTTATTGATAACGGGTACACATGCAACGAGCATGTCCAGAGACTAATGCGGATGAACGTATTAAGACGTACATACTAATATAATATCAATCGAGATATATCTTGAAAGACTATTGAGTTTGCTAGAGCTAAATAAATATATTTCTACCTCATACTATTTTCTGATTTTATTGTGTCGAACATTTAACTTTAGGTAACATGTCAACGATATTCACACTTATATCCGATAAAAATCCATATATATAATTGGAGATGTACACTTTTGCATGTTTGTCGGCTTCGGCAAAGTTGCATAGCCACAAAAAATGAATGATGGTTAGTCGAACATTCTTTTTGAGAAAATGATATGCGCTATATATATATATATATATATATATATATATATATTTGTTAGTACGTTAGCATTGTACCAATTTTTTAGTTCACCAAAACGCCCTTAATTTTTTTTTATGCCACACACATTAACTTTTAATCTTTTACCAAACAATTTCAATTCCTCTCGCTGTCGTTTTGCTCGTACAGAACACTCCCTCAAGTTCTGACATAGCAAAGAAACTTTAAAAAGGATGAAGATCACGTTTGAGGAAATCCATTTTAGAGATGCAAAAAACTTGAAATGAAGTCCATAAATTTCTCTGAGCACTCATATCAGACGGTTAACTTGCGCAACATTTTTTTTATTGCCACAATATTCCCCTAAAACCTCGTTTCTCCTACGGAATATGCAAAAATGGTCGAATTGATTATGAGAATTTGCCTGAACAATGGCCGAAAATATTTGGTGTGTTTACTGTTTCCATCACTGTCTTCATGTTAATGCTCTTGCCTTGCACTACGCCAAACATAAGATGTGGAAATTACACTATTAGATGAACCATGAATTGGGACTTCGGTAGTTGTTCATTTGTTCTTCCAGAGACACAGTCATACTGTTGCTATGAACAAATAAATTTATGCATGGATATTTTAACTCATAAAGACCATAGTGTGTATTCTCTAGAAAGAACTGCACTTGGGTTGTGATGACTGAAATCTTTTGCATAATCTGAAAGTTTGTTGACTATAGCTACAACACATCATGAAGAACTTAAAACCCTTAACTATAAGTGCTCAATGCTAAGATGGAACTTTTATATGAGACAGAAGACTTACGTCCTCTAACATCATGGTGCTACGATTTACTTTATAGCAATCATGCTTTTGAAAATGCATTAACACTATCAAAAGTATTTATATAATCAGATAAGTTAAAAGGTAATCGCAAATAAGTTTATTAAATAACATTAATAAGACTAAAATAAATGATAACATGCTATAACAAATTAAATTGCAATGTATATGACTTAAGTACAATAAACTAGAATAGATAAGAAGAAGAAAATGGATAAAATGATGTCAAGAAGAGATAGATTTTTAAAGACCCCATCTTTTACTTATTACTTAGAACCCGTTTGGATTGACTTATAAGCTGTTTTCAGTTTTTTTGAGTGTTTGACTGGCCAGCTTAAAGTCATTTTGTGCATAAAATAAGCCCAAAAAAAATAATTGGGTCAATTTGGCTTAGCTTATCTAAAGTAGCTTATAAGCTAAAAAAAATAAGTTAGCTTACCCCAACTTTTTTTTTTGGCTTATAAGCTATTTCCAGCTTATAAGCTGCTTATTTTAAGCCCATCCAAAAGGCTCTTAGACCACTTCAAAAAAGCATACACAAATTTAATTGACAAAGATGCGGCAACACTTGAGCCTAAAGATCACTTTTCTTCATGCAAGCAAAGTTGTGGGGAGAGTTTAATTTTCAATGTAAAAATTGGGGAGGGGCAAATAATTTTTACCTTTTTACACTGTGGATTCAACGAGTAGCGTTACCACTTGCATTTCTGGTTTAGTTTTCATCGTATGAGGAGATTTTGTAATTTTACTTGTGTATATGTTTCACTTTATCATCTATTAATGAAAGTGTCTTTTGCTTCATCTTGCTCAAGTTATTATAAGATACTCCAACATTAGATTGAAACATTATTGATTGTAAACTCTTTGTAATGTACTGATAATATTTTTTGTTTGCTTTTAAATGGAGGTTCTGGACCCTATTTTGGTTTCATATGCGATTGAGGATCCAGTGAATGCATTAATCCAGCTTGCTCAAACAATTATGGGCAGCGAGGTGCGTAAAGTCGCACTCGACAAGCTCAAACAATTAGGGAGGTCTGAAGTACCTAAAATTGAAAACTCCGTCATATATATTGAATTTTAAACTTTAAATATTAAGGGGGATATTACAAATCGGTTATGCTTTTAGGTAGGAGTTTTGAGAACACATCAGATATGCTTCGTTTGACTGGAGTATCAAGTTTGACAACATTCTTTGCATTGCTTCTTAAGAATATGAAAGTTGATTGATCTTAGGTAAAACAATTATGCGTGTTATGACTTAATTAAGTACTTGATCAAAAATTTCAATGAATATTGTAGATACAAATTAACATGGCATAAATATGCTTTAGCCTGAGAATGCTAAGAAACAAGGAGAGTTTGGTATAGGCACATTGGAGGTTCTGCCATAATTTCTACTAAGAATCATCTTTAGTTGATTATAAGAGAAAATGTAATGATGCATTTGGGCCTTTTAAATTTAAAAATTGTGTCACTTTTTATAATATATATATATATATATATATATATATATATATATATATACACATTTGTGCTTTTATTTTTTCTTAGCTTTCTTTTTGATTTTTCCAAACTTAGCTTGCAATTTTCGCTTTGGTTTTCAGTACAATTCATTTGTGTTTACCAAGGATTGTCAAGGTACCACGATACAATAAAACTTATGCCGCCGAATTATTTTTAAAATGTGAGTAAAGAATAATAGATACCACAAATTTGATCGGACTCATTTATTTGGAAAAAAAGATGTTCTTTTGTAGTAAATTACACATTAAATATTAAACACCTCCGGAACTTTGTTTGATGTAAATAGCTTACAATCTCTTTTTTATCATAACGGTTTGTGTTGTACGTATATAATTGAGCCTATAAGGTTACAAAAGTCTTAAATCATATAAGATCAAAGTCTTACTATTATTACAAGTGCACGTGTCCTGCTTGATCTATTCGTTAACTCATTCTTTTGTGGTCTTTAACTAAATTAATTGCAGGATCCCATTATGTTAAATTTATGAATGGTGTTATTTGGGCATTGCTTGAAATGTTTAGGAGGCAATTGTTTGGGAAGGTGGAGGAAGCAGGGCAGAACGGGAATATATTTAATTGGTTCGTTTACTTCAAATACTCCTTTTTCATGTGTGAATAAAAATGTGGAGAAAAAAAACGAATAGTAGTGTAATGAAGAGCTTGTAAAAAGTTGGAATATATATATTTTTAAACATATTTATGAATTAGACAGTGTTCTAGCTAGAATTTGGGATTGTGAAATATTTTGAGAGTAAATAAAGAAAGTATTTGTTATCCTAACCATAGTTAGGATCTTTCTTTGGGTAATCAAATCTCAATAACTTTATTAACGAACAGCCAAGACTTGTATAGCGTATAGATAGCGTAGCGGTATTTTTTTTTTCCTGCATTTCTGTTAGTTTTCGAATTTTACATAAAAAATTTAACCTTACACTTGAAATAACACTAGACTTATGTAATATGGGCTAATCGATAACCAATCCACCAATTTATCGCCCAATTCATATTTTATCCACATGAAATATAGGCGGGTTGAAACTCAACCCGTTTTTATTCAACCCATTTTCAACCTGCTCAAATCCAACCAAACCCACCTATCTGCCACCACTATTCGTCACAATAAAGCTCATGTCGGAGCTTTCCTTTGGTGCTTCCATTTTTCTTGTTGTCAATCTCCTCCACCTTCACGGAGGTCCCCTCGTCTCTTTTTTCTTTCTTCATTTTTAATTATAAAATCATCATTTTCATTAACTTTAAAGTATTTAAACGTAGCGGTAAGATGTTGAAATTTATTTAGAATGATTCAAAATTTAATGTGTCTTTAAAACGATGCATATCCAATTTTTGTAAGAGGACACATCCCTTTCATTAAAAGTCATGTTACTTATATTTCACCTCTATGAATATATCTATTCCATAGCACAACATAATCACTTCAAAAATTTCATATTGTACCTGTTCATCTTTTCAACAGTCGCTTTTATATTCACTCTCAATTTCTATATAAGTTGTCGGGAGATTTGAGAGTACTTTTACGTAACTGCTATTGGAATACATATTAAAAGATTTCTGCATCGTTAGTTCCTCGTATCATGGGAGTAGGACGAGACTTTACCATTTGCACCTAAGTAGCAAAAAAATATTCTAATAACACCTTCCAGAGCTTGTCTCGGACATTTCGCATACAAAATTATGTTTCCTCTTTTACTTTAAACTGTTGTACTTTGTTGAATAAGGCATCTCTAATGTTTTTCCAACAAAGGCAAGGCATAAACGTCTTTAGGAGATATTCATCAAACAGAGAAATAAGTCAACCCAGTGAACAACTTATATAACTAAACTAGTGTTTGCCGTTTTTGTGGTTAGTCTACATAAATATTGGTTAGTATGTATATGGATCGTGGTAGAAAAATCAGTTTCTGCGAGTAGAGATACATGGACATTGCTGTGCAATATATGCTACCTAATAATAACACTAAGGGATCGTTTGGTACGAATAAAACTTAGGCAGACTTATTTTGACTTAAAAGTACTTTTACCCTAACACTACAAAAGTGCTTAAAAGTACTTAAATAAGTCAATCCAAACAGGCTCTAATACAAGGATTGTAGTGCTGAATAATTTTTTTTATCTAAATGTTTGGGTCATTGTATTAAAATTAGATATACAATGTATACCCTAAGCTTGTGTTTGATTTAATACTGTACAAAATCTTCTAAATAATTATACTTTAGAACTATACAAAATTTTCTTTATAATTATACCGTTGAATTTTTTATTTTATTTTTTTAATTTAAAGTCACCTTCATGGTGGGGGGTTAGGCGACCCCTGTCTTGTATATTAAAATCCAAAATGAGAATAGATGAACTCAAGGTACATGCTGCCTAACCTTTCCGAGTCTACTTAAGCCACTGGACATGCCCATTGTGCTATAATGTTTCTTCCAAGACAATGTCTTGTTAAACATGCAGAACTTATCGCCCGAAGGCTCTTTACAGTTGATGACAGTAGTACTCTCATATCTTCCTTTGGACTCACAAAAAAGTAGGTACCAACAATACATCATGTACCACATCACTGAGATTGATTTCTTTAGCCTTTTTGTTCCTTACCCGAAAGTTTGGAAAACCTGCTTTGTCCAGATTGATCAGACCTTTGACCTTTAGGGGGAGATCATCAAAATTGTTGTAAAGCTTGTTGGTCTGGGACGAGTGGCTCAATGAAGCAAGAGTGTCCGCCACCTTGTTAGCTTCTCTAAAACAGTGTCGAATCGACCAAGAAGTGCCAATCAAAGCTCTTTTAATTGGGGGATGTTCTATGTCATTTAATTGGGTTAAAGGTATGAGCTAGTTGACTACTCTACAAAAATTGTACTAGCATTATCTTTTTGTGGGATCTTCTATTTCATGTAACTAGCTCGGAGAAGAACAAATTTCTCACCATGCATGTTAGTTTTTTAAAATCGTAATTGAAGACAAAAGTACTGAACCTAAGTACTTCAGTGTGCATATACTGCTCTCTACTGAACCTTAGCTTCCTTCATCATGTTATAAACCTGTTTAAGCAGCATGTGTGGTGAAATATACTACAAGGCTATATATGATGTCAGCTAACGTGCCTGGAACATAAAGCCATAACACTTGATATACTATGCATTTCAAAAATTTAGGAGAAGGGGTTGAGGGGTAGTTTAGTCATTTTAGTTATCTTAAACATGGTATAAGTTCTCCCATGGTCTCCTCGGTGTAAGATAAGACAACCTATGGTGTATAAGTTATCCATATCTTAGGTGTGATTAAGTTGAACGGAGTAACCAAATAATGTATTGGCTGAACTAAATTTTAATACAAGAGTTATTTTAATTAATACAGCTTACCAAATGAGTCCTAAGTACAAGATGCAAGAACACCACCAAGGTATGAACTGAAAGGTTACATAAAATTATTATACGAAGACTGTTACACCTCGGAATTTTTTTTCGTTCATGCACAGCGAATTGACGGACAAAGGGCAAGAATTACGAGCATCGAATTAATGATATCTTAATGAAATTTTGGAGAAGAATTATAATGTCCCTTATATTGGTAATGAAGTGTCAAATAAGTTTCAAGAAGGACCCATAAGCCAAATATGGGCATAAGCCATCCAAAATGGCGAGTTAACAAAAGCATTTTCGGATGATCTGGTTTGGAGGGGCCAAAACACTATTATAAAGTTGGAATTTGGGAAAACACCAAGAATGGAAGTTGTAGATAATTGAAAGAGATTTCCAACCATAGGTCGTGGGCCCTCACAGCATATCGGTATCAAAGGTTATGGTCATTCTACGACAGACAGTTTGGGGGCAGAATATCACATTCTGGCGCACTTTGCGGCGCAACATGCGGCCCGCAAACACGACATGCGGCCACACAGTTCCACCGCAAAGTGTGCCAGTGAGAGTTTTTCAGCTGGCAAGCTTTACGACACAACATGCGGCTAGCAGAGCATGCTTTGCATCTCGCAAAGCGTGTCGCATGTTGTGTCGGTCCAGAATTTTCTAGACCACTTTAAATATACCCAACTCGACCAAAATTACATTTTTCATCATTTTTGGACAAATAAACCTATAGAACCTTCTCTAACATTCATCCACAAAAGAACTCAAGGGAAATCCATGATCAATAACACCAAATCCATGAACCTAAGTGTATGAAACCTAGCCAAAGTTCATCTAATTCAAGAAAACCCAAAAGAAAGAAGATAGGGTTTTGGTGCTAGAAAGGAAATTCCACTCAAGGCTTGTTCAACCATCATCCAAGGTAAGTTTCATGACTATTACATGTTGTTTAGGGTATTGGAAGGTTAAGGTACCCGACTTGTAGAGAAGCATAGCAAATGGGTCATTCAGGAGTGAATAGTGTCATGTTTGAATGGTAGTTGAATTGAATCATGAATGTTAGGGTGTTGTGAGTATGAATATGTTATAAATGATATGTAGACCATGAGATAAGTGTGATACATGGTAAAATATGATAGCGAACCTATAACCATAAATGTGAAGAAATTAGAGAGAAATGGTGGATTTTGCCTAAAGTATATAAATGACGATTGTTGCTTGCGATATTGTGAGTTATGTTATAGATGTTTGGTAGTTGATATGAAATACAGGAAAAGTAGTATAAAGAAAGGAAGTGCTGCCCGATTTTCTCTAGAATTAGTAGTGTGTTCTTATGGTTGATTAACTAATGTTAGTACGAATCCTCTTTTGAAGGTAGAGACGCGACATTGAAGAAGAATAAGCGACCGCTAGATTGCTTAAACGAGAAAGGTATGTGAGGCTTAACTCTTCTTTCAAAAGGCATGAATCCTTCAAGTTTCCCACAATCCTCCTATAAGATGAAGCTTATGAGTCTTTCTATATATTGAATCACCTATGAACATGATAATGATGATAATGAGCTAAAGTATAGAGATTCGAGAAATTGTGACACGATGTTCCTACAATGCTAATGATGCTAATATTGTTAACACTCGCCTTATGGTTTACTTCCTTCAAGGCGAGGCATGATACTCATAAAGGTCCATAATACACTCGGGGGTTCACGATCTTATGTCACCCCGACATAGTGTGGTTGCCCTTAAGGCTTAATGTATGTTCTTAATGCTAATGTGTGAGATGTCTAAAGGATGATTAAAAATTCTAGTTGTAATATGATGACGATGTGAAATAGTGATATATTATGATTGATTCTGTGATGATACGATTCCACCGCGCCTATTTAGCCGGCTGCGTATGATTCCACCGCGCCTAAATGGCCGGGCATATCACCGCTAATGCGGGCTGCGATGTTACACCGAGCCTAGAGGGCCCGACATGATCACCACTAGTGGGCGGCATATGTGGGTTACCCGGACGCGGGTGACGATACAAATTATGATGTGATGATGTATATGATGATGTACGTGATGATGTATGGGATGAGATAACATGTATACTATGATTGTATAAAATGTGATATAAGTAAGTATTACATTTGCCTATGACACTTGTGCAGGTTATGTCCTTGTCTCATGATGCATGATCTTCCCATTATGTTTGTTTATTTCATTCCTGGCTTACATACTTAGTACAATGTTCATACTTGTTATATCCCGCATTTTCAGAGCATGAGCGTGATATGTGCTTCCTCAAAAAAATTGACAATCATGTTGTTGCTACATAATTTAAACTCACGTTGATAATGTTGTATCCCGTATTTTTGAACGTCGGATTATTTGTAAGCTGAGGTGGGGCCCACACGTCAAGAATTTTTTGGAACATGTGACAAGTTATATGAATCACATATGTAAAGTTAAACACAACTCACGAAGGACCCTTGGGCCAAATTAAAGTGGAAGCCCTCCAAACGAATATTTTTAAGAAAACGTTTTCGGGTGACCTAACTTCGAGGGGCAAAAACGGTATTATAAGTTTGGAATTTGGAAAAATACCAAGAAATAGAAGTTGTAGATAATTAAATTAGCTTTCCAACCATAGGTCGTGGGTTTCCAGGCGACGTCGGTACAAGGAGATATGAACATTTTAAGGTCTAAAGATCAGTGGGCTAGGCCCAACTCGGGCCCAACCGGGTTAGGCCCATGACCCATGGTTATTTAAGTAAAATTTCAGCCTTTCCCCCTCATTTTTCACACCAAAACACCTAGAAATTTCTGGAGGAAAAGAGAGAAGAGATTCTAGAGAGAAAAATCAATTTTTGACCAAAATTCGAGCTCCGAATTCCGAAGCCCATGAAGAGAAAAGTGTTGTACGTCGCGTTGTCTTCGATTTGAGCTAAAAATCAACCAAGGAGGAGAGTGATAACGTGGGGGCTGCCTACTTAAGGTAATATGAAAGTTACTTTTCATTGTTAATAAGTTTATTTAAAGATTTAACGGATTAGAACGGAAGAAATAGCGATATAAATTCGTTTGTCGGTATTGATGTGGTAGCCGTATAGGGGGCTGTTTTGGTGGGGTATGATGAGCTAATTTTATTTTGTATTTTAGTTGTTGTTGTTGTTGTGGATTCTATGATGTAAAATGAAGATTTAATGACTCAAGTCGAGGTAGTAATCGTTTGTGGGTTATTGTAGGAAGTTTTGTGATTTTATGGTAGATTTATGTAATTATGGAAATGAAATTGTTAAGGTGCAAATTGTGATTGTTGTTAATGAAATTGGAAGATAAAAATGTGTTGTGAATATTTATGTAGAAGGTTGGAGGTTTCGGGTGAATTATGGTTTTGGTGGAATTTTTGTATATTTTGTAGAACGATATGAAATGCTTCCGAAGTGTATTTGAATGATCTTGAATGAGTAAATGAATATGAAAACGTTGATATTGGTTTGAAAGTGTGAAGTTGGAGTAGAAGTTGTTGCGTTGTGTAGAAAGGGAGACTATTTATGTTAGATTGCGTTTTGTATTGATTGTTAGTATGATTGTTGGTATTGTTATTAATATTTTGGCCGAGTTCCATTCTCGGGTTTGTTATTGATGTTTTGGCCGAATTGAATTTTCGGGGATGCTGAATTTATAGGGGAGATGCTGCCCAAATTTCTGTAGAAAAGTGTTACTTTAAGATCTAACTCCTAAAGGCTTATGGTTAATGTTTGGTAATTGTAACCAATTGTAGATTTTGGGAAGTTCGGAACTTGAGTTTGGATTGGCGTAAGGAGCGAATAAGGTATGTAAAGTTTTACCTTTCCTTCTTTTGGCATGTCCTAGACGTAATAGGCTATGACACGAGCTTCGGGGGAAAATCTATTCCTAGATATCCGAGCCTAAATTTGACCCTTTTTCATTCAATGCAATTGAATTGGATACTTTATGCTTTGATAGAAAAATAGTTTAAACATCCGTAACTTTCGCAAACATGACCGGATTGCCCTAAAATTTTTGTAGATGAATCCATAAAGTCTAAAGTTCGTAATTTATGTGCACCATCTCGATTTGACCCGAGGTGGGCCCACAATTTCCGAGAACCTTTTTGGTATCATTCTATTTGACTTAATTCCGTATGGTAATTAAAGGAAACTTTTGGCTAATCTTCCAGCTACTAAACGATAGTTATTTTAACTATTCTTTTGAGTCCCGTGATGAATTTTGATATGTTCAAACGACCTCAGAAGTTTTGTTTTAACATAATCCATCGTAACATTCGAAAGGTACGTACTACGACTATTGTATGATTCTTTTCTAAATGACCTATCGTTCGGATTACTTTGTCTAATTTTTTTCAATGTTTTACGATGCATATAGTTTCTCACTACTCTACTCATGGATGCCTCAATTCTTCCTTCACTGAGCCCGGGCCAGGATATGTTATCACGCGTATTCCACTGCATTGTTCGCCGTGCCTCGATGTGAGGGGCATGTATACATGTACATGGGTTGTGGAGTATGTTGTGCCATGTACACATATTCTGATATTTGATGATATGATATGATATGATATGGCCATCTGATATGTTATGATATGTTACAGAGATATCCCCTACTCTGGAGTTATGCTGTGTTGTGGCACCAGTGACGGGGTGGCGACCACGTTCTATCCACCGTGTCCCATAATGGGGCCGGATATGGCATATGTTCTGACTCGCATTATCTATGTTTTATGAGTAAGCATTTTGATACTCCTGTTATTGCACTTATTTTCTGTACTCCCTGCTCCGATTATGATTCTGTTTATTATATCTCATGCTTTACAAACTCAGTACCTATTCCGTACTGACCCCCTTTCTTCGGGGGCTGCGTTTCATGTCGCGTAGGTACACCCAGATGATGTGGAGTTATTATAGAGGATGTTCCAGCAGAGTTGGCAAGCTCTATTTGCTCCTGGAGTGCTGCCAAGTCAGAGTTTGTATGTGTGCTTCTTCTAGATTGATGTTAGAGACTTTGCAGACAGAGTCGTGGGTATAGTATGTCAGTTGTGTAAGCGGTTTCATCAGCCGATATGTCCTTCTGTATTATGTGTTAAATTTTGTATAATCACAGATTCTGTTTGATTTGGAAAGCACCGGGAAAGAATATTTTGAGGATTTATTAAGTATTTTATCTTTATTTGATTTAAAAGCCTAATAAGATTTTGTATGTCCCAAAGGTCTGCGGGTTCGCTCGGCTCCGGATATGGGGCCGGGTGCCCATCACACCCTAGTGGAATTGGGGTGTGACAATACTGACGTCCTTTTTATTTGGACGATGTGTTCATGCCCACAGGTGGACAGGGAGGAGACCTTGCTCCAGATTCTTAGAGGTCGCTAGCTGACTGAAGGCACTCCATTGTCCCGGAGGTGCCTACGATGATTATTTTGTGTACAATTCTAGATATCATCTCTTAGAGGATCGTAGATACTCAATGTGGGTCATGTGGTTTCACGACGGGGATTTTGTGTAAATATATCGATATATGTTGTTGTACAAAAGCACTATGTTTTGAAATGGAAAGCAGTTTCTTTTGTAAAATAAGCGTGAAATCAATAAATGATTGTCGAATGAGTCTAAGAGGCAATATTACGAGCGGTGCTCGGTGGTTAGTCCCGGGTACCCGTCGCGGCCCCTAGCGGGGACGTGACAAAAGTGGTATCAGAGCAGTTCGTTCTAGGAAGTGTCTACGAGCCGTGTCTAGTAGAGTCTTGTTTATGGTGTGTAGCGTGCCACATCAATAAACAAGAGGCTGCAGGGCATTTAGAAAAAATGACCATCTTTCTTTTCATAGATCGTGCGATAGAGCCATAATGTAAGATCCACTTTATTCTAATTGTGTGTAATGATTTCAGCGATGTCGCCAAGAAAGAAGCAAATTCGCACAATATTAAATGCCGCCGGTGAAGGCACCAGCCGAGAACCTCCAGTTGAGTTAGGACATAGCGAGGCTCAGAGTGCTACTTCCTCGCATGCCACTCCCACTTTTTCTTCTATCCCTCCAGCAGCAGAGGAGCATGAGAGGACCCCAGCTCCTCCCCCTATTGATCCAAATCAGGATTTACGAGATGTCGTTCAGTTGTTGACTCAGTTAGTTGCCGCACAGGATCAGCGGCAGAGTCCAGGTCCAAGTGACCGGGCAGCAAGTACCAAGGCCCGTGATTTTATGAGCCTAAATCATCCAGAGTTATTCGGGTCAAAGCCGGAGGAAGACCCACAAGGTTTTATTGATGAAATGTTGAGGACATTGAAGATTGTCCATGCCTCCGAAACCGAATCCGTGGAGTTGGCATCTTATAGACTCCGGGATGTGGCGGTTTTATGGTATAACAATTGGGTATTATCAAGAGGAGAGAACGCGCCTCCTCCGGTTTGGCAAGAGTTCGTGGATGCTTTTATTCATCACTATTTGCCACCCGAGGTCCGCCGAGCTAGGGCAGATAGATTTTTGAATTTGAGGCAAGGGAATATGAGTGCCCGGCCCGGGAGTATAGCCTGCAATTCAATTCTTTGGCTAGGTATGCTCCAACTATGGTGGCCGATATGGGAGACTGGGTACATAGATTTGTGAGTAGTTTGGCGCCACATTTATTCAGAGACTGTCTGACGGCTTCTTTGCAAGACGGGATGGACATTTCCCGGATACAGGCCCATGCTCAGAATTTGGAGGGGCGACAACAACAAAGGGGTGATCGCGACAGTGATAGGAGGCCAAGCAAAAGGGATAGTTCTATGGGCACAGGCAGCGATTATAGAGGGGGATCGAGGCAGGCTTATTCCCGACATTCAGGACAGTCAGCGACTAGTGCACCTCCCCAGTTTGCAGACAGAGGGTTCGATCGCTCTTTTCCATCGGGACAGGGTCAGAGCTCGAGAGCTTCGGGTTCTCAGTTTGGGGGTGATTACAGTCAGAGGCGACCACCAGTTCCATGATGTGGTCGGTGCCACAAGTTTCATTCAGGGCCATGTCGTCAAGACATTGATGGTTGTTATGTTTGTGGGCAGACTAGACATTTCATGCGAGATTGCCCCTCGCGATATGGTAGAGGTGGGGTTCAGCCCACAGGCTCAGCAACAGGTTCCTCATCAGCACGCCCGGCAGGGCAGACTCCTCATATGACAGTAGGCCGAGGTAGAGGTCAAGGGGCAGCATCTACTTCAAGTGCCACTCAGCCCCGTGTATATGTTTTTGCGGGACGATAGGATCTCGAGTCCTCTCCGGATGTAGTCACATATATATTGTCTATATTCTCTCGTGATGTGTATGCGTTGATAGATCCAGGTTCTACATTTTCTTATATTACTCCATATGTTGCCGGTTGGATTGGGGTGAAACCCGAGTCCATTAAACCCCTTGAGGTTCTTACCCCGATTGGTGAACCCATGATAGTAAGACAAGTATACAGAAATTGTGTCATTGTTATATGTGATCGTCAGACCAAAACCGATTTAATTGAGCTGGAAATGGTAGATTTTGATGTAATCATAGGTATGAATTGGTTGGATTTGTGCTATGCAAATGTTGATTGCCGGACAAAAGTGGTTCGATTCCAATTTTCGGGAGAGCCCGTGCTTGAATGGAAAGGTAATGCAGCATCGCCAAAGGGTAGGTTTATTTCCTACCTCAAGGCGAGGAAGATGATAGCCAAGGACTATATTTATCATTTAGTTCGGGTTCATGACACCGCGGCAGAACCGCCAACTTTTCAGTCAGTTCCGGTGGTGAACGAATTTCCAGACGTATTCCCGGATGAACTTCCAGGTCTTCCACCAGAGAGAGAGATTGATTTCACTATTGATGTGTTGCCGGAAAAAAAGCCTATTTCTATTCCTCCTTATCGAATGGCTCCGGCAGAATTAAAAAAGCTAAAGGCACAACTAAAAGACTTGCTCGAGAAAGGATTCATTAGACCCAGCTCGTCGCCGTGGGGAGCACCGGTCTTGTTTGTGAGAAAGAAAGACGGCTCTCTACGAATGTGTATTGACTATAGGGAATTGAACAAGGTGACGATAAAGAACAAATATCCTCTCCCAAGGATCGACGATTTGCTCGATCAATTGCAAGGTTCCAAGTGGTTTTCCAAAATAGATTTGAGGTCGGGCTACCATCAAGTGAGAGTTAGAGAAGCGGATATTCCTAAAACAGCCTTCAGAACGAGATATGGCCACTATGAATTTTGAGTGATGTCATTCGGGTTGACTAATGCTCTGGCTGTATTTTTGAATTTGATGAACAACGTATTCAAGCCTCTCTTGGATCTATTTGTGATTGTATTTATCGATGACATTCTGGTGTATTCTCGCACGGAATCGGAACATGCAGATCATTTGAGAATTGTTCTTGGCATTCTTCGGGCCCGGGAATTATATGCGAAATTTTTAAAGTGTGAGTTCTGGCTGAATTCGGTAACATTTCTGGGCCATGTTATTTCAGGTGATGGCATGCGAGTCGATACTCAGAAAATCGAAGCAGTGAAGACTTGGCCAAGGCCTACGACGCCCACAGAAGTTCGTAGTTTACTGGGTTTGGCAGGCTATTATAGAAGGTTTGTAGAGGGATTTTCATCTATTTCATCCCCACTGATGAAGTTAACCCAGAAATCAGCTAAGTTTCAATGGAATGATGCTTGCGAACGTAGTTTCCAAGAGTTGAAAAACAGGTTGACCTCAGCTCCAGTTTTAACACTTCCAAAAGGGTCAGATGGCTATGTTGTGTATTGTGACGCTTCGGGTGTCGGATTGGGATACATATTGATGCAGTGTCACGACCCAGCTAGGGTCCGCGACGGGTACCCGGGACTAACCACCGAGCACCGCTCGTAATACAGCCTCTTAGACTCATTCAACAATCATTTATTGATTTCACGCTTACTTTACAAAAGAACTTGCTTTTATACAACAACATATATCGATATATTTAGACAAAATCCACGTCGTGAAACCACATGACCCACGTTGAGTATCTACGAGCCTCTAAGAGATGATATCTACAATTGTACACAAAATAATCATCGTAGGCACCTCCGGGACAATGAAGTGCCTTCAGTCAGCTAGCGGCCTCTAAGAATCCGGAGCAAGGTCTCCTCCCTATCTACCTGTGGGCATGAACACAGCGTCCAAAGAAAAAGGACGTCAGTACGAATATTGTATTAAATATGTAAGGCAGGAATAAAATAAACAAATATAATGGGAAGATCATGCGTCATGAGACAAGGACATAACTTGCACAAGTGTCATAGGAATGTAATACTTACTTATATCACATTTTATACATGTTATCTCATCCCATACATCATTGAGTACATCATCATATACATCATCACATCATAATATGTATCGTCACCCGTGTTCGGGTAACCCACATATGCCACCCACTAGTGGTGATCATGCCCGGCCCTCTAGGCTCGGTGTAACATCGCAGCCCGCATTAACGGTGACATGGCCGGCCATATAGGCGCGGTGGAATCATACGCAGCCCGCAATTGCGGTGACATGCCCGGCCAAATAGGCGCGGTGGAATTGTATCATCATAGAATCAATCATAACATATCACTATTTCACATCGTCATCATATTACAACTAGCATTGTTAATCATCCTTTAGACATCTCATACATTAGCATTAAGAACATACATTAAGCCTTAAGGGCAACCACACTATGTCGGGGTGACGTAAGGTCGTGAACCCCCGAGTGTATTATGGACCTTTATGAGTATCATGCCTCGCCTTGAAGGAAGTAAAACATAAGGCGAGTGTTAACAATATTAGCATCATTAGCATTGTAGGAACATCGTGTCACAGTTTCTCTAATCTCTATACACTCATTATCATCATTATCATGTTCGTAGGTGATTCAATATATAGAAGGACTCATAAGCTTCATCTTATAGGAGGGTTGTGGGAAACTTAAAGGATTCATGCCTTTTGAAAGAAGAGTTAAGCCTCACATACCTTTCTCGTTTAAGCAATCTAGCGTTCGCTTATTCTTCTTCAATGTCGCGTCTCTACCTTTAAAAGAGGATTCGTACTAACATTAGTCAATCAACCATAAGAACGCACTACTAATTCTAGAGAAAATCGGGCAGCACATCCTTTGTTTATACTACTTTTCCCGTATTTCATATCAACTCCCAAACATCTATAACATAACTCACAATATCGCAAGCAACAATCGTCATTTATATACTTTAGGCAAAATCCACCATTTCTCTCTAATTTCTTCACATTTATGGTTATAGGTTCGCTATCATAGTTTCCCACGTATCACACTTACCTCATGGTCTACATATCATTTATAACGTATTCATACTCACAACACCCTAACATTCATGATTCAATTCGACTACCATTCAAACATGACACTATTCACTCTTGAATGACCCATTTGCTATGCTTCTCTACAAGTCGGGTACCTTAACCTTCCAATACCTTAAACAACATGTAATGGTCATGAAACCTACCTTGGATGATGGTTGAACAAGCCTTGAGTGGAGTTTCCTTTCTAGCACCAAAACCCTATCTCCTCTCTTTTGGGTTTTCTTGAATTAGATGAACTTTGGCTAGGTTTCATACACTTGGGTTCATGGATTTGGTGTTATTGATCATGGATTTCCCTTGAGTTCTTTTGTGGATGAATGTTAGAGAAGGTTCTAGAGGTTTCGTTGGCCAAAAATGATGAAAAATGTGATTTTGGTAGAGTTGGGTATATTTAAAGTGGTCCAGAAAATTCTGGACCGACACAACATGCGGCACACTTTGAGAGACGCAAAGCATGCTCTGCGAGCCACATGTTGTGTCGAAAAGCTTGCCAGCTGACCAACTCTCACTGGCACACTTTGCAGTGGAACTGCGTGGCCGCATGTCGTGTTTGCGGGCCGCATGTTGCGCCGCAAAGTGCGCCAGAATGTGATATTCTGCCCCCGAACTGTCTGTCGTAGAATGGTCATAACTTTTGATCCCGATATGCTGTGAGGGTCCACGACCTATGGTTTAAAAAATCAGATCTCTATTTTGGTACAACGAGAAGGGCTTTACTATGGTCAGTGCGATCTTTAAATTATCTACAACTTTCATTCTTTGTGTTTTCCCAAATTCCAACTTTATAATAGCGTTTTGGCCCCTCCAAACCAGATCATCTGAAAATGTTTTCCTTAACTCGCCCTTTTGGATGGCTTATGCCCATATTCGGCTTATGGGTCCTTCTTGAAACTTACTTGACACTTCATTACCAATATAAGGGACATTATAATTCTCTTCCAAAATGTCATTAAGACATCATTAATTCGATACTCGTAATTCTTGCCCTTCGTCAGTCAATTCACTGTGCATGAACGAAAAATTTTCTGAGGTGTAACATTCTTCCCCCCTTGGGAACATTCGTCCTCGAATGTTAAACTATTCTGGATTCTACGAAAATTTCGCCAGAGTTTCCCTTGTAATATGGCACTACTAACCTGTCACAACAACCCATAATATCATCGCCTCACAGGGCTACATAACAATAGCAACATATCTATGGCCACACACGACCAAAAACATAAAA
This sequence comes from Lycium barbarum, assembly GCF_019175385.1. Lineage (NCBI taxonomy): Eukaryota > Viridiplantae > Streptophyta > Magnoliopsida > Solanales > Solanaceae > Lycium > Lycium barbarum. The sequence continues at coordinate 16,783,745 of NC_083341.1, forward strand.
ATTAAAGTATACGTACCTTACCTCATTGGAGTTTCGTCTTGGATTTCTCCTGGCGGTTGGAATAAGTGCGGATACTTAGACTTCATACTCTCTTCCGCTTCCCAAGTCATTTCTTCCCGATTGTTGTTCCGCCACAGGACCTTAACTGAAGCTACCTCTTTGTTTCGAAGCTTTCGTACTTGCCTATCTAAGATGGCAATAGGCACCTCTTCATAAGTTAGCTTTTCCGTTATTTTCATATCATCTATCGGGACAATCTTTGTGGGATCTCCAACACACTTGCGGAGCATCGAAACATGAAAGATTGGATGAACTGATTAAAGTTCCGAAGGCAATTCCAATTCATAGGCTACCTGTCCCACCTTGCGGATGATTTTGTAGGGTCTGATGTACCTTGGACTTAGCTTCCCTTTCTTACCAAATCTCATCACCCCTTTCATTGGAGACACTGTCAAAAATACCCAATCATTAATTTGAAACTCTAAGTCTCGTCAGCGGTTATCTGCATAGGACTTTTGGCGACTTTGAGTTGTCAACAACCGATCTCGGATGACCTTGACCTTTTCTACTGCTTGTTGGATCAATTCATGGCCTATTAATTGTGCTTCTCCTATTTCGAACTATCTGATTGGAGATCTACATTTCCTTCCATATAACGCTTCATACGGAGCCATTTGTATACTAGAATGATAGCTATTATTGTATGCAAATTCGATAAGGAGTAAATGCTCGTCCCAACTACCACCGAAATCCATTGCACATGCTCGTAGCATATCTTCTAAGGTCTGAATGGTACGCTCGGCCTGCCCATCAGTTTACGGATGAAACGTCGTGCTAAACTTCACTTGCGTGCCCAAACCTTCTTGGAAAGACTTCCAGAACTTAGCTGTGAACTGCGCTCCCCTGTTTGTGATAATAGACAATGAAATACCATGAAGTCGCATGATTTCCTTGAGATACAGGTTTGCATAGTCTTCTGCTGAGTACGTGGTTCTAACTGGGAGAAAATGGGCTATTTTTATCAGCCTATCCACGGTCACCCATATAGAATCATATTTACCACGAGAGCGAGGTAATCCCATGATGAAATCCATGTTGATCACTTCCCATTTCCTAGTAGGTATTTCTATAGCTTGCAATAACCCTCCCGGCGTCTGATGCTCAACTTTCACTTGTTGGTAATTTGGACATTGTGCCACAAATTCTGCTATATCTCTCTTCATGCCATCCCACCAATACATCATATTAAGATCATGATACATTTTGGTTGAACCCAGGTGAATAGAATATCGAGAACAATGTGTTTCTTCTACAATTTGCCGGCGCAAATCCGCCACATTCGGCACACATAACCTGCCTCGGTATCTAAGGATCCCATCCATGGAAAATTCAAACGGAGACTTTTCCTTCCCATGAGATGTGTCTTTATGACGACATAACTGAGGATCTTCATATTGTCATTCTTTCACTTCCATATCCAAGAACAAAATTGTGGAATCATTGATACTAAATCGATTACACGCACTCCAAGGTTAGCCAATCGGTGAAGTTCTTAAACCATCACCTTCCTTTCCGGAGGGACTTCGCATAAACTGGCCATTGATCGGCGGCTAAGTGCATCGGCTACTACATTTGCCTTCCCGGGGTGGTATAGAATACCAACATCATAATCTTCTAATAATTCTAACCACCGCCTCTGTCACAAATTCAACTCCTTCTACTTAAAAATGTACTGAAGACTTTTGTGATCTGTATAGATATCCACATGCACACCATACAAATAATGTCTCCACATTTTTAAGGCATGAATGACCGCAGCCAATTCGAGATCATGAATTGGATAATTCTTTTCATGTTTCCGCAATTGTCGCGAAGCATATGCAATAACCTTACCATGCTGCATCAATACGCATCCCAATCCGACACCCGAAGCGTCACAATACACAACATAACCATCTGACCCTTCTGGGAGTGTTAAAACTGGAGCTGAGGTCAACCTGTTTTTCAACTCTTGGAAACTACGTTCGCAAGCATCATTCCATTGAAACTTAGCTGATTTCTGGGTTAACTTCATCAGTGGGGATGAAATAGATGAAAAGCCCTCTACAAACCGTCTATAATAGCCTGCCAAACCCAGAAAGCTACGAACTTCTGTGGGCGTCGTAGGCCTTGGCCAAGTCTTCACAGCTTCGATTTTCTGAGTATCGACTCGCATGCCATCACCTGAAATAACATGGCCCAGAAATGTTACCGAATTCAGCCAGAACTCACACTTTAAAAATTTCGCATATAATTCCCGGGCCCGAAGAATGCCAAGAACAATTCTCAAATGATCTGCATGTTCCGATTCCGTGCGAGAATACACCAGAATGTTATCGATAAATACAATCACAAATAGATCCAAGAGAGGCTTGAATACGTTGTTCATCAAATTCATAAATACAGCCGGAGCATTAGTCAACCCGAATGACATCACTCGAAATTCATAGTGGCCATATATCGTTCTGAAGGCTGTTTTAGGAATATCCGCTTCTCTAACTCTCACTTGACGGTAGCCCGACCTCAAATCTATTTTGGAAAACCACTTGGAACCTTACAATTGATCGAGAAAATCGTCGATCCTTGGGAGAGGATATTTGTTCTTTATCGTCACCTTGTTCAATTCCCTATAGTCAATACACATTCGTAGAGAGCCGTCTTTCTTTCTCACAAACAAGACCGGTGCTCCCCACGGCGACGAGCTGGGTCTAATAAATCCTTTCTCGAGCAAGTCTTTCAGTTGTGCCTTTAGCTCTTTTAATTCTGCCGGAGCCATTCGATAAGGAGGAATAGAAATAGGCTTTTTTTCCGGCAACACATCAATAGTGAAATCAATCTCTCTCTCTGGTGGAAGACCTGGAAGTTCATCCGGGAATACGTCTGGAAATTTGTTCACCACCGGAACTGACTGAAAAGTTGGTGGTTCTGCCGCGGTGTCATGAACCCGAACTAAATGATAAAAATATCCCTTGGCTATCATCTTCCTCGCCTTGAGGTAGGAAATAAACCTACCCTTTGGCGATGCTGCATTACCCTTCCATTCAAGCACGGGCTCTCCCGAAAATTGGAATCGAACCACTTTTGTCCGGCAATCAACATTTGCATAGCACGAATCCAACCAATCCATACCCATTATTACATCGAAATCTACCATTTCCAGCTCAATCAAATCGGTTTGGGTCTGACGATCACATGTAACAATGACACAATTTCTGTATACTTGTCTTGCTATCACGGGTTCACCAACCGGGGTAAGCACCTCAAGGGGTTTAATGGACTCGGGTTTCACCCCAATCCAACCGGAAACATATGGAGTAACATAAGAAAATGTAGAACCTGGATCTATCAACGCATACACATCACGAGAGAATATAGACAATATACTTGTGACTACATCCGGAGAGGACTCGAGATCCTATCGTCCCGCTAAAGTATATATACGGGGCTGAGTGGCACCTGGAGTAGATGTTGCCCCTCGACCTCTACCTCGGCTTGCTGTCATCTGAGGAGTCTGCCCTGCCGGGTGTGCTGATGAGGAACCCGCTACTGAGCCTGTGGGCTGAACCCCACCTCTACCATATCGCGAGGGACAATCTCGTATCAAATGTCCAGTCTGCCCACAAACATAACAACCATCAGTGTCCTGACGATACGACCCTGAATGTATTTTGTGGCACCGACCACATCGTGGAACTGGTGGTCGCCTCTGACTGTAATCATCCCCAAACTGAGAACCCGAAGCTCTCGAGCTCTGACCCTGTCCTGATGGAAAAGAGTGATCGAACCCCCTGTCTGCAAACCGGGGAGGTGCACTAGTCGCTGACTGTCCTGAATGTCGGGAATAAGCCTGCCTCGATCCCCCTCTATAATCGCTGCCTGTGCCCATAGATCTAGCCCTTTTTCTTGGCCTCCTATCACTGTCGCGATCACCCCTTTGTGGTTGTTGTCGCCCCTCCAAATTCTGAGCATGGGCCTGTATCCGGGAAATATCAATCCCGTCTTGCAAAGAAGCTGTCAAACAATCTCTAAATAAATGTGGTCCTAAACCACTCACAAATCTATGTACCCGATCTCCTATGTCGGCCACCATGGTCGTAGCATATCTAGCCAAGGAATTGAATTGCATGCTATACTCCCGGGCACTCATATTCCCTTGCCTCAAATTCAAAAATCTATCTGCCCTAGCTCGGCGGACCTAGGGTGGCAAATAGTGATGAATAAAAGCATCCACGAACTCTTGCCAAATCGGAGGATGCACGTTATCTCCTCTTGATAATACCCAATTGTTATACCATAAAATCGCAACATCCCGGAGTCTATAAGATGCCAACTCCATGGATTCAGTTTCGGAGGCATGGACAATCTTCAATGTCCTCAACATTTCATCAATAAAACCTTGTGGGTCTTCCTCTGGCTTTGACCCGAATAACTCTGGAGGATTTAGGCTCATAAAATCACGGGCCTTGGTACTTGCTGCCCGGTCACTTGGACCTGCACTCTGCCACTGAGCCTGTGCGGCAACTAACTGAGTCAACAACTGAACGACATCTCGTAAATCCTGATTTGGAGCAATAGGGGGAGGAGCTGGGGTCCTCTCATGCTCCTCTGCTGCTGGAGGGATAGAAGAAGAAGTGGGAGTGGCATGCGAGGAAGTAGCACTCTGAGCCTCGCTATGTCCTAACTCAACTGGAGGTTCTCGGCTGGTACCTTCACCGGCGGCATTTAATATTGAGAGGATTTGCTTCTTTCTTGGCGGCATCGCTGAAATCATAACACACAATTAGAATAAAGTGGATCTTACATTATGGCTCTATCGCACGATCTATGAAAAGAAAGATGGTCATTTTTCCTAAATGTCCTGCAGCCTCTTATTTATTGATGTGGCGCGCTACACACCATAAACAAGACTCTACTAGACACGGCTCGTAGACACTTCCTAGGACGAACTGCTGTGATACCACTTTTGTCACGACCCAGCTAGGGGCCGCGACAGGTACCCGGGACTAACCACCGAGCACCGCTCGTAATATTGCCTCTTAGACTCATTCAACAATCATTTATTGATTTCACGCTTATTTTACAAAAGAAATTGTTTTAATACAACAACGTATATCGATATATTTACACAAAATCCACGTCGTGAAACCACATGACCCACATTGAGTATCTACGAGCCTCTAAGAGATGATATCTACAATTGTACACAAAATAATCATCGTAGGCACCTCCGGGACAATGGAGTGCCTTCAGTCAGCTAGTGGCCTCTAAGAATCCAGAGCAAGGTCTCCTCCCTGTCTACCTGTGAGCATGAACACAATGTTCAAATAAAAAGGACGTCATTACGAATATTGTACTGAGTATGTAAGGCAGGAATAAAATAAACAAACATAATGAGAAGATCATGCGTCATGAGACAAGGACCATAACCTGCACAAGTGTCATAGGAAAATGTAATACTTACTTATATCACATTTTATACAATCATAGTATACATGTTATCTCATCCCATACATCATCGAGTACATCATCATATTCACATCATAAGCTGTATCGTCACCCGCGTCCGGGTAACCCACATATGCCGCCCACTAGTGGTGATCATGCCCGGCCCTCTAAGCTCGGTGTAACATCGCAGCCCGCATTAGCGGTGACATTCCCGGCCATATAGGCGCGGTGGAATCATACGCAGCCCGCAATCGCGGTGACATGCCCAGCCAAATAGGCGCGGTGCAATCGTATCATCACAGAATCAATCATAACATATCACTATTTCACATCGTCATCATATTACAACTAGCATTGTTAATCATCCTTTAGACATCTCATACATTAGCATTATGAAAATATATTAAGCCTTAAGGGCAACCACACTATGGCGGGGTGACGTAAGGTCGTGAACCCCCGAGTGTAATATGAACCTTTATAAGTATCATGCCTCGCCTTGAAGGAAGTAAAACATAAGGCGAGTGTTAACAATATTAGCATCATTAGCATTGTAGGAACATCGTGTCACAGTTTCTCAAATCTCTATACTCTAGCTCATTATCATCATTATCATGTTCGTAGGTGATTCAATATATAGAAGGACTCATAAGCTTCATCTTAAAGGAGGGTAGTGGGAAACTTGAAGGATTCATGCCTTTTGGAAGAAGAGTTAAGCCTCACATACCTTTCTCGTTTAAGCAATCTAGCGTTCGCTTATTCTTCTTCAATGTCGTGTCTCTACCTTCAAAAGAAGATTCGTACTAACATTAGTCAATCAACCATAAGAACGCACTACTAATTTTAGAGAAAATCGGGCAGCACTTCCTTTGTTTATAATACTTTTCCCGTATTTCATATCAACTACCAAACATCTATAACATAACTCACAATATCGCAAGCAACAATCGTCATTTATATACTTTAGGCAAAATCCACCATTTCTCTCTAATTTCTTCACATTTATGGTTATAGGTTCGCTATCATAGTTTCCCACGTATCACACTTACCTCATGGTCTACATATCATTTATAACGTATTCATACTCATAACACCCTAACATTCATGATTCAATTCAACTACCATTCAAACATGACACTATTCACTCTTGAATGACCCATTTGTTATGCTTCTCTACAAGTTGGGTACCTTAACCTTCCAATACTTTAAACAACATGTAATGGTCATGAAACTTACCTTGGATTATGATTGAACAAGCCTTGAGTGTAGTTTCCTTTCTAGCACCAAAACCCTATCTCATCTCTTTTGGGTTTTCTTGAATTAGATAAACTTTGGCTAGGTTTCATACACTTGGGTTCATGGATTTGGTGTTATTGATCATGGATTTCCCTTGAGTTCTTTTGTGTATGAATGTTAGAGAAGGTTCTAGAGGTTTCCTTGGCCAAAAATGATGAAAAATGTGATTTTGATCGAGTTGGGTATATTTAAAGTCGTCCAGAAAATTCTGGACCGTCACAACATGCGGCACGCTTTGCGAGCCGCATGTTGTGTCGCAAAGCTTTCCAACTGACCAACTCTCACTGGCACACTTTACGGTGGAACTTCGTGGCCGCATGTCATGTTTGCGGGCCGCATGTTGCACCGCAAAGTGCGCCAGAATGTGATATTCTGCCCCCGAAATGTATGTCGTAGAATGCCCATACCTTTTGATCCCGATATGCTGTGAGGGCCTACGACCTATGGTTGGAAAGATATTTCAATTATCTACAACTTTCATTCTTGGTGTTTTCCCAAATGCCAACTTTATAATAGCGTTTTGTCCCCTCCAAACCAGATCATCCGAAAATGTTTTCCTTAACTCGCCATTTTGGATGGCTTATGCCCATATTTGGCTTATGGGTCCTTCTTGAAACTTACTTGACACTTTATTACCAATATAAGGGACATTATAATTCTCCTCCAAAATGTCATTAAGACATCATTAATTCGATACTCGTAATTCTTGTCGTTCGTCAGTCAATTCACTATGCATGAACGAAAAATTTTCCGAGGTGTAACATGCAGCATGGTAAGGTTATTGCATATGCTTCGCGACAATTGCGGAAACATGAAAAGAATTATCCAACTCATGATCTCGAATTGGCTGCGGTCATTCATGTCTTAAAAATGTGGAGACGTTATTTGTACGGTGTGCATGTAGATATCTATACAGATCACAAATGTCTTCAGTACATTTTTAAGCAGAAGGACTTGAATCTGGGACAGAAGCGGTGGTTAGTATTATTAAAAGATTATGATTTTGACATTCTATACCACCCGAGAAGGCGAATGTAGTAGCCGTTTAATCGATCCGGGTGATGCAGGGATTAGTATCAATGATTCCACAATTTCGTCCTTGGATATGGAAGTGAAAGAACAACAGTATGAAGATCCTCAGTTATGTCGTCATAGAGACACATCTCATGGGAAGGAAAAGTGTCCGTTTGAAGTTTCCATGGATGGGGTCCTTAGATACCGAGGCAGGTTATGTGTGCCGAATGTGGCGGATTTGCGCCGACGAATTCTAGAAGAAGCACATTGTTCTTGATATTCTATTCACCTGGGTTCAACCAAAATGTATCATGATCTCAATATGATGTATTGGTGGGATATCATGAAGAGAGAAAGAGCAAAATTTGTGGCACAATGTCCAAATTGCCAACAAGTGAAAGTTGAGCATCAGAAACCGGGAGGTTTATTGCAAGCTATAGAAATACCTACTTGGAAATGGGAAGTGATCAACATGGAGTTCATCGTGGGATTACCTCGCTTCCGTGGTAAATATGATTCTATATGGGAGATCATGGATAGGCTGACAAAAGCAGCCCATTTTTCCCCAGTCAGAACCACGTAGTCAGCAGAAGACTATGCGAGGTTGTATCTCAAAGAAATTGTGTGACTCCATGGTATTCCATTGTCCATTATCACAGATACAGGGGAACAGTTTACAGCTAAGTTCTGGAAGTCTTTCCAATAAGGTTTGGGCACGCAAGTGAAGTTTAGCACGGCGTTTCATCCGCACACTGATGGGCAGGCCGAGCGTACCATTCAAAACTTAGAAGATATGCTACGAGCATGTGAACTGGATTTCGGTGGTAGTTGGGACGAGCATTTACCCCTTATCAAATTTGCATACAATAATAGCTATCATTCTAGTATACAAATGGCTCCGTATGAAGCGTTATATGGAAGGAAATGTATATCTCCAATCGGATGGTTCGAAATAGGAGAAGAACAATTAATAGGCCTTGAATTGATCCAACAAGCAGTAGAAAAGGTCAAGGTGATCCGAGATCGGTTGTTGATAGCTCAAACTCGCCAAAAGTCCTATGCGGACAACTGCCGACGAGACTTAGAGTTTCAGATTCATGATTGGGTATTTTTGAAAGTGTTGCTAATGAAAGGGGTGATGAGATTTGGTAAGAAAGGGAAGCTAAGTCCAAGGTACATCGGACCCTACAAAATCATCCGCAAGGTGGGATAGGTAGCCTATGAATTGGAATTACCTTCGGAACTTGAATTAGTTCATCCAGTCTTTCATGTTTCGATGCTCAGCAAGTGTGTTGGAGATCCCACAAAGATTGTCCCGATAGATGATGTGCAAATAACGGAAAAGTTATCTTATGAAGAGGTGTCTATTGCCATCTTAGATAGGCAAGTGCGAAAGCTTCAAAACAAAGAGGTAGCTTCAGTTAAGGTCCTGTGGCGGAACAACAATCGGGAAGAAATGACTTGGGAAGCGGAAGAGAGTATGAATTCTAAGTATCCGCACTTATTCCAACTCCCAGGAGAAATCCAAGATGAACCGCCAATGAGGTAAGGTACGTATACTTTAATTTTTATATTTTTGGTCGTGTGTGGCCATAGATATGTTGCTATTGTTATGTAGCCCTGTGAGGCGATGATATTATGGGTTGTTGTGACAGGTTAGTAGTGCCATATTACAGGGGAAACTCTGGCGAAATTTTCATAGAATCCCGAATAGTTTAACATTCGAGGACGGATGTTTCCAAGGGGGGAAGAATGTTACACCTCGAAAAAAATATTTGTTCATGCACAGTGAATTGACTGACAAAGGGCAAGAATTACGATTATCAAATTAATGATGTCTTAATGACATTGTGGAGAAGAATTATAATGTCCCTTATATTGGTAATGAAGTGTCAAGTAAGTTTCAAGAAAGACCCATAAGCCAAATATGGGCATAAGCCATCCAAAGGGGCGAGTTAAGGAAAACATTTTCGGATGATCTGGTTTGGAGGGGCAAAAACGCTATTATAAAGTTGGCATTTGGGAAAACACCAAGAATGAAAGAGATTTCCAACCATAGGTCGTGGGCCCTCACAGCATATCGGGATCAAACGTTATGGTCATTTTACGACAGACCGTTCGGGGGCAGAATATCACATTCTGGCGCACTTTGCGGCGCAACATGCGGCCCGTAAACACGACATGCGGCCACGCAGTTCCACCGCAAAGTGTGCCAGTGAGAATTAGTCAGCTGGAAAGCTTTGCGACACAACATGCGGCTCACAGAGCATGCTTTGCGTCTCGCAAAGCGTGCCGCATGTTGTGTCGGTCCAGAATTTTCTGGACCACTTTAAATATACCCAACTCGACCAAAATCACATTTTTCATCATTTTTGGCCAAGGAAACCTCTAGAATCTTCTCTAACATTCATCCACAAAAGAAATCAAGGGAAATCCATGATCAATAACACCAAATCCATGAACCCAAGTGTATGAAACCTAACCAAAGTTCATCTAGTTCAAGAAAACCCAAAAGAGAGGAGATAGGGTTTTGGTGCTAGAAAGGAAACTCCACTCAAAGCTTGTTCAACCATCATCCAAGGTAAGTTTCTTGGCCATTACATGTTGTTTATGTTATTCGAAGGTTAAGGTACCCGACTTGTAGAGAAGCATAGCAAATGGGTCATTCAAGACTGAATAGTGTCATGTTTGAATGGTAGTTGAATTGAATCATGAATGTTAGGGTGTTGTGAGTATGAATACGTTATAAATGATATTTATACCATGAGATAAGTGTGATACGTGAAAAAATATGATAGCGAACCTATAACCATAAATGTGAAGAAATTAGAGAGAAATGGTGGATTTTGCCTAAAGTATATAAATGATGATTGTTGCTTGCGATATTGTGAGTTATGTTGTAGATGTTTGGGAGTTGATATGAAATACGGGAAAAGTAGTATAAACAAAGGAAGTGCTGCCCAATTTTCTCTAGAATTAGTAGTGCGTTCTTATGGTTGATTAACTAATGTTAGTACGAATCCTCTTTTGAAGGTAGAGACGCGACATTGAAGAAGAATAAGCACGCTAGATTGCTTAAACGAGAGAGGTATGTGAGGCTTAACTCTTCTTTCAAAAAGCATGAATCCTTCAAGTTTCCCACAATCCTCCTATAAGATGAAACTTATGAGTCCTTCTATATATTGAATCACCTACGAACATGATAATGATGATAGTGAGCAAGAGTATAGCGATTCGAAAAACTGTGACACGATGTTCCTACAATGCTAATGATGCTAATATTGTTAACACTCGCCTTATGGTTTACTTCCTTCAAGGCGAGGCATGATACTCATAAAGGTCCATAATACACTCGGGGGTTCACGACCTTACGTCACCCCGACATAGTGTGGTTGCCCTTAAGGCTTAATGTATGTTCTTAATGATAATGTATGATATGTCTAAAGGATGATTAACAATGCTAGTTGTAATATGATGACGATGTGAAATAGTGATATGTTATGATTGATTCTGTGATGATACGATTCCACCACGCCTATTTGACCGGGCATGTCACCGCGATTGCGGGCTGCGTATGATTCCACCGCACCTATATGGTCGGGCATGTCACCGCTAATGCGGGATGCGATGTTACACCGAGCCTAGAGGGTCGGGCATGATCACCACTAGTGGGCGGCATATGTGGGTTACCCGGACGCGGGTGACGATACAGATTATGATGTGATGATGTATATGATGATGTATGTGATGATGTATGGGATGAGATAACATGTATACTATGATTGTATAAAATGTGATATAAGTAAGTATTACATTTGCCTATGACACTTGTGCAGGTTATGTCCTTGTCTCATGACGCATGATCTTCCCATTATGTGTGTTTATTTCATTCCTGTCTTACATGCTCAGTACAATGTTCGTACTGACGTCCTTTTTCTTTGGACGTTGTGTTCATGCCCACAGGTAGACAGGGAGGAGACCTTGCTCCGGATTCTTAGAGGCCGCTAGCTGACTGAAGGCACTCCATTGTCCCGGAGGTGCCTACGATGATTATTTTGTGTACAATTGTAGATATCATCTCTTAGAGGCTCGTAGATACTCAATGTGGGTCATGTGGTTTCACGACGTGGATTTTGTGTAAATATATCGATATATGTTGTTTTATAAAAGCACTATGTTTTGAAATGGAAAGCAGTTTCTTTTGTAAAATAAGCGTGAAATCAATAAATGATTGTCGAATGAGTCTAAGAGGCAACATTACGAGTGGTGCTCGGTGGTTAGTCTCGGGTACCCGTCGCGGCCCCTAGCTGGGTCGTGACAAAGACATCTTCATGATGACTGATGACCACAAACCTGCATCCTAAACAATCAGCACACTTTTATAATGTTTCAATCACTTGGAGTTCTCCTCTTCCTCTTCATTTCCAGCTCTTGACGATTCAAACTAGCGCTAATGAGAAAAATACCAAAAGTGAATTAATACTCCCTTGAAACAATGAGTAGTCCGATAAAGAATATACACTTGTCCCAAGGACTCAATAAAAATAAATTTTGATGACCAGAAATAAAACCTTATTGCAAACAGATCATAAGATGTAATGAAATGCTTCTTCTTAAGCAAAACCAAACACTCACCTACAAATACAACTTCCTCACATACGGATACCAAATTCCCATGAAAGCAGCAAGAATGGAGGACCAACTAAATTATCCCCCAAAAAACTTTTCATTCTAAATTTTCATTATCCATCACTACACAAGATACATGCTCAATTTTACAAAGAAAAACAGATTGGAAAATCCATAGGGGGTAGGGGTCAAGACAATTACTTGCAAGCAAAATAGAAACACCTAATTGAAATACAAGAAAGCCATCTTTTGGCAGGATGGCTATCAATTGAAGTACAAGAAAGATCATCTACTAATATGTATATTCTGTATGTTAATATATGTTTTGATATGGTACTTCGGCATCTCTGTAATTATTTTTCTAAATACCGAAGAACACCTAATTTTTTTTAAAAATTAAACCAAATGCAATATCGAATACCGAAAATAAATTCAGTTTCAATTTGTTAATTCGGTATATACATAAAATTATGCACATACTAGGTGAGACCATCAATTTTGGGACAAAAGTTTGAGTCGGAGGTTTTTAAATTCATTTTTAAGAAATTCAAAAGATAGTAACTCCAGAAACTAGTGCAAATCATTTAAGAACAAGAAAGATAGTTTATGCAACTCCGCCCCCCAATAAAAAAAAAAAAACAAGAAGGTACTACAACTTACGTGGTTTCCCTGAGTCTATCCAATCCAGGTCCTAACCTACAAAAATAAAATAAGAAGTAAGCTGCTAGAGGAAAGGGCGAAAAATCCAATTTTGAATATCACTTAAACCTGTTTATTGATTTTTCCTCTGACCCTATGTTTCTCTCTGCTTATTTTGTTCTTACGCTTATGAAAAGAAGGATATTTTTTTCAAGAATAGAAGTAAGAACTAAGGTACACAGACGTGATTGAGGAAATAAGTTGAAGCTCCTGCCCCATAAACAATTAATATAACAGCAAGGACCAGACATGACCGAGTTGAGTTAATAATAATAATAATAGTAATAATAATAATAATAATAATAATAATAATAATAATAATAATAATAATAATAATAATAATAATAATAATAACAACAACATTATACCCATTATATTGGATCTGGGGAGGACAGAGTGTACGCAGACCTCACCTAACCTGTTCTAAAAAATCATTTTCAGAACATGTTTTGCAAAAGAAGAAGAAAAAACAAAATTGGCATTGGGTGGGCGTTTGGTATTCGGTTCGGGTTCGGTAATCGGTAATTGAAAGTAGATACTAAATACTGAACTTTCAAACTTCGGTTCGGTAATTCGGTAATCGGTAAATCAAACTTCGGTTCAGTACGGTATTCGGTAGTACCATATTAAGTCGCGTTCACTGTATTATATCAATGGTTAGATAACAAGCACAAATAGATGATATGCTAGAAGAAAAATGATACAACAAATTCCTTCAAGAATTGGTGAACTTCAGTCAAGGAAAAAACTAAGAAATGATCAAAATTCCCAAATCAATGATGCCCATGAAATCACATTAACTGAACATTACAAAGAAAAGGAGCAAAGAAGTGAATAATCCCCTTTAGGATATGTGTACTTAAATTGCATTCAATCAATTCGATAGACACTCCACAATGTCTTTTCCAGAATTTCTGTTCCGCTCCATTCAGACCATATACAGCAGAACTATATTCATTATACTAATATACTCACAAATATTGGACAAGCCAAGGGAACTAAAATCATTTAAAAGCAACTGAAATAAAAATATCTACTTAAGGAATACAAAAAAGGTGACAAGATACAGCACCTTGAAAATAGATGGTAAGGGAGAGAGGTGGTGGGGGTGGCCGGTGGGTGGTCACTGGTGTTGGTGTGACTTGTGAGAGAGGTGGGTGTGAGAGATTTGTTTAATTGTTTTGTATACAGAGGCGCTAATGTTTCGTTCTTGAAAGATTAGGTCAGATTTCCACAATATGGTCTAAACTAATAAGCATTAATTGTTGCTAACTTGCTTTGGATTATTAATTTTATGGCCCTATATTTAATAACTACTTAGCTATTCGGTAAATATCGAATTACCGAATACCGAATACAGAAACCGAATACCCTTTTTTAATTTTATTACCGAAAACCGAACCGAAATACCGAATATCGAAATCTCCAATTCAGTTCGGTTCGGTAATTCGGCGGTGTTTTATGCCCAGCCCTAGTGTTTGGGCACTCCTTTTATTTTCCTCACTAAACGCGTTCAAAAATGAAACGGAAGTTTACTTTTCCCCATAATCACATAATGAGTAATAAAGACATAGCATGCTATAGAGACTATTTGAGGACAATCTTCACAACCATTTCAACTTTTAATGTGCATTGACGGAAAAGTCCTTCATTTTTCTGCTTATTTGCAGGCTTTGACACTTTCTCAAATACTCCATCCAGTTCATAAAGAGTGTTTATTTAGCCTTTTTTTAGAGCAAAGATGCAAATATATTCCTCAACTTTGTGATTTAGAGCATATATGTCCCTTATTAAAAAAGTCGTGCATATATACACATGTCGTTACACAAATAGTACAAATATACCGTAAAATCGGGGAGGTCCATTGCATATTTTCAAATACTGCTATATATATATATATATATGATTTTCATACTAATCTTTGATTTTTAATGAAACAATAGTCTGTGGCTTCCTATTGATTTTTGGTAGCTTTTGAATTATGAATTTCCATATTTTATTTCATTTGGAGCTTTGAAATTGTTTTAATGGTAGAAAAATGGTGGAAGGTGATGGAAAGGAGAAGAATGAGGGAGAAGGTTTAGAAAAACAAATTTCAATAGAAAATACACGTGTTAGATGTGGATTGCACATGTATTTCACCGCATATTTCAGATTTAGGTGCAACGTTTCAAGGAGTAAATAATTTCACTTTAAAATTATTCGGGGGTAATAGAACTCCCGCAAAGATAAAGTGTGTAGTTGAAAATTCGGTCATACATTGAGGGGGCATTTGGCCATTTTCTCTTCTATTTTTATTAGTAATTTTTTTTTGGTTTTCCATCCGGTGTCTGATGTCCAAATTGAATTCCGACAACTATGTCCGGATTCGCGTCGTGTAGGGCTCATTTTCGGGGAGGCACTCCCCTCATGGATTTTTTCATACCCAGGGCTGAAACCCAAGAGTCAAAGGAGCAGCAACCCCATCCGCTGCACCACATCCTTTGATGTTTCTTAAGAATATGTAAGTTGATTAATATTAGGTAAAAAAATTATGTGTGTTATGACTTAAGTACTTGATCAACAAAAAAAAAAAAATCAATGAATATTGTAAATACAAATTTAACACGGCATAAATATGCTTTAGCCTGAGAATGCTACAAGATACAATATTTAGTAGCGCCTTACCCCCTTTCCAACGGCACATTCATATAAATATTTATCCTGCTTTGGTCTTCTAAAGTTAAGGAGGCACATAATGAGGTTTATCTGAAGGTACAAATGGTTACTATTAGAATGTTAGAAGTATTTAAAAGTTCTTGCAGTAGATAATTTAAGAGTTTTTATCTAGATATCTTGCTGCCTATGAAACATGGATAGTTTGGTATAGGCATATTGGAGGTTCTGCCATAATTTTTACTAAGAATCATCTTTAGTTGAGCATAAGAGAAAATGTAATGACGTATTTGTGCCTTTTAAATTTAAAATTGAATGCAACCATGTCACTTTCTATAATATATACTAGATGGCCCGAGCCCGTGCTTTGCACGGGCGAATGTTGTTATATAAAAGTGGTCCGATTGTTGCAAGGTAATTCCTTATTCGTTTAGTAGGAGTTTAAAAAAAAAAAAAAAAAAAAAGGAACTAGTGCCATCAAGTTAAATACTAATATGCTTCATATTGTGCGGAACAAAGTTATATTATTACATTGCCAAGCTTGCTAGAAAGAGAAAAGCTGTGAAATTCTTGATGTTCTTGGTGTAAGCGGGTACAATCTGACTTCAATCAGCTGTTGTCGGCTATGGAAATTGCATTTGGGTATTAACTGGAAAAGAGAAGAGAAATGATACAAAGTTAGATAAGAATTGCTACGGGTTAGTTTAAGGTATACCATCAATCTTTGAGAGAATTGGAATAAAAGTTCAAAATCATGCAGCAGTATGAGGATTGTATTAACAAACCATAAGAGTTGTCCAAATTAAAAGGTGAAGAATGAAACTAAAACCAAGTTAATTGAGTAGCAATTATCTAAAGGAGGGGAGATAATTAAGCACATTAACTAAGTTAATTGAGTAGCAATTATCTAAAGGAGGGGAGATAATTAAGCACTCACAAGATTCCAACTTTACTCTCAAAGGTAATAAAAATCTTGCAATAATAGAGAACCTTACCCTGTGAAAATCATATTAATCTTTTGTTTTACTATTCATCCAATTAGTTTCATCAAATTAGTTCCAACTTTATACAGTTATGTGTGCCAGCATAAAAACCAAGTTTATTAATCGTATTCACCTATCGGAAAAAGTGCCTTTGCATCTATAAATTATTTACCATGATGTACAATGAGATGAAGTAAATATGAAATGTAGATAGGATACTGAATGAATGGAGAGAACAACATAAGATCCATGAGTATGAGAACTTACAGGAGACTGCCATCTAGCTTCATATTACAAATGAAATGTAGTTAGGACACTAAATGAATGGGGAGAAAAACATGATATCCATGGGTATGACAACTTATGGGAGACTGCCATCTAGCTTCAGATAATTCAAGCTTTATGCTCCGATGTTACTTGTTGTGAAGCCCCAAGAAAATCATTGGAGCTACGAACCTAAGCATGAAGAACACTTCAATTCGAGCGTTTGTACTTCTAGTTCAAACGTTACCAAGTATTAGAACACTCCTATCCAAGTTTGCTCACATTATTCTAGCTATTATGCTCGTCTATACAGAGAAGCTACTTGAACAGAGGCAAGATAGTAGGCAAAGAGAAAAAACATCAAAAAAATTTGATCCGGAAATAGGGATTCATTAATCTGACAAGCAATACATGACTATCCTTAAAGATTGTTCAACTCTTGAATAATATCTACTTCCACGGGGAGAAAGTAGGTCCCCAGTCTACTTAGCTCTAATAAATTCATATAGAGAGCTATTTCAGGACATCATTGAAGTTAGATTTATGAAAATT
Organism: Lycium barbarum; assembly: GCF_019175385.1. NCBI lineage: Eukaryota > Viridiplantae > Streptophyta > Magnoliopsida > Solanales > Solanaceae > Lycium > Lycium barbarum. The sequence goes on from NC_083341.1 coordinate 16,801,318, forward strand.
GCAAGGAAATGAGTGTAACTTCAATAACTAAAGCATGATATTTATACAAAAATAAGTTAATCCAAAAAAATGAAGACAACTATTCCAGCAAAGCCTTAAAAGGTACATCAATAGTCTGATGCAATTTGGCTAATCCTAGAAGCTTAATACAATGACGATCATTGTGTATATTTTGAAAAATCAGATTTCTGCAAACTCTACAGGCCATAATCCTAATGAGCATATAAGTTATCAAAAATAAACTCTTACAAACATTGTAAGTGAGTTTTTTTTTTATCAGAACTGTCTCTGTCAACAAATCAACAATTGACAAATGTTCAACATCTTCCATCTCTTACCACTAAGAAGATATGGCATCCTAAACTTCCCTTTAAAGTTTTCTTTATGCTAAGGGCTCTTAATAATAGACTCCCTACTAAACATCTTGTTTCATCAAAAAAAAATAATAGATTCCCTACTGATGGTAAGATCCAAAAATCTGGGGTTCAAGACCCTTCAATATGTGACTGTTGCAGCAATAATCAAAAGCAGGAAAATGTTGATCACTTGTTCTGTCAAGGGGAAATGAAGCAGTTGTGGCAATTTTTTTTGTAACGGGGCTGGAATTCCTTGCCATAGGAATTGATGAAAAGAAATCACTACTGTAATAAACCTACTGCGTCTCACATTTTTAATCAGCCAAATAAGTAAAAGATCACAATAGCTGGCATGAATAATAAATATTCAGATGATAGTTGAAAAATAATAGGTAGAAAACTAATGAAGATACCACACACTGTGAGGGCATTAAAATCAATACATTGTAGAAAGTCATATATACCTTGGACAGAAAAGCATCATAAGCAAGCAAATAATTGATGTCAGTATGATCCTTTGGTATAACTCTCTCATCCACCCAGAAAACATGCCACTTCGACCAATCTATTGAATCAATATACGGTGGCTCCACCAATTTCCTGTACTCCAAAAAAAACATAAGTAATTAATGAAAATCAGCCAATTCTTGAAACAGAGAGCAGCAAAGAGTAATCCCTTGGTTCCCAAATATGCAACATTTTCGAGCCCAAACATATGCTCTCGTTCAGAACATATAACTTGTTGTAATATTTTACTTCACAAGAACCTTCAATCTGATTACATCATAAATATATAATAGATGGCGAAAGAGATGATAGTGAGTATTTTCCCCTCTCTAGATGGTCGCCTTTTTCCTTGCTTATCCTATTTACACTAAAATAGAAACTCTATACATAGAAGACAGCACTAAGATGGTGTTGTAAACTTTGCAACCAAACCAGAAGTATAGCGCCTTCAAAATATGTAAGAACATTTTGCACTGTGTATCTTTTAACTTTTGTTTTACTTTTTAAATTTTCTGAAAGAGCTATTTAGGAGGATTTATACCTAAAATGAGACAAAAGTGTGAATGAAGAAACAATAAATGAAAGGAAAGTAGAAGAAAGAGGAAAAAGTAGAAACTGACATAATATAAAGATTCAAGAAACAAACAAGACAAATTCATTTATATTCAAATTTAAAAAAACATGACTGAAAATTAACCATATAATGTCATTTCCAAAGAATAAAACAATGAAATTATATCCACAAACAGACATTAGCAAATATGGTATACCAACCTTCAAGTAAACGTTGTTTGACCTGGTGCTTCACAAGATGTTTGATTCATAGTGACTTCCCGACCTACAATGGCATAAATCATACAAAAGTATCAGTTTATCAGGTCTAACCAGTAAAGCATCGCCTACTTAAGGCTAAATATAATAAATACATAATAAAACTCAGTAAAGGGCGTTTATTTAAAGTTATAGGAGCATATAATTAAAATACAATGTTAAACTCGTTACCTACACTACAACAGCATAGCAATTTCCAAGGCTGATAGATTTTTCCGATAAGAAGCATCTTCTGCTCCTCCCGTGTATCTCGTCTTTACAAATACTTTGCTTTCACCTTGGAGTAAGCGCAAATGCTTGAATTAAAAAAAAAAAAAAAAAAAAAAAAAAAAGAGCAAGCTTGGAAAACTGATGTCAAAAAAACTGGTGAAGAAACACTAAATCTGAGAATACATAGAATTTTGCTCACCGCAAAGTTCATTCGAACATGCGAACAACACTATCAAATACAACACAAAATTACAGCACACATCTTAGCTTCCATGTTAACTTAGCAAAAATATAACATAGTCGAAAAAGAAAAAGATCAAAAGAAACCGATTTGAGACCTAATTCCAAAATTTTGCAAAGGTCGACATTTTTATCAAAGCAACATAAACCAAAGAAGCAAACAGCAATCAAGAATGGCTCAAAAAGTACCGCGAATGGGATATTGATAAAATTTGCTTTTACAAAAGTTCAACTCCTACTCTCTTCACTTGTTACTACATTTTGATGTGCAGCAGAGTAATAATAGGCAGAGTCGAAGCCTTAATAGCTCAAAATGTACTAACAGACTTTTAGTAAATTTAATTTGTGCTCCACTAAAGCAAATTAACAAAATCTTATAGGAGTTGGCAAAACTCAAATGTATAAACAAATAGTTGAGGGGTTGATTATGACATGTAGTTTATCAGTTCATTAGAGCAAAACAGTGTGCAATAACCACAAACAGTCACTCTTATCCAGTTCTCCTAAGCAGGAAATGCTTGGAAGCCTTCAAAGAACTAAACTTCATCAAAAACTAATATTATCTTACTACACCTTAAAAAACACAAGGAACACCAAAACCCCAAGAAATATTTAAAGATTAAACAGCTTTAGATTGGTTCACGTAAATAAATTCCTACGGAATCTAGTGTCTCACCTTGAGTTTTATTTATAGTCATAGGAAAACATACTCGAATAGGAAATTGAGAAACTAATTTCACTGAGCCTTTACTCCAACAGAAGCTAGGAGGTTCACAAAATTTGCAGTTTGGAACTTTCTTTAAAATGGAAGGACTACAAGGTAGTTCTTTGATATTCCAACAACCCATCAGTGTTGACCTATGTCCTGCAGAATTCTACTGTAGTTTAGTAAGAGTCAAACCTAGGAAAATGGGATAAGTAATGTAACAATATGATTATGATTAAAAAAAGACCTCTAACAGTTGGTAGTGGTTGGCATAACATATCAACTATAGTGAATAACTATGTAGCTGCACCTTTAAATTCTTAAAGTTAATTTACGCTAACCTATTTCTTACACACTGGCACATTGAGTTGGTTGTTCCTTGGCAGGAGGAGTAGAAAGTCCGTCTGTAATGAAGATAGTAGTCGGCAATGGAATCAAGTTTGGAGGTTCAGGGGAAGAATCAATCTGCATGGAGTGGCTAGTAGAAGAATTTTCAGAAAGACAACGCCTTTTTGTAGAATAGGCTGCGCCACTATTTTTGTCAAACTGGAATTTTTGCAATCCTGATGTTTAATTTAATGTTAAAGCATAGATATCAATTTACCATAATATAGAATAAAAAGTGCAAGCATTGAGCATTATAACTAAACATATAGGACAGAAGAAATCGAGAATTTACCCCTATCAGTCAGAGTATTTTCTTGCTTTCTTTGCTTGAGGAAATTTGACTTTGAAAATCCTGCGAAAGCCAAAGTGGTCGATGATTAATTTTCTAGAACAAACATTCTACTGAAATCAAACCATTAGAAACTCCGATAATTGTCACTACCACCGGAAAATAGAAGTGCAATAAAAAGAAAACAACCACAACCAATTTTCGCATCAGCCTAATATACATGCAATACCAATAGTTAAAACAAAATATAAAAAAATAACAACTCTTTCATTATATAGTAGTATTATACATCTTTATTTATGAGGACAAACATTATTTTACCTAACCTCAATTAGTCAAAATAACCAAATCTGTTTAACCACAACAGCTATCTCTATCATATAATGCATATGCACAAGAGAAACCATCAAATAGAAACCCCTTGTAACAATTTCTGAGGGATATCTTCTGGTACATTTCTTGGAGGTTAAGAGACACCAACTTTATTCTCAATAAGGATCATAAAGGACCTATTTTTCATACTCAAATACTATTTTGACTTTTCTAGAACCGAAAACATGCATCTAAGTATCTATTTTGAAACTTATATCAACAAATAAAGGAGGAAAACAGACACATAACCACAACTCTTCAACATAATGCTCTGAACTATTGGAAAAGGGGGAAAAAATAACTTTGTATCAAAACTTGTCAAACACAAACTGAACCAGAAAAAGCTTAACATTTTCAATCTAGCACTTTTCTTTTTTATGTTGCTGTAGTGATATTTCTTATTAAAAAAGTAGGCAATACGACGTCTAAGATTTTTCTCCATTTGGACGTCGTTCGTCTTTCTTTTTTTGTCAGATTTCAAAGTACTAGTTAGAACCCTTTTGTTTTTTTTTTTTTGTCATAGTTAAAATTTAATATATTCTCACAGCACACACACCCATATAATTAAAAACAAAAAATAGTAACAAAATATGAAGATAAACAGTTACAGAAGTCGGATTGGTGATATTTCTCCCCAAAAATTATACTCACATTGACGGTATCTCTCCCTTGAGATGGCTTTTGACATGGAAGTTACTGAATAATTACTCTAATAAATCTAAATCAAATAGACTCTTAATCTCCTCACATCTTGTTAAATAAACTGATCAAATTTGGATATACAGACTAACTCAGTAATTTAATAATAATGTGAAACCAAAGGCAAAATTACCTTTAAGTCGCAACAGTGTTCCTCTGTGCCCCTGAAGCAACTTTTCTTTCCAAACACTGCGCAATCAAAATTGTAGGACCATTATATGCCAATTAAATGGATGAAAAAAGTAGGTGATTTTATATAATATAATGGATTAAATAAAATACAAATTCACAAAATACACGTTATAGCCCCAATCATAACACCAGTCAATTTCTTTGTACGACAAGAAATTGTTATTAGGTGTGCACGTCTGCGAACTTAGGTATAACAGATTTAGAGACAGAATTTCACGACCTCCTCAGAATTCATTTCAGTCATCAATTCACTCTTACTTGTGCACTAAATTAATATTGCTGAAGAAGCTACAGGAAAAAAAGCTGGTTGACTGCCTTTGAATAGTAGAAACGCATATTTTCAGAAATGGTGTAGAGCTTCCATCTAACAGTCTATTCTCAAGCTAAGATATGTAAAAAGTGTCTAAATTATGAAAAGCAACTCCAAAAGGAAATTTTCACAGCCTATAGTAGAAAAAAGAAATTCATACTTACGTATATGCCCTTCGTCGTACCCAACCCTTCACTTATTAATAGTATAGATAGAAATACAGTAAGAAAAATGACTAATACTCTGTGTTGAGACTTGAGACTCAGGAAATTTACTTGAATATGCACAAAAGAGACAAAGAGGCCCACACAGATATCAAAAAAAGATTTCAAGGACCAAGCTACTGTTGAGGCAACTGCAATATCAGTTCTTCTATTAATTGAATGAATAATAAATAAATAAACAAATAATTCCCATTTCACATAGGTTATGTCTCATTATGAGCTGGTTTTCAAAAGAAACAGTATTTCCATCAAAGAATGCCAAGAATAAGTACTTGCAATTTTAACGCTCAGACCAAGTTTAAATTAGTAGCTATTATTTCATTCAATCACAAGTTCTCTTTGTAATTAGGTTTGAACGTATCTGTCAGTGAATATTGTGTTTTCTTGTCCAGATTATTAGTCACAGCCATGGTGGAAGAGAAGAAGAAAACACAAACCAATGAACTTGTACCAACAAATCTAAGTGGTGAAAGAACAAAATTAAAGTAGGAATCTTTAGGAAATTCAACTCACCGTATAAGGAAATCAAAGCAGCTACAAAACCGAGCCAAAGGGGAGAAGATCGTCGATTGAAGATTTTGGGAAAAGGGGAGAATATATGCTAGAAGACGGCAGAAGTTGGATCTGTTTTTATTAATTAGACCGGACTGAAATCACTAAATTGCACACGTGTACGGTGGTTTGCGAGTGAATTTTTGAGTCAAATGACTGATTTACCCTTCGTCGTTCAAGGGACCTTCACTTATTAATAGTGGAAAAGAAATACGTTTGTGCTTTTATTTTTTCTTTAGCTTTCTTTTTCATTTGTCCAATCTTTGCTTGCAATTTTCACAATCCATTTGTGGTTACCATGGATTGTCAATGTACCCCAATACAATACAACTTATGCAGCTGAATTATTTTTAAAATGTGAGTAAAGAAGAATAGATACCACAAATTGGGTCGGAATTAAAAAATAACCTTTTCTCTAGAGTATTAACAATCGCTTGACAAAATTCATCTCTGTTACCACCGCCTCCGTTAGCACCAGCTGGAGCAGCTTGGAGCTGGCTCTCAATAGAGCTTAGGGAAGTGAGTCTTCAGAGCTTTGCGAAGTGAGTATTATACTATGCAATTTCAGCTATATAGCCAAAGCACTTTATATGTTATGCATTTCAGAAATTTAGGGAGAAGGGGTTGAGGGGTAATTTAGTCATTTTAGCAGGTATAGTTAAACTTGGTACAAGTTTTCCCATGATCCTCTCGGTATAAGATAAGACAAGCTATGGTGTATAAGTTATTCATGTCTTAGGTGTGATTAAGTTGAACGGAGTAACCAAACAATGTATTGGCTGAACTAAATTTTAATACAAGGACTATTTTAATTATTACAGTCTACCAAACGAGTCCTAAGTACAAGATGCAGAAACACCACCAAGGTATGAAATGAAAGGTTACATAAAATAATTATACGAAGACATCTTCATGATGACTGATGACCACAAACCCGCATCCTAAACAATAAGCACACTTTTATAATGTTTCAATCACTTGGAGTTCTCCTCTTCCTCTTCATTTCCAGCTCTTGACGATTCAAACTAGCGCTGATGAGACAAATACCAAAAGTGAATTAATACTCCCTTGAAACAATGAGTAGTCCGATAAAGAATATACACTTGTCCCAAGGACTCAATAAGAATAAATTTTGATGACCAGAAATAAAACCTTATTGCAAACAGATCATAGGATGTAATGAAATGCTCCTTCTTAAGCAAAACAAGTAAATAATTGCTCTATGAAACACAAGCCACGACACACAAAGTCAATGAATGAAACATTCCTGGATGAAACCAAACACTCACCTACAAATAACTTCCTCACATACGGATACCAAATTCCCATGAAAGCAGCAAGAATGGAGGACCAACTAAATTACCCCCCAAAAAGTTTGTCATTCTAAATTTTCATTATCCATCACTACACAAGATACATGCTCAATTTCACGAAGAAAAGCAGATAAGGAAATCCATAGGGGGTAGGGATCGAGACAGGTACTTGCAAACAAAAAAGAAACTCATGGACAATGAAAAATATCCTTTGAGGATGTGTCTTTTGGCAGAATGGGTATCAAATGAAGTACAAGACTACGTGTATTGTGTATGTTAATATATGTTTTGATACGCTACTTCGGCATCTCTGTAATTAATTTTGTAAATACAGAATAACAACTAATTTTTTGAAATAACTTACCAAATATCCAAATGCAAAAGCGAATACCAAAAATTTAAAAAAAAAAAAATCAGTTTCAATTTGTTAATACGATATATACAATATTACGCACATACTAGGTGAGACCATCAATTTTAGGACATGGAAGTTTGAGTGGGAGGTTATTAAAATTCATTTTTAAGAAATAGAACAGATAGTAACTCCAGAAACTACTGCAAATCATTTAATAACAAAGAAAGATAGTTTATGCAATCCCCCAACCCCAATAAAAAAACACAAGAAGGTACAACTTACGCGCTTTCCCTGACTCTATCCAATCCAGGACCTAACCTGCAAAAATAAAACGGAAAAGGCTCATAAATATCCCTAATCTATTGAAAAAGGCTCGTAAATACCCTCCTTCCACCTTTTGGTCTAAAAATACCCTTAAGGTTTGTTTTTGGCTCAAATATACCCCTCAAACTAACAAGTTAAAATTAACTCTTTTAAAAAGCCAAATGGCATTTTGTAATTGGTCATAATAAAATTCCGTAATTTAAAAAAAAAAAACTAGATTTTTTTTTTAAATCTGGAAGTTTTTTTTAAAATCTAGATTTTTTTTTTTAAATCTGGATTTTTTTTAAATTAAGGAATTTTATTATTGACCAATTACGGAATTTTTAAATTACCGAATTTTTAAAAAAATCTGGAGTTTTTTTTTTAAATCTGGATTTTTTTTTTTTAAATTACGAAATTTTATTATTGACCAATTACGAAATTTTATTATTGACCAATTACGGAATTTTTAAATTACGGAATTTTTAAAAAAAATCTGGATTTTTTTTTTAAATTACGGAATTTTATTATTGACCAATTACAAAATGCCATTTGGCTTTTTAAAAGAGTTAATTTTTAACTTGTTAGTTTGAGGGGTATATTTGAGCCAAAAACAAACCTTAAGGGTATTGTTAGACCTAAAAGGTGGATGAAAGGGTATTTTTAGACCAAAAGATGGAAGAAGGGTATTTATGAGCCTTTTTCAATAGGTTAGGGGTATTTATGAGCCTTTTCCGAAAATAAAATAAGAAGTAAGCTGTTACCCCCTGTTTCCCGTGGTTCATTAATGTATGATTTTCTGGAAACCATGTTTATTTCCATTGTTCTTAAAATTACATAGTATGATGTTGTAAACCCGTGGTTCATTCCATGGTTATATAATCATGAAAAATCTCAATTATTGAAACCACAGATTTGATGATTTTTCCGTGGTTACATATTTCATTTCTCCATTATACCCTCCACGCTCCACCATCCACCCTATCCCACCCCTGCCCCACGCTACCACTCACCCCCACTCACCCCTGCCACTCACCCCACCCCCGTCCTACCACCCACCCCCACCCCAATTACCCCACTCCTCTGCCACCCACCTCCACCACCCACTACCTCTCACCACCGCCCAACCACCCCACAACAACTTACCCCCACCCTCATCCCACACTACCCACCCCTCCACCATTCCTGCCCACTACCCCTCACCACCACGCAACCCCACCCCCACCCTACTACCCACTACCCCCACTCTCATCTCACACCACCCACTACCTACTTATTTTTGAAGTTCCTATTTTATTCTTTACCTGAGTTTTATTAATTACATATAAATTATTTCTAATTAAGAGTTAAGAGTATTTTAGTAAACTTACAAGTTATTATACAGTACCATACAGTCAAACCAAACAATACAAATGTTATTAAACCACAACAAACGATACAGTCTATCTAAACATTGTATTAATTAATACAGTACAATGTAATACAACACCATACTGTACCATACTATACTGTACATTAATGAACCACGGGAAACAACCATCCAAACAGAGGGTTAGAGGAAATGCGAAAACACAAGTAAGAAGTGTAAGGTAGAGTCTCTTTTTCTTGTAGCCTGTTTGGCCAAGCTTATTCTCCCCCCCCCCCCCCCCCCCCCCCCTCCTCTCAAAATACTTATTATTTCAATATGCGTTTAGTTGAAAAAAAGTGAGGTGTTTGGCCAAGCTTTTGAGAGAAAATAAGTGTTTCTGGGGAGTAGCAGAAACAGTTTTTCAGAAACTAAAAAAAAATAGTTTTTGCCCAAAAGCACTTTTTTGAAAAGTACTTTTGAAAAAAATACACATAGAAACATTTTTTAAAAGTTTGATCAAACATTAATTGCTGCTCAAAAGTGCTTTTTAAATTAATTGGCCAACACAAACCGTTTTTCACCAAAAGTACTTTTTTGAAAAGCACTTTCTTTTAAAAGTACTTTTTAAAATAAGCTGATTTTTGAAGGTCGGCCAAACAGGCTATTAATCTCTGTGATAGATTATGTAAATATTAATTAGAATATTTTGTAGTCTACTATTTTAGGTTAGAAATATTTTGTATATTGTGTAATCTCCTATTTTAGGTTAGAATATTATTCTCCTATTTTGTATATAAACCAATTCAAGTAATGAAAGGATTCAAGGAAAATATTTCTTACATGGTATCAGATTAGGGTTTCTTTCTTCTTCCTCCTTCCGCTACGCCCTAAATCCCTATTTTTCTTCCCTATGCCGTCGCCTCCTTCTCTTTTTTTCCCATGGCCGACGCACCTACCACCCCGGCTAAGCCCACGTTCCACCCGGCCCTCGCGGTCTCCAATATCAAGAATCACATCTCTGTTACTCTTGAGATGGAAAACTCACAATACGGTACATGGGCCGAGCTTTTCAAAATTCATGCTCGTTCTCACAAGGTCCTTCATCACATCATTCCGCCACCTAAAGGTAAGGAGAAGCCGGCTCCCAAAACTGATGAGGAATTGAATTATGGACCACCATTGACGCCACCGTGCTTTAATGGATTTATTCGACAATTTTGAATGATTTGTTGTACACTATCATCGAACCAGACGCTACTGCCATGGACTCTTGGGATCGCTTGTGTGATATCTTCCAAGATCATCAAACTTCTCATGCGGTGACTCTCGAACAAGAATTCACGACGACTCGTATGAAGGATTTTCCCAATGCCTCTTCCTATTGTCAACGTCTTAAGAGCCTTGCCGATCAACTGAAAAACGTCGGGGCTCCCGTGACGAATAGCCGCCTTATCCTTCAACTGGTCTCGGGTCTCACTGAAGCGTACAAAGGGGTTGGAACACAAATTCGCCATGCCAAGCCGCTCCCCCCATTCACTGAGGCTCGATCTTCCCTTGTTTTGGAAGAACGTGAACTTGCGAGTATGGTGTCTCACGGGTCAAGTTCGGCTATGGTGGCCTCGGTCGACGACGCACCACTCTCCTCGGACAACACAAGCTTACGTCGAGGGAAATCAAAAAATTCCCGCGGCCAAAATTCTGGAATTGGCCGAAAGGGGCGCTCAGGCCGCTGCTCAGGCAGCGGCAAAATCACCGGTGACCGCGGTAATTCTGCCCGAAGCAGTAGCGGTAAGCAGCAGTGGACTGCCGGCCAGCAGCAATGGGCTGGCCACTGGCAGTGGGTCCTCCAGCCCCGCTGGGCTGCTCCCCCCCCCCCTGTCCGTACCCGACAGCTTTTTGGGCTCGTCTACCGCCAGTCCCGCCACGGAAACAGAGTATTTTGGGCTCTCCTCCAGCTCAGCAGCTCTACACGGTGGCAGTGGCCCCTTCTGGGTCGTATGTTCCAACCGACATTGAGTCTGCCATGCACACCATGACCTTGAACCCGCCCGATCAAAATTGGTACATGGACACCGGGGCCACTTCTCATATGACATCCTCGGACGGTAATCTCTTGTCTTATATTAATTTGAGCAATCAAAATAATGGTATTGTTGTGGGAAATGTTCATTCGATTCCAATTCGTAGTTGTGGTCATACTAGTTTGCCTCCCCCAAACCCCTTTTTATCCTTACACAATTTCTTACATGCTCCTAAGCTCATTAAAAATTTAATCTCAGAACGGAAGTTTACTATTGATAATTCTGCGTCTGTTGATTTTGATCCATATGGGTTTTTTGTGAAGGATTTTCAGACGGGGATGCCACTAATGCGGTGTGATAGTCAGGGAGATCTTTATCCGGTCACCACCATCAAATATCCAACCACCACTCCTTCAACCTTTGCGGCGTTGTCTTCTCCTTTTTGGCATGCTCGCTTGGGTCATCCGGGAAGTTCTATCTTAGAATGTCTTAGGGTCAATAAAAGCATTGAATGTAATAAATCTAGTCTTTCTAGTATTTGTCGTTCTTGCGTTCTTGGTAAACAGTTGCTGTTTGATTCTTCTATTTCCGAAACTTTGATGCCATTTGATATTATTCATAGTGATTTGTGGATCTCTCCCGTGTTAAGTTCATTGGGTCATCGATATTATGTTCTTTTTATGGATGATTTTTCGAAGTTTTTTTGGACTTTTCCTTTGGCTAAGAAATTTGATGTCTATCCGAAATTCTTAGCTTTAAAAATCCACACTCATACTCAATTTGAACGTCATATTAAAAATGTCCAATGTGATAATGGGAGGGAATATGATAATGGTCAATTCGGGAAATTTTGTGAGTCTAATGGGATGTCATTTCGTCTTTCTTGTCCACATTCACAAAATGGGAAAGCCGAAAGAAAAATCCGTTCTATTAATAATATCACTCAGACTCTTCTTGCTCATGCTTCTCTCCCTCCTTCGTTCTGGCATCACGCCTTACAAATGGCAACATATCTTCTTAATATTTTACCAAGTAAATTATTAGGTCACGTTTCTCCTCTTCAAGTGCTATACCAAAGAAAGCCATCTTACTCTCATCTTCGGGTTTTTGGGTGTTTATGCTATCCCCTCGTTCCTTCTCCGACTATCCACAAATTGCAAGCCCGGTCTACACCGTGTGTCTTTTTGGGGTATCCTACGAATCACAGAGGATATAAGTGTTATGATTTATCGTCCCATAAAATCATTATTTCTCGTCACGTGATTTTTGATGAGAATGTCTTCCCCTTTTCCAATTTACATTCTCCCACTTCTATTACTTATGAGTTTTTGGACGATGGCATTTCCCCATTGTGGTTGCATCACTTGGCTTCATCTGCCCCCCTCCCACCGTGACCCAGCCCGCTGCCCAGTCCCCTCCCACCATGACCCAGCCCGCTGCCCAGTCCCCTCCCACCGTGACCCAGCAACCCGCTGCCCAGTCCCCTTCCACCGTGACCCAGCCCGCTGCCCCTCTCCCCTCCATTGGCAGTCCCCTCCCACCGTCACCCCAGCCTCCCCTTTCTACCAATCCGACCCGAATGGTGACCCGGAGTCAGCATGGTATTTTTAAGCCAAAACACACGTTTAACTTGAATACCATGGTTACGAAATCCCCTCTCCCTCGTAACCCTGTGACCGCCCTTCTCGACCCGAGTTGGAAAATGACTATGGATGATGAATTTAATGCTCTTTTTAAAAATAAGACGTGGGACTTGGTGCCCGTCCACCTAATGTGAATGTTATTCGTTCTATGTGGATTTTCACTCATAAAGAAAAATCTAATGGTGACTTTGAGAGGCATAAAGCCTGTCTTGTAGGTGATGGTAAGACTCAACAGGTTGGCATTGATTGTGGTGAGACCTTCAGTCCAGTGGTCAAGCCGGCTACGATCCGTACCGTTCTCAGTGTTTCCCTATTAAAGAAGTGGCCTATTCATCAGCTAGATGTCAAGAATGCTTTCTTACATAGTGAGCTCAAGGAAACAGTGTATATGCATCAACCTCTGGGTTTCAGAGATCCCACTCATCCGAATTATGTATGTTTACTCCGTAAGTCCTTATATGGGCTTAAGCAGGCCCCGAGAGCATGGTACAAGCGTTTTGCAGATTATGTCTCTTCTCTTGGTTTTTCAAACAGCAGATCTGACAATTCTTTGTTCATCTACAAAAAGGGGTCCGATATGGCATGCATGCTACTTTATGTTGATGATATTATTCTTACTGCTTCCTCAGATTCTCTCCGATGCTCCATTATGGCTCTCCTTGCCTCGGAATTTGCTATGAAGGATCTGAATCCTTTGAATTATTTCCTTGGCATTCATGTCACTCGACATAAGGATGGCATGTTTCTTTCACTACGCAAGTATGCCGAAGAAATCATTGATTGAGCTGGGATGTCTTCTTGTAAGGCTACTTTTACTCCGGTAGCTACTAAACCGAAGGTGAGCGACACATCGGGGGCTCCTTATAATGACCCGAATCACTATCGCAGTCTCGCAGGTGCCCTTCAGTATCTTACTTTCACGAGGTCGGATATCTCTTATGCTGTTCAACAGGTATGCTTACACATGCATGCACCGCGACAGGTTCATATGCATGCACTTAAGCGTATCATCCGTTACATTCAGGGTACACTTGACTATGGTTTGCATCTTTATCCATCCTCAGTTACGGACCTTCTTTCCTACATTGATGCGGATTGGGGGGGCTGCCTTGACACACGTCGGTCAACGTCTGGTTACTGTGTCTTTCTTGGGGATAACTTGATATCGTGGTCTTCGAAACGCCAACCTACCCTTTCTCGTTCGAGTGCTGAGGCGGAGTATAGAGGGGTTGTTAATGTTGTCTCCAAGTCCTGCTGGCTTCGCAATCTTCTGTTGAAATTACATTGTCCTATTCATAAGGCTATGATGGTATATTGTGACAATGTGAGTGCCATTTATCTTTCGGGAAATCCGGTGTAACATCAGCGCACCAAACACGTTGAAATGGACATTCACTTTGTTCGTGAGAAGGTTGCGCGCGGACAGGTTCATGTCCTTCATGTTCCTTCCCGCTATCAGATTGCCGATATTTTCACCAAGGGACTACCACAGGTCTTATTTGATTTTTTTTTTAAAAAAAAATATATATTTTTTTAAAAATTCCGGAAAAAAAAACAAAAAATATATGAACATCCGTCATGTTTCGTAATATATCATTATGTTTTGTAAATAAGAAAAACTATCGTCACGTTTCGTAAATATTTCTCCTTAACATGTATATATATGTAGTTTTCCCTATTTTTTAATGATGGTAAATTTATCAACCCTATTTTCTTAATTAATACTTTGCTTCAAATTTGTCTTAGTTAATACTTTCTACGTCCCGATTTATGTGATACTTTTCACGTTTCGATAGTCAATTTGATCAAACTTTGAAATTAAATTGAAATAGATTAATTCAATATTATAAGGTTAAAATTTATATATTTAAAAATTACTTGAAAAGTGCTATAAGTTGCAATTTTTCTAGTATCAATTCAGTACCTGTTATGGTGTGTACCTCAAACTCCACTCCACATACTAGTATACTACTGATTGGCTAATTGATTTTGCACCAACTTATTTTTAAATTTATTTTGGCAGGTTTTTATATCAATTAGAGAAATCTGACATCGAAAGCAAGTTTATTCTTTTTTTACCTACTTATTAGTAGGGGTGTAATTTCATTATTTTCAGTGCGGTGGTGTCTATTCTGAATTTAGATTTTGGAGAATCACCATTCTCTCAGCCTAACTCGTTTGTTTGGATTTGGACATCTCTTAAATTCATGGCACTTTTCACTATATGAATCTCTCAGATTAGTATGAACGAACAATTTAGGTATTGTTTTGGAATATTTTAAGTCCTATAATTTCTTTTTCGTTTTGTTCAAAATTATTTTGCTGTATACAATGGGAATTAGCGGATGAATCTTGATTTCTGTAGTACTAAGCCCGTACAAGCTTTTTGCCCCTTCAATTTTTTGTATATTGTTTCGTCTTTACTAAGAGCATTGTCTCTTTGTTAGATGGCTTACATGTTGATTCTGGAAGAGTGTTTTGTTTGTTTCCACATGGAACTACTTGAGATACGATGATTCTTTGCAAACATTGATAATCATAAAATGGTTTGTTGATTTAGAAACTAGTCTCGACGACCTTTAATTGGATACGTAATTCACCACGGAACTGGTCATACACAGGTAGATAAGCTTGTTTGAAATTGAACCCTGTGCGAGTACAATGAGATTCCCCTGGTAATTGCATTTAATATTCATGTTATCTTCTTGTGAATGGAAGGGACCTCGTTGAGTTGGCTGAACTTCAAGATTCTTTGTTATAGCTGCATAATTGCTTAAGGTATTCCTGCTTATCTATTTCTATCCAGAAACTCTAATAAAGCTTCTCTATTAAAGTACGTACTGCTTACAGTTGTAGTGTAGCTAATATTTTTGTGAATACTTGCAAAGAGCAGATGAGTTGGTGAGACACAGTAACCTTGATCATCAGTAGATATAGGGTGAGTATCTACATTCATTTAAAATGCAACTAACCAAGAAAAATCTCATCTTTCTTTGCATTCCAGCAATGCTACTTCCCTTTCTATATGCTTTATGAAACAATTCTGATGTTGAATTGGCATAGTTTGTGTTCTTTTTTTTTTCGAATCTTGTTATTTGAGAATATAAATTTTTGGCAATTACGGACTTAAGGATTTACACGATTTCTGACCTAGAAACTCCAGTTATCAAACACTCAGAAGAATGCAACTTACGAAGTTGGTGGTATTTTCTTAGTGTTGTGCTTCGAAGCTTATTTTTTGAATGGTTTGTGCTCATTTAGTACATACATCAAATTAAAAATCTTAAGATCTTAAAGAAGCAAGTTATATCTGGCATACTCTTACCTAGCAAAGAGACTGTTGTGCAGTTTAAACACGACAAAAAATTCCCAACTAGTTAACGTATAGAACTCTTCTGGTGTGAATTTCATTTGTGTATATACACATTAGATGTATGATCCATTCATATTTTGTGCAAACAGAAGGTGGCAGTCCTGCTGAATCAGGAGGTTTCAATGATGTTTCTTGGTGAGATGATTGATGGAGTATCATAAGATATTATTTACTGTTCACTTTCTCTTGGACGTTCACAAGAAACATTGCCTTCCATGCATTTGACACAATCTACTAATGGCTCTCAACTTACTATAGCAAGGACTTTCTTCGTGTAGGTTATTCACCAGAGACCTGGTACTGGAAAAGCATCGGAGCACTTCTCGGGTTTCACTTCTCTTCAACGTCCACTGACGACTACGATCACTATCCAGTCTCACATAACTAAATTTTCTCTTCAATTTTTTTCATCCATGTTGTAGAGAGTTATTATATTGTGGATTTGCAGGGACATGATGAAACTATAATTTCTCTTGTAAAAGCATACGGATATGCTTGAGTAGAAATAGAACAACATTTTTCTATTTTAATTAATGATATTGTTGAACCTTCAATTATGTTTTCTTACTAATGTATAGCGTTTATTAAAACAATTGAAAATCTTTTGCTATATTTCATGCTAAAAATATGAATTCTTAGCTACGATATATAAATTCTTGTGGCAAATTCTCCAATTTGTAGCTATGAGATTTGTGGATTTCTATCTAAAAATATGGCTTCTTAGCTACAACATAAAAGAGCTCGTGGCAAACACTTCAATGTATTGCTATGAATTTTTGAATTCATAGCTAAACGCAGGTACTATTGCCACGAGAGTAAATTATAAGTTTAGCCACAAAATCTGAATTTGCATGGCAAATAAATTATTTTTTTTTTGCTACGACATTAAGAACCTTGTGGCTGTGTTAAAAGATAGCCACAGATTTGATTGGTCGTGGCAGAAGAATAGAATTATTTGATACAAATATATTTTTCATGGCAAAAATTGTTTTATCATTATAGCTACAACACAAGACTTTTGTGGCAATAAGTATTAGGCCTTAGCCACGGAGCATGTAAAGTTTGTAGGTAACTTTTAGCTACGCTACATTTTACTACGAATGCTACAAAAAAAATTGTGGCTAAAGTGTTTAGCCATGGAAAATTTCATATTTAGCTACAACGTATTTCGTAGCTATAGATACATTCTGTTGTAGTGTGTTCATGGTTCAGTTTGAGTCGGTTTTAGGTTAAAACCAAAACCAAGTCATTCTAGTCGGTTTTTAAAATTCTTCAAACCAAATCAAACCAAATATAATACATATCCATCGATTTGGCTGTAGTCGGTTTGGATCAATTTTTTGATTTTTAAAGAAAACTAACGTTATTTCCCTCTTACATGTTTTTTTTCCTACAATTAGGAGAGAATTTTCTATCATTTATTTCAGTTTCTGTCGCTAGTCATTTTGTTGGCCTAGAATTTTGCTATGTATTACAATCACTGCATAACTTCTTTCTAAGCAAAAGGATCCCTAAGTATGTTTAAGGATAATCTTTTCTGGTCTAACTTTGTGTTTGATATTCTTTTCTCCAGGTTACACGACGACTGAAGCGGGGTGTCCAAAGTCGAGATGAGTTCTTTGCAATACGTGCACCAACATATATTTTAAGATTCCTTCAATTTGCTTTTCCAATTACAATTTCTTCTCAAGGTCCCAATCAATATATCAGATGGAATTCATGATGTAGAACAGCTTGTACAGCTCAAGTATGGAGTTATTAGCTTGATGGTTCTGTAATGTCATTATGACACTCATGTTTCTGGGGCACATTCAGACTCCTCTAAAATCTGTATGAACTAACCTATGTTGCTTGGACTCTTCACTTTCGGTGCCGCACCCGTGTCGACACGATAGGGTGTGGGATCCGTACCCGATTTGGTCAACCAAATTTGGGTACCTTGACCAAAATTGAAGGAGAAATTCCAGACAAATTCAATGATTTATGTAATCAAAACAAAAGTTACGGTTAATTGAAGAAAATGGAATAACTTGTAAGTAGAAATTTCTCTGTCACTCCTTTTCTTTTATCTCCTTCCGAGATTCCCCTCTTAATCAATGTATCATCCTCAAGTTTTCCGCATAATATCTCATCATATACCTTTTATAACTCTATATTTAGAATTTTGAATTATTTTTTGCCGAATCCCGGCACCCATATCCATACCTAGATCTGTACTCACGAATCTTAAAATTTAGATCATGACGAATCCAACCTCTAGATCCTTACCCGTATCTGACATCCGCACTTGAGTCCGAGCAACACAACCTCTAGATCCTTACCCGTATCTGACACCCGCACTTGAGTCCGAGCAACATATCTATGAACCAAGGGCCATTGTGGTACATTTGCCTTATAAACTTTTCAATCCAAGTGCATTTCCAATTTTTGAAAAGAAAAGGGGAGAAAGTTAAGAAACCAAGACGTCTCTCTGCAGAACTGTTGGCTGTGGCATGAACATGTCCACTGAATCATCAGATTTCCCTTTGAAAGGAAAAAATGTGTTCCATGAAGGTCACTGTAAGAGAATGTTTTCCTTGATTATTCAGTTCCCTTGAATGGGTTGATATACATGATTTACAACATAATTGTATGCTACAAATTAGGAACTAATTTGACTAAATAATTCTAACATATGCTATCCTAAAATAGAAGATTACAAAATATATTTGACTAAATAATTACATAATCTAACACACCCCCGCAGTCGAAGCGGGAGGTTTATGAACGATTAGACTGTCCCGAAAATCATCAAATAGTACGCGCGGAAGACCTTTGGTGAAGATGTCAGCAATCTGATAACGGGACGGAACATGTAGGACACGAACTTCGCCACATCTAACCTTTTCACGAACAAAGTGAATGTCCATTTCAATATGCTTGGTACGTTGATGTTGTACCGGATTTCCAGACAAGTAAATGGCTCTCACATTATCACAATATACCAAAGTTGCTTTACGAATAGGACAATTGAGTTCAAGCAACAGATTACGAATCCAACAAGATTCAGAGACAACATTAGCAACCCCTCTGTATTCTGCTTCAGCACTTGACTTGGATAGAGTAGGTTGGGGCTTGGAAGACCAAGAAATCAAATTATCCCCAAGATAGACACAATAACCCGATGTGGAGCGTCGAGTGTCTGGACATCCTTCCCAATCAGCATCTGTATATGATAGTAGTGACTGTAGAGAGGATTTGTATAAATGTGTGCCAAAGTCAATCGTACCTCGAATGTAACGCAAAATGCGTTTTAATGCTTCCATATGCTGGACTTTGGGGTCATGCATAAACAAGCAAACCTGTTGAACGGCGTATGATATGTCCGGCCGAGTGAATGTCAAGCATTGCAAAGCACCGCCAGACGATGATACTTCGTAGGATCCTCATACGGGACGCTTGAAGAAGCGCTGAGTTTGCCTTTTGTGTCAATCAGAGTGGGACAAGGCTTACACTGTGACATAACTGCTCTGTCAAGAATATCCTCTACATAAGAACTCTGAGACATAAAGAGATTATTTTTGTCCCAGGAGACAGCAATCCCCAAAAAATAGCTCAATGGACCCAAGTCTTTCATTGCAAATTCTGTAGCTAACTTGGACATAATACCGAGTCTGAGAGAGTCTGAAGATGCAGTTAGAATAATATCATCCACATATAACAAAATGTAAGCCATGTCTTTTCCACGACAATAAGTGAAGAGAGAGTTGTCAGATGTACTATGCGAGAAACCAATGGTCGCCACATATTCAGCAAAACGTTGATACCAAGCCCATGGTGCCTGCTTCAAACCATAAAGAGACTTACGTAAGAGACAGACATGATCAGGACGAGCAGGATCCCGGAATCCCAGAGGCTGATAAATATAGACGGTCTCTATTACACCCCGTACCTCGGAGAAGCACTAGTTAAATTTGAATGTAAGTATGTCGAGTTACGACTAGGTAAAATAACTTTGGAGTATGAGGAACGAGACATTATTAAGTATATTGCTTAAATAAAGGATGGTTACGATCTCGTAAGCCGTAATCGGGAAAGAGTATTTTGAAACACGAGAACATGGCCATTATTAGTATAATAAGTGATAAATATAATGTATGGAGAGTTTCGGAATATTTCGCGATCGAGCAAATTGAAGAAAATAAGTTCGACAAAAATTTGAGAAATGCTGGAAAGATTTTCAGTCAACTTTGGAGGGGTATATCTCCATGTATATTTGGAGTTTTAAGACGTTTCAAAAGCCTAAAATGAAGTTCGTCGAGTCTAGTTTATAATGTAATAAACCGCTCGTTGATAGGACCTCGGAGTAGAGAATTATAGACGTTACAAACTGAACTGTCGCACAGAAACAGCACAGCTACAGTACTGTTACAGTACTGTAGCTATAGTACGTCGGCCAACCCAATTATAAAAAGGGTCAAAACCCCCATTTTTCATCAGAGAAATGTCCCAAACTTTCCAGAATTTTCAGCAACAAAAAGAGGCATAAATCCCACACAAAATTGAGGATTTTGAATGAAATTTCAAGCTACGAAGTACAAATCGATGTCCGGGCAACGCATAGTCACGAATATAATTTCATTTTGGAGTTGGAGGAGCATGGGAACAAGAAAATGTTGAAGATTTTGCTACTTTCATAAAAATAAGGTATGAATCTTCAAATCTCTCTCTTTATCAAGTTTGATTAAGGAATAATTGCAAGAATTACGTTATATTTGTTGTGTTGATGTTGTTGATTTATGGATTTAGGGTTGAAGAGAAATTTGGATGAAAATACATATATTTATCTTGTAGGATGTTGGGGATGTTGTTATTGATGTGTTGGTATTAATTTCAACTTCCTTACGAAATTAAAGATTATTAAATAGTCGTAACACAAGTGGGTTAGTTGAGAAATTTAGGAAACATCACGTGGGATGTTTATATTGATATGGAAATGATTGTATTGATGTTGGTATTGTCATTGTTGTGTTGGTTGTTGAATTGAGAATTTCGGGCTACACACATAAACAGGGGAGATGCTGCCCGAATTTCGACAGAATTTGGAAAAGGATTTAATTAAAGTTTCGAGACGAGCGTATGATGAAAATTATAATTATATTATGAATGGTTGTATATGTAGATTACGAGGCTATGAATAATCGCCAGTAAATTGCAAGATAGGAAGTAAGTTGAAAGTCGAGAATTATCTTCCAGGTATGTTAAGGCTCGTCCCTTTCTTTCAAGGCATGATTTCTATGATTATAATTCCATAAATATTTTCATAGTATCCCAATTTCCAAAATCTAGATGTTCATGATTCCGTGGCATAACCCTGTTCCTAATGATTCACGAATATTTTCCAAAATGTTCGTATTTCCTAGAACCCGATGTTTATGATTCCGTAAGCTCTTATGACAACAACGAGGGATATGTTTTACAATGCCAACGATGATGTCAAAATTGAGAATATTATTATGATGACTATGATGAGAATGAATCCATGCTTAAAGGTTCTAAGTTTATGATTCCAACGACGATATAAGAATGTTGAGTTATTTACTGATTTCTCAATTCATTCATGGAGGATGACTAATTTCTTTTAAGATCCCAAAAATACATGACTTGATGCCTTATGAGATTTACGATCCTATTCTATGTTTTCTCTTAATTCTATTTTTCATCGATAGTCTCACCTTAAAATATTTGTTCAAGGTGAGACAAAGCGACGATGATTATTCCATAATACAATCGGAGGCTACCGACCATACGTCACTCCGATATAGTTATGGCTTTTGATTGGACTCTTATGCATGCTTTATATATATATATATATATATATATATATATATATATATATATATATATATATATATATATATATATATATATATATATATGTATTTTCTTACACCGCGCCGCGCTATAGTCGTCCGAGCTGGCACCGTAGATGTGCACACCACTGCAGTGGGCATGTTATGATATTACCCCGGACGCGGGAGGCCTGGACGTAGGCTAATGATGATAACACCAAGCCTTAATGGCCGGGCATGTTTCTATTTATATATCACATCGCGCCTTAATGGCGGGGCATGTTACTATGTATATGTATAAAAATGTTTTTTTTTTAAAGGCTAAGCATGCATGACATCCGCCCTACGAGGCATCCAGATGTACAGGTTATCTCTCTTATTCCGTGTTATTTTTCATATCCATATTATGTTGTTACTCATGCCTTACATACTCAGTACATTATTCGTACTGACGCCCCTTCTTGTGGGCGCTGCGTTTCATGCCGCGCAGGTGCATACAGATGAGTAGAAGACATTGCTAGAAGATGTTCCAGTGGGATTGGCGAGCTCCATTTCTTTCGGAGTGTTGCCTAGTTAGAGTATCCATGTCATGGTATGATGATTTATGTTAGAGACTTTGCAGACAGAGTCACGTATTTAGCCTTCCAGTCTTGTATGTGGCTATATAAGCCGATGTATTCATTATGCATCACTTTACGGATTTATATGATTACAAATTTTATTGATTCGAGAAAGATAAAAAGATTTTTTTTGTTAAGAGCTTTCCCTATGCATTTCAGTTCATAACTTAAGGATTATGAGTACAATGAGATCCAGCGGGTTCGTTCGGCTCTAAGTAAGGGTCGGGTGCCCGTCACGCCCTATCGGGATTGGGGTGTGACAGTCTCATTCAGGTTGTCATGTAAGAAAGCATTCTTTACATCAAGTTGGTAAATGGGCCAAGAGTGAGATAAAGCAATAGTAAGAACCACACAGATAATTGCCGGCTTGAACACCGGACTGAAAGTCTCGTCACAATCAACACCTTCCCGTTGAGACCTGCCATCACCTACAAGATGGGCTTTATGTCTCTCAAAAGAACCATCAGATTTCTTTTTATGCCGAAAAAACCATAAAGACCGAATAATATTAGCATTTGGAGGACGAGGGACCAACTCCCAAGTCTTACTATCAATAAGAGCATTATATTCATCTTGCATAGCATTTTTCCAATTCGGGTCTTTAAGGGCACCAACGGGATTCCGAGGAATGGGGGAGATGGAATTGTTGGTGACACTTAAGGCTTGATTATGGTATTTCAAGTTCGGCTTAAAAATCCCATGTTGACTACGTGTAGTCATGTGATGAACGGGTGGGGGGGCTAGTAGGGAGGGTGTTGCTGTCGTGGTGGGGCAGCATGGGAGAGGGAGGGGCTGGCAGTGGGGGGACTACCGTGGGGGCCGTGGTAGGGGCTGAAGAGGCTGGCGGGCAGCTGGTGTCACACCCCATTTTTACCCGGAGGTTAAAGTAGAGGTATGACGTATTGGAGATTCCTGTTTTTGTTGTTTTTAAGGAGTCGCCACCTAATTATTTATGGTGAATTAGGACACCTAAAGTTTATTAAAGTTATGTTTAAAGTTAACTCTGTTTAAAGTCTGCGAAACTTAAGATTCTAGGTAAGGGTTCAATTAGTCTAAAGGGAAGGTATTAGGCACCCTTTAAGACCCATTAACAATGGTTAACCGACCGGACTTAAAATTAATTAGGCTAAATGTAAATATAGTATTATAGAAAAAAAGGAAAGTAATTTTGTAAGTATGGCTAAAGTTATAGATAAATATGTAAGAATGCTATTTAAAATAGAACTTGTAAAATAATAATAATTTGTATAAAAAGAGAGTACTTTTAATGCTATTTTGAAATACAACTTATAAATGTTATTAAAATTTTAAAACGAAAGTATAATACTTGTGGAAAAGTAATAATCGCATAAAAGAGTTTTAGTCAAAAATAAACTAAAAGAAAGCGGGACATGTAATGTTTACATATGGAGGAAATGACTAAAAATTTAAAAAAGTTATTTAATAAAGTTTTAAAGGTTATCTTAGACAAATATGTATTTCAAGTGTTGGAAGGAATTAAAGTGGAAAGTTATCCGTTGAAACTAATTTATCTTTTTATTTCTTAGAATAAGCTGAGTTAGTGTAAAACTTCTAAAATAGTAAGTATAATTTGGTTTCCTTAGTCAAAAAAAAAAAATATATAGCCATGATACTTTGAAAATCAATTATTCTAAAAGATAAATATTATGGATAATAAATAATTTCGACATAAACTAATGAAGTTAATTGTTAGTTTTCTCTTTGAATTAACTACCCATTATTAAACTAAACTTCACTAATTTGCTAAAGTTCATCTAAATTAACAAACAAAATGTTGGCCACACAATACACATTAAATGCGCACGAAATAAAATAGAGGAATAGATTGTAATGTAAATGAGCTCAGCCCATTTAGGAAGATTGATATCCGCTACTGTTGGGCTTCTACCCAGATTTTATTTTTTTCTCTTGTTTGGCTGCGGATTGGGCTGACATAGGAGGAGTTACGTTGGACTTTTTAGCCCACCGCCAGACACGAAAGGAGACGAATCACCTCGGACTCATATGCGGTGTTCATGCAAAAAAAAAAGTGGAAAGAACAGGATTAGTGTATAACCGATAAATAAAATTAAACGTACAGTGTAAATTCGAGACAGGCCAAAATCTTATCCAGACGATCAAAGAAACAAAATAAAAAAAAGAGTAGTTTCCCGCTACTGGTTCTAAAAAAATCTGAATACAGAACAAGGAAATCAGATATTTGCAGCATAGAGAAGGCAACACCAATCCGCATGTACTCAAGTCAAAGGAATGCAATTGAACAGCCACGTTTTACTAGTCTAGCATTTGAACTTTCCAAAATTCAACCCACGATTTTATGGCACAATATAACAGTAACAGTGTATCAACCATGAACAACAATCTTTTCTTAAAATTGGCATCAAAACAAAGAATCAATCCAGCTAATTATAACAAATACTTGCTGCAAATTTGCAGCAGTCCAATTAAACTAGAAGGCAGTATTTTCAGCCAATGGTACTTACCACAATTAACATATGCAACTGTATTGCATAGATAAAGACTAGTCATTTGTATTTTAAGGCAGTTTTATGTTTTAATCTTATTTAAGAGCACAGTGGAGGCTTATCAAGGAGTTAACACCAATAATGACATTGCATCCATGGTTGTAAGTTCAAGAGGAGCATGAAACTAGTTGAAATGGACTAATGTGGTAACTGAAGGCTCAATTTGTATAAAACTGTCACATAATGAAATTAGGCCTAGAAAATAAACAAGCAGACATAATGTGATGCTACCATTAGGATACACTAAGCAAACACATGCTAGGTCACAATAAAACTGAACAGATTCAAGGTTGTACAACATCTGACCCAAACATGCTTCATTATATATATAGGACAAACGACTTCAATTAAGCAGGTTCAACAGAGTTATTTAAGAAAATAAATCTCTGTAACCAAGGTATGCCAGCAGATTTTAACAATACACTCACTGAGCGGAATTTGAATTCACAGACTATCAACGAATGACTAACATAGAACTTTCTGTGTCTATGAACCAAAAGGTACTAATAGAACTGAGCATAAAACATAAACCGTAGACCAAATCAAATCAGTAACCAACATCGACATACCATATAATCATTTTATCGTATCTAACCAAGTAAATTACATTCGTGACAGGGTATATTGTTGAACAAATAGAGTAAGAGAGAGACAGCGCTGGCCTGTTTTAAATCGTATACATGATATACCTAAGATATACACACCATAGTGTGTATATCAGACGTATATCGAATATATACCTTCGCCTTATCTTGATAGCTCATTGTATACCATATGTATATTTGGCTCTAAGTGGGTTCTAAGTTTTGGGAAAAACATCCAAATTACATTATACCTCTTTCAAATTCATTTTTGGCGATTAACGTTTTATCCTAACAGCTCCCAAAATATCAGAAAATAATATGACGACAAAGAAACTACATAACATAAAAATAGCAGAACCAGCTAAAAATTTAACCAAAGCAGAAAATTAAAGACTCGAAGTAATAAAGGTATCGAAGTTTACCTGTTTTGTGCGCAATGAACTGGGGCGTCGACAGCGAATCTACTCGAACACGACGAGCTCGAAATCGATTAAAGTAACCAACGTTTTGAACAGAAAAACGAAAGGAAAATGGAGCAATTGTTCGTTGTCTTTGTTGATTAAAATTTATGTTTTGTAGGGAATTTTTTGGTTCTAAATCTTCTCTTGATTCGGGCTTCTTATCCCTAAGAATAAACCATTCAAACCCTAGAAATCCCCCTTTTTAATTGAGTAATCCTTCTTCATTTATAGATTGAAGAGAGAGAGGAGCGTATGAAAGAGGAGACAGGCGTGGGGGACAAAGTGAAGTGGTGTGATGGTGTCGGAGCAGTGAGGGAGACAAGGAGAGGTGTGTGGAACGTGAGGGGCAGTGAGAAGTGGAGAGGCAGAGAGCGTGAGGAATGGCAGGGCGAAGTGGAGAGAACGTGGGTGTGGGGTGGAAGAGAGATGGAGAAGATGACAAAGAAGAGGGGAAAAGGAGGAAGAGAGAGACGAGAGAAGGCGGAGGAGACGAGAGCGGGAAAGGGGAAAGGTTAGGGGTGTGCGGCGGTGGAATCAGAAAAAGAGAAAAGAAAAAGAGGGAGAGAAATTAGGTTAAAGGGGAAGGGGAAACGGGTTGGACCGGGTCAAAGGAGTAATGGGCTGGATCGGGTAAGGTATGGGCTGGTCTATTAATTTAAATATGGGCTGATATAAATGTGGGTTGGGTATTAAAATGTAGGTTGTTTATTTGGGTAGGGAAATAATATTGTATTTGTATTTTAAGCCATTAATTTGCTGAAAATTGTTAGCTATTCCTCCGCTATTTAATTATTTTCGGGCTTCTGATTTAATGCCCGGTATAATATATATTATGTAAAGACAATAAATAATTAATATGTAAAAAATAGATATTTTATAAAGTGTTGTCTTGTAATTAATTTAACGAATCTGAACCTGAAACGAAAATGATGACTAGCTGTTCAAACTTTGTGGTAAAGTAATGCTCATAATGTTGAAAAATAAAAGTAATGATATTAATAGTAGTAGTAATAAAATATTGTGACAATAAAGTATTTAGCTCGTTAGTAAATTTAGAAACCCGAGTAAATTAAATAAAAGAGGGACAAAATTGGGTGTCAACAGATGCCCCTCTTCGATCGGAGATGATGTAAGAATCTTCGGGCGAAGAAGTTGACGTAGTAGCCAATTTTGTTTGGACCGACGAATATAAATTTACAAGAAAGTACGGTTTAGGGAAATTGATTGAAAATATTATGAGGACCGAAGGACTTATGGAAAATTATGGTCGAATCTCAGTTTCGAGTTGCCTACATATCTCGGGCTGCACGAGAATCAGGCCATGTGTAGTTCGAAGGTTTTTGTGGATTCATAATCTAGCGGGGGGTTGTAGACAGGTGACGAGAACGTTCAAGAATGGAACACGTGCTTATAGCCTCCTAATTATAAATGTGGTGCACAACACACCCATAAGTAGGACTCTACTAGACACGGCATAAATTCTTCAAAGATGCCCCAGTGTTGAGTTATGGAAACGTTGGGGATGTAGAAAGGAATATGAGATTGTGAAAAGAGTAGATTCAGTAGAGTTTTAGCGGGAGATGTGAAAGAGAAATTAACCTACGTATCACGTGTTTGTGCACATAGGCGGAATTGAGTTCGAGAGTAGATTCGTGACCCTTGCTTATGAGTTTGATATTCCTCTTTAGCAAATTTTCCCAGTTCACTGCGTAAGATAAAGTTCCACGTTGTGTTGCGTCCCTGCAGGTTGTATTTTCTGCCAAAACTGAAATTCATGTCAAAATTAGTAATAAAGTTGAAAGTGTAAATGATATTAAATATGAGTGTGAGAATGAAGATGAAGCCGTGTGGCCAATGTTGTCTCTGGTTGTCTTCAGGGACTTAAATGAATGTGTGATGCGTATGCCGAGGATGTGATAAGTTCTCTAGTTGCAGTTGAAGATGATCGTGATAGGCCTCCGGCTGTCTTCCGGGACTCGATGATAAATGATATCTGCGAAATTTAAGGTAAATTCGTTAAAGTAAGTAAAGTAGATGATGAAATAAAGAAATTAAGTAGGGAGTAAAGTAAGTGTATAGCCGTTTGGCTTATGCAGGTGAGGCCGGGTAGCCATGTGATATCTCCGGTTGTCTTCGGGGACTTGATGATATGTCTCCGGTTGTCTTCGGGGACTTGATGATGCATCTCCGGTTGTCTTCGGGGACTTGATGCTATGCCTCCGGTTGTCTTCGGGGACTTGATGTTGTGCCTCCGGTTGTCTTCGGGGACTTGATGCTGTGTCTCTGGTTGTCTTCGGGGACTTGATGCTGTGTCTCCGGTTGTCTTCGGGGACTTGATGCTGTGTCTCCGGTTGTCTTCGGGGACTTGATGATGTGTCTCCGGTTGTCTTCGGGGACTTGATGCTGTGTCTCCGGTTGTCTTCGGGGACTTGATGATATTCCTGTAAAGTTCAAGGTAAATCATTAGAGTTGATGATGTGTAGTCGTCTGGCTTATGCATATGGGGCAGTATAGCCGAGTGATGCCCGGTTGTCTTCGGGACTTGATGATCTGTCTCCGGTTGTCTTCAGAGATTTGATGATGCGTCTCCTGTTGTCTTCGGGGACTTGATGATACATCTCCGGTTGTCTTCAGAGATTTGATGACGTGTCTCCGGTTGTCTTCGGGGACTTGATGATACTTCTCCGATTGTCCTCAGAGATTTGATGATGTGTCTCCGGTTGTCTTCGGGGACTTGACAATAATTCCTGCAAAGTTCAGAATAAAATGGTTAAAGCTAGTGAAGTATATGATAAAGTAATTGGTAAAGTATGGAGCAAAGCGGTAGAATATCCGTTTGGCTTATGATGTTGATGGTATCGTGACAGGCTGAACTAATGACGTGCGATCCTGATTTAATTCGCCTCCAACTTCGTCAACCTACAAAATAGGTATATAAAGTCATAAAGTTATTGTGATAAAATAAAAATTAAAGATAGAGTTAGAAATAAAGCCGTTTGGCTTTTTAGGCGAGGCCATATTGAGCCAGATGATGCTTTTCTGCCATGATTGATAGACTTGACTGTTGATCTCGCGGTCTTAAGTTCCTGCACTCAAAGAAAAATTCTTAGTTTGGGAGGGGGAAGTTGATTCGTGTTGAATCGAAGCTTGACGTGGTTGGCGCTCCATTCGTCTTGTTTGTTTGGATCTTGTGATTTCCGTTTAAGCCTCGGTAGATAAACAATAGTGAAATAATTGAAAGAAAGTATTTCATTTGAAAGGTAGGTATGTAAGTATATGTATAAGGGAATGTAACTATACGTATATAAGTTGTGAAATATGTATATGTAAACGTATGTATGTAAGGAAGGATATATATGTAAATATATGTATATAAGGAAATATATATGCGTAAATATGTGTATGTAAGTTGTAAAATATTTCTGCCAACTTCAGATTGTGACACTTCTAAAGTAATTGATCTATAATACTTCCTATCTGGTAGCCTTAATCTTGTTGATGTCCAACCGTTCTTTTGTCTATATCTTTTCAAAATATGCCCCAGTTTTGGGTTCAAAAGGGTATGCTAAACTTATGTTGTGGTGTGACCGAACCTTGTATAGGTTGCCTACGTATCCGCCAAGGAATCAGGTCAGAATGTAGTTCATGAAACATAAAATGGTCTGAAGTTTTCTAATAAAGGGACCGAACCCGATGTGGATTGCCTACGTATCCCGCCAAGGGAATCAGGTCAGCGTAGTTCTGTTATATAAATGGTAAAAGATTTGTTGGATTTTTATCTAAGTGTGACGGACCTGTATGTTGACAGTCTACGAATCCCGCCGAGGGAATCAGGCCCTATGTGGTTTTCCTTGTATAAGTATTTTTTTTTGGATTTTCTGTTATAAAGCAACCGAACCCTATGTGGGCTGCCTAAGTATCCCACCATGGGAATCAGGTCGGAACGTAGTTCGTACGCATGCAAAAATGGGAAAAATCTAACCTAGTATGACCGAGTCCTTATGTGGGCTGCCTGCGTATCCACCAAGGAATCGGGTCAAGCGTAGTTCGTAAAGTATATAAGAACGATTTAAAATTTTCTAATAAGGGACCGAACCCGATCTACATTGCCTACGTATCGCACCATGGGAATCAGTTCAGCGTAGTTCTGTTATGTAAATGGCTAAAGGTTTGTAGGATCTCTATCTAAATATGATTGACCTGTATGTTGATAGTCTACGAATCCCGTCGAGGGAATCAGGCTAAGCATAGTTCTCCTTGTATAAGGATTTTCTTTTTGACTTTCTGTTATAATGCAACTGAACCCTATGTAGGCTGCCTACGTATCCCGCCACGGGAATCAGGTCGGAACGTAGTTCGTACGCATGCAAATGGCAAAAATTCTAACCTAGTATGACCGAGTCCCTATGTGGGCTGCCTACGTATCCACCAGGAATCAGGTCAAGCGTAGTTCGCACGGATAAGATATTTTTTTGGATTTTTTGTTGTAAAGCAACCGAACCCTATGTAGGCTGCCTACGTATCCCACCACGGGAATCAGGTCGGAACGTAATTCGTATGCATGCAAAATCTTTTGTTTTTTTTTTGTTTTTTTTGTTCTAAAAGCAACCGAACCCTATGTGGGCTGCCTACGTATCCCACCACGGGAATCAGGTCAGCGTAGTTCGTAAGCATGCAAAATCTTTTGATTTTTTGTTCTAAATGCAACCGAACCCTATGTGGGCTGCCTACGTATCCCTCATGGGAATCAGGTCAGCGTAGTTCGTAAGCATGCAAAATCTTTTGATTTTTTGTTCTAAATGCAACCGAACCCTATGTGGGCTGCCTACGTATCCCTCATGGGAATCATGTCAGCGTAGTTCATACGTGTTAAAGGAAAGGTTGCAAACTAGGTTGTCTCACCTAACGTCGTCCTTTGATTTCTTCTTGGATTGCTAGCTTTCAGGCTTATGTTATCACTTATCGGCTATTTCAATTCTTTTGAGTGGAATCTTGTCTTGTCCCCTAGTTTCTTTCTTATTCTCTCGGGATGTATGTTGTTCGTTCATGTCACAATCGTAGAGTTGACAGTTTTGATAAATAAAGTAGAAAATAGACGATTAAGGAAAATCGGAAATGCATTCATAGTTTTTGCAATTCAAGCTTCCATAAGGTGAAGCAAAACAAACAAAATTTTGGGTACGGTTCAAGCATTAATAAAAGAAAACAAGTTCACTACATGTTCATGCTACCAAGACTACCGGCGCATCAGAGACGGAGTACAAGTCAATTTCTTCAGAGTCTCTCCAGGTTCGGCACCCCGTATTGTCAGTGCCTTGGTGTTGTGAGTAGTTGTAGCAGTAATCTTCATGTGTGTCTGTCTTTGGACTGTTCATGGGAGCGACAAAAGTTGATGACATGTCTCTTTTTCACCCTCCAATCGACACACTGGATTCGTTCAAACTTCGTGAGCAGGCAAAGGATTGTTGACCACATTGGGCTTAGCTTCCGCGAGCTGGACTACTCCTTCCTTAATCAGGGCTTCGATTTTGTTTTTAAGCCCATAACAATCTTCAGTGGCGTGCCCAACAACTCCAGAGTGGTATGCACATCGTTTGGAACCATCAAACCATTTTGGGATAGGCTCGGGAATTTTTCCCTCGATCGGTTGTATTATGCCTGCTGCTTTCATTCTTTCGAACAATTGAGCCAAGGGTTCAGCGATCTGAGTGTAATTACGGGTGTTTTTGGTGTCAGGGTTTGGACGGGCTCTAGGTATAGTATGTGGTCGATTTTGGTAAGCTGGAGCTTGGTTGGGTTTATACGGACGTGGGTTTTGATGTGGAGGTGCTCGGGGTTGGTAGTAGTTTGCTTGGGCGTTGTAGACAGGGTAAGGAGATAGTGGAGCTTGGTAGGGTTCAGGGTAGTGGTAAGGGTAGAAAGGTTGTTGTAGGTGGTTAAAGTATGGAATGGCTTGGCTCGGCTCATGCCCTCGGGCGTTCATGACTGCAGCGACATCTTCTTTCTTCTTTTTAACCCCGTTGATAGAACCAGATTGAATAGCTTTGTTTATTGCTTGTAAAGAAATAAGATCCTGAATTTTCCCGGATTTGATTCCTTCTTCTAAGGCTTCTCCCATTCGGACAACTTCTGTGAATTTTTGTCCCATCATACCTATCATTTTCTCATAAAATATGCCAGCCTGGCATTCAATGAAGGTAGCAGTCATTTCCCTATCATCCATCGGAGGTTGAACCCTGGCCGCTTCTGACCTCCAACGTAATGCATACTCGCGGAATGTCTCAGTTGATTTCTTGGTTAACTTAGTCATGTAGACTCTATCTGGCGTGATATCGGTGTTAAAACTGAATTTGTCCATAAAGTCTTGCGCCATGTCACTCCAACCACGCCATTTACGAACGTCCTGTTGTGTATACCAAGTAAGTGCTTTGCCAGATAAGCTTCTTATGAAGAGCTTCATCCTTATGTTCTGGTCTCTGCCCACTCCAACCAGTTTGTCACAATAAGCCCTTAAGTGTGTATGAGGGTCGCCTGTTCCATTGAATGTATCAAATTTCGGCGGTTTGTAGCCTACGGGTAAATCGACGTCAGGTTGAACACAGAGATCTTCGTATTCTACACTCTTGGTTCCCCTAGCAACTTGAAGGTTTCTCATTGCTTCTTTGAGACTGTGGATCTCTTTTAGCAATATGTTATCTGCCCCTGCCTTTGCATCCTTTTCCATTTCCTCGTATTGATCTACCTCGGGTTGGAACCTGACTGTTACTGGGTTGGTAAAGGCTTGTGTTTCTGTGGCATATACCGGAGGAACATATTGTGCATTTGGGGTGACAAAGTGTGCCCCGTGCATATGCTGGGTTGGATAAGTTTGGACGATGGGGGTGTTTTGGACAAGAGGTGGTGTGTTGTAATTGGTGTTTATAGGTGGTTGATTCGGTGGGTTTAGAGGAGTAGTTGTAGGTGGTGGGTTAGTGTTGGTGGATAAAGGAATGTAAGTAGTATGACCTAGTGATTGATTTGGTGGGTTGACGGGTGGTGGATTAGGAGTAGCATAGGCAGTGTAGATGGGTGGTTGACTTTGTGGAGGAGTATAGTTAGTGTAAGTGGGTGGTTGACTTTGTGGAGAAGTATAGGCGGATGATGGATTTTGTGGATTTGCGGGAGTGATCGGAGGTAAGTTGTTGTTGGTAGGTGCATTGTTTTGGGGAGGAAAATGCTCAGCAACTGGGGATTCGAGTGATGGGAAACGAGGTGGGTCTGGTGCAGTATTTCTAGGTTCAGGAGGTGAATTTTGGAGCGTGATGGATAAATTGGTCAAGTCCCTAACCCGATTTAGTTCTCCACGTAGATTCTCAATTTCTTGAGTCAGGCGGGCGATATGTTCATCCCGTTGAATAGTAGTTCCGTGTTCGAAAGTCTCGGGCGGATCGATAGAGGTCACGATGTTTTCTACACCAGTTGGAATAGATGTGGCCGGATCAGACATAGTAATTTCATTTCCTTGGACAACCCAACTACGTTCAGGTAACGATGACGTCTTTGACCTCGTGATGTAAGGATGGTCGGCCATCGAGTGTCAACACGAATCAACTCTCTGTTTGGGAATAAGATAAAATAGACATACAGTATAAACGATGTTAATTTCATGGACATATCTAGGTAAAGTCATGGTCACGCAAAGTCGAGTAAGGCATGTAGCAAATAATTCATCAAACAGAGTCAAACAAATTGTCAAACAGATGTAAACGATTATATTAAAAGATAATAACGCGTCCTAATATGCATTTGACCTCTTTGTGCCAGAGGTGGGCCTAACGTTGTTTGAAGGGTAAAGTGTGCCATAATATGTCATCCTGTTGCTTTGATTAATTAAACAGATTCTATTTCCCCAAAATAAAGTACAAAAAATTGTGTAACATTTATTACATATCAAATGAATACAACATGAAGTGTTTCCTAATCTGAGTAAAGTAAATACAATTCCCTATGTCTAACTTCTAGCTCCGTTTTTTATGTCCTTGATCTTCGTCATTTGTTGTACTCCAATGTAAATCCATACCTGTCATAGAAACATTAATCATCCCCTCCTTCCTAAAGTTTAATTAATTAGAGCAAATAGTCAATATTTAGGCACGATTATCCTTCAAACATGCACATAGAGTGTGATTGGTGTCACTCGGGGTCGTGAACCCGCTTGGACGTTTGGGTAAAGTCATCTAATGGGCTTAATACACCAAGGGTATTAAACCTCCTAGGATATGAAATGTATACTTTTAATAAAAGGTGTTGGTTTAGCTCTATCCTAGGCTGACTAGGAGTGGGTTTACTAGACGCAAGGTTCCCGAGCGGACAACTCGAGTGAGAAGGCTACGCGGTCACCGTTATTCGGACACCCCGCGCATACGCCAACTCTCCTAAAAATTGAAATTTTGAAAGAGATTTGCGGGTGCGCAAAACACACCTCGCGTGTACGTGTGATAGTGTGAATTTTCCAGAAGTGGAGGAAGTATGAACGGAATGACAGTTTTATCAAAGCAAGTAACACATAAACAATTTATATCAAACAAACAGTTTATATCAAACAAACAATTAATAGCATGTAAAAACAGTTAAAAAATAAATAAAGTAATTAAAATAAGCACACAAAGCCTATTTAAAATAAGTCCGTTATGGTTAGAACCTAAGTGTGAGTCCCCAGCAGAGTCGCCAAGCTGTCATACCCGATTTTAACCGGGTTAAAGTAGAGGTATGACGTATTGGAGATTCCTGTTTTTGTTGTTTTTAAGGAGTCGCCACCGAATTATTTATGGTGAATTAGGACACCTAAAGTTTATTAAAGGTATGTTTAAAGTTAACTCTGTTTAAAGTCTGCGAAATTTAAGATTCTAGGTAAGGGTTCAATTAGTCTAAAGGGAAGGTATTAGGCACCCTTTAAGACCCATTAACAATGGTTAACCGACCGGACTTAAAATTAATTAGGCTAAATGTAAATATAGTATTATAGAAAAAAAGGAAAGTAATTTTGTAAGTATGGCTAAAGTTATAGATAAATATGTAAGAATGCTATTTAAAATAGAACTTGTAAAATAATAATAATTTGTATAAAAAAAGAGTACTTTTAATGCTATTTTGAAATACGACTTATAAATGTTATTAAAATTTTAAAACGAAAGTATAATACTTGTGGAAAAGTAATAATCGCATAAAAGAGTTTTAGTCAAAAATAAACTAAAAGAAAGCGGGACATGTAATGTTTACATATGGAGGAAATGACTAAAAATTTAAAAAAGTTATTTAATAAAGTTTTAAAGGTTATCTTAGACAAATATGTATTTCAAGTGTTGGAAGGAATTAAAGTGGAAAGTTATCCGTTGAAACTAATTTATCTTTTTATTTCTTAGAATAAGCTGAGTTAGTGTAAAACTTCTAAAATAGTAAGTATAATTTGGTTTCCTTAGTCAAAAAAAAATAAATATATATATATAGCCATGATACTTTGAAAATCAATTATTCTAAAAGATAAATATTATGGATAATAAATAATTTCGACATAAACTAATGAAGCTAATTGTTAGTTTTCTCTTTGAATTAACTACTCATTATTAAACTAAACTTCACTAATTTGCTAAAGTTCATCTAAATTAACAAACAAAATGTTGGCCACACAATACACATTAAATGCGCACGAAATAAAATAGAGGAATAGATTGTAATGTAAATGAGCTCAGCCCATTTAGGAAGATTGATATCCGCTACTGTTTGGCTTCTACCCAGATTTTATTTTTTTCTCTTGTTTGGCTGCGGATTGGGCTGACATAGGAGGAGTTACGTTGGGCTTTTTAGCCCACCGCCAGACACGGAAGGAGACGAATCACCTCGGACTCATATGCGGTGTTCATGCAAAAAAAAAAGTGGAAAGAACAGGATTAGTGTATAACCGATAAATAAAATTAAACGTACAATGTAAATTCGAGACAGGCCAAAATCTTATCCAGACGATCAAAGAAACAAAATAAAAAAAAGAGTAGTTTCCCGCTACTGGTTCTAAAAAAAATCTGAATACAGAACAAGGAAATCAGATATTTGCAGCATAGAGAAGGCAACACCAATCCGCATGTACTCAAGTCAAAGGAATGCAATTGAACATCCATGTTTTACTAGTCTAGCATTTGAACTTTCCAAAATTCAACCCACGATTTTATGGCACAATATAACAGTAACAGTGTATCAACCATGAACAACAATCTTTTCTTAAAATTGGCATCAAAACAAAGAATCAATCCAGCTAATTATAACAAATACTTGCTGCAAATTTGCAGCAGTCCAATTAAACTAGAAGGCAGTATTTTCAGCCAATGGTACTTACCACAATTAACATATGCAACTGTATTGAAAGCACATATTAGGAAAATAATTCGGGAAGAGTAGATAGGACGATACTTATCTTTCAAGTTTTGGAAAGAAGGCTTCA
Organism: Lycium barbarum; assembly: GCF_019175385.1. NCBI lineage: Eukaryota > Viridiplantae > Streptophyta > Magnoliopsida > Solanales > Solanaceae > Lycium > Lycium barbarum. The sequence continues at coordinate 16,838,062 of NC_083341.1, forward strand.
GAAATTTACAAGGGCGTAGATGCCAAACTAATTTCTGATTGATTTATTTACTATAACGATTCAAACTAGAAGACAGGACAGAGGCTAAAATACTTCAACGTGTGATTTGAACTAAAGCAATGAACATAGAATGACGATTTAAATCGATGGTCAAGTAGGGAGATGCTGGATACTTATTTTCGACAATGCCGACACACAATAGTAGTTAAAATGAAACTAACAGTACGTCCATGACAGCTTTAAGAAGACAAACTATACGCAGAACTACACATAACTGATGCCAAACAGCTTTGACCTTCCCATGACTTGTAACTAAATGACAGCCACTCAAGAGTTTACGATGAAACTACCTAAGCCGAATGCCATGCATCTTAAGTTATCTGGAAAATCAGCAGGAGAATAGGGAGGGGACAAGCAAGAAAAGTGAAAGAAATGCTAAATGAATTCGTGTTTCATATTGAACTTAGTGATAAAGTATTCTGGTTCTCCCAGTTTATAAGCATGATAACATACATGTTTTAACTCAATTTTAATTACATCATTTGGACAAGACAAAGGCTAGGTGGTTTATGCCTTATTACCATTTTCAAACATTAACATGAAGCACAAAGTGGACATAGTTCCATTAACATGAAGTGCAAAATGGACATAATTCCCATATGATGAACCAACACAGATTTTTCTATCATTATCTGTTTCATAAGTCTAGTAACCATATACTCATACTTGAATCGTTGATCAGACTACACACACTAATGAACCACCAAATGAGGAACCATATAATCATTTCGTTAAACATGTAGTACAACAGTTAAGCAAGATTCAAACTGTAAATACATGGACAGCATCTATACGCACATGGTTGAACAACACTCAAACCAAACTACAATTTCTGACCTAAAACAGGGCCAGCACTTAGCACATAAGACTCAGATGTTTAGTCCTAAGTAAGCTACTGAAGAGAAAAAAAAATCAAAACAAGTGTAAAACAGTTCGAACAACATTTAGGCACAAGCCAGACCATAAATCACCAAGAAAGGATCAGATGCATGCATAGATAAAGACTAGTCATTTGTATTTTAAGGCAGTTTTATGTTTTAATCTTATTTAAGAGCAAAGTGGAGGCTTATCAAGGAGTTAACACCAATAATGACATTGCATCCATGGTTGTAAGTTCAAGAGGAGCATGAAACTAGTTGAAATGGACTAATGTGGTCACTGAAGGCTCAATTTGTATAAAACTGTCACATAATGAAATTAGGCCTAGAAAATAAACAAGCAGACATAATGTGATGCTACCATTAGGATACACTAAGCAAACACATGCTAGGTCACAATAAAACTGAACAGATTCAAGGTTGTACAACATCTGACCCAAACATGCTTCATTATATATATAGGACAAACAACTTCAATTAAGCAGGTTCAACAGAGTTATTTAAGAAAATAAATCTCTGTAACCAAGGTATGCCAACAGATTTTAACAATACACTCACTGAGCGGAATTTGAATTCACAGACTATCAACGAATGACTAACATAGAACTTTCTGTGTCTATGAACCAAAAGGTACTAATAGAACTGAGCATAGAACATAAACCATAGACCAAATCAAATCAGTAACCAACATCGACATACCATATAATCATTTTATCGTATCTAACCAAGTAAATTACATTCGTGACAGGGTATATTGTTGAACAAATAGAGTAAGAGAGAGACAGCGCTGGCCTGTTTTAAATCGTATACATGATATACCTAAGATATACACACTATAGTGTGTATATCAGACGTATATCGAATATATACCTTCGCCTTATCTTGATAGCTCATTGTATACCATATGTATATTTGGCTCTAAGTGGGTTCTAAGTTTTGGGAAAAACATCCAAATTACAGTATACCTCTTTCAAATTCATTTTTGGCGATTAACGTTTTATCCTAACAGCTGTTGACACCTAATTTTGGCTCGACGTGCTTAAAATTAATGTTTTTGGGGGCCCTGATTCGTTAAAGAGCACGAAATACATTTTTTACACATTTTTTACATTTTTTCAACAATTTATTGATGATTATCCTTATTTTAGAAATTTTCTCAATTTATTGTCATTTTGTTTTCAAGAATCATTATTTTGCACATGTACAGCGTAATACTACCATTTTTTATGCAATTAATAATTGTTTCTTAATTTCATAGCAATACATTTTCATATCATAGACATTAATGTTTATATTTTATACTTGCGTTATTATTTATACATGTATTAATTAACTATATTTTAGTACAGTCTGACAGTGCAGAGAAAATCAGAGTAATTAATTTTTTTAACGCAGAGTAAAATCCGATCAAGTCAAGGTTCCATCATTTTTTTTTAAAAGGGATTAAGGTAAATATTGAGGAGACAAAAGGGTGCAATCTTCTATTCTTTGGACAAAACAGGGGCCATTTTGCATTATAAGAAAAGGGAGGGGTATTCATCTTCTACATAATACACACACACACACTTAATTTTCAGATTTTTTTTAACTCTCTTCCAACAAAATCAAACCCTAAACACTTTCCCTCTCATTTTTTTCCCACAGCCGCCGCCGCCTCCCCCGCCTCCCCCGCCGGAGCTCGAAGCTCCGGCGACGCACCCCAAACAACCCCGCACCTCCTTCGTCGTCTCCCTCTACTCCCTCCGCCTCATCTCACTCCATAACTCCTCTCTTCCTCTAATCTTAGTACTCTTAATTATTTTTGTTATAGAAACCAGCAATGGCTGCCCATTTGATTTTGAAACTCTTTCTTGTAATTTCTTTCTTTAATGTGTGCTTTGCTTCAAGAAAGCTCAATGCTTTAGTCCAATATCAGCTCTAGCAGTACCATAAAGACCCACTAAAGGATCCAGTACGACATGAAAATTGGGAAGAAGGAAAAATGGCGGCGCATAATTTGAGTTTTTTTTTTTTGTATGGATCCACTACTTTTTTTTCTTGGGTTTTCTTTTTCTCTTGTTGTTCTTGTATAATTGTAATCTTCATCTGAGGTTACTCTCTCGTATCAGCATTTCTCTTTTGAAATTATTCCTATTTCTTTATGTACATGTTAACTTAGAGTTAACGAATATTATGAATTTTTTTTTAGCTTTCCAGCATTTTTATTTTTTCTTGCTCTGTTTTTCTGGAAAAATTTGGCATTTGCTATGCCTTGATTGAGACGTGAGGTGTTGTTTCATAGTGTTTGGTAGCCGCCGCCTTATTTAGAATTTACGAAGTTGGAGCTGTGTTTTATTATTGTTGTTTTTGTGTAAAGAATATTTGATTATTTTGTTGTTGATTCTATCTTTTTGTTTGTGTTTTAGTTCCTCATCAAATGGCCGATGAAGAAATTTCCGTCGATTTCCAAGGCCTTTCATGTACAAAGACGGGTTTTTATTTTAAGTTTATTCATTATTTCTTTAATTCATCCGATAGTTATTTATTTTCTTACTAACTTTTTTATTAAGTCTCACGCAGGTATCCGGAGTTACTTTTTGAAGATGGCACTCAAAGGAAGTTCAAATAGCTTCTTAAATTCTTTGTTTATATTTTCTTTTACATTCTTAAATTATGCAAGCATAAAATATAGTGAAACTTTACTTTTTAGGGTGTAGGTTGGTTGTATTTATTTATGATCTGCTTAGGTGATTTAAATTTTATTTGTTTTAGACAAATTAATTTTAGGCAGTTGTTATTTTTGTAGCTAATATTCTTATAGTTATCATGTTTCGCTAGAGTTTTAATTCAATAGCTTAGCACACTTAAGTGAATAAATAGGGTGATTTGCCTCAATATTTAGGCTTTAGAATGTACTCTCATAATTAATTGATTAGACGTACATACTTAACAAGTTAAATTAGTTAACTCACTTCGAGTGCAAAATAATTTCATGTCCATTTTCTTTTTATACCTTTGTCACATACCCAAGTTTCTAAGTTGCACATAACCTTTTTTTAAAAAAGTAATTATTATATCACATATGTAAAAAATACATATTGCACGATTATTTATGTGAATAGTCATATTAGTTATTCTTTAGTCTAAATTCTACTAATTTTTGTAAGTAATAATCAAGCCTTTTTACACATCCCTCGAATAGTTAAATTGGTCCAGTCGGGAACCACATTTGTGGATTCTGAAGGATGCCTAACACCTTCCCTTCGGAATAATTTGAACCCTTACCTAGAATCTCATTTATTTTCGTAGACCATGTTAAGCTGCATATATTAATAATTTATAGGTACCCTAGTATACCTTAAATGCTAGGTGGCGACTCTGTACATAATTAATTATTTCAGAGCTCCATAAGTTGTGCTTTGTTTAGCCTTGGTAAATATGAGGTGCAACAACAGCTCCCAAAATATCAGAAAATAATATGACGACAAAGAAACTACATAACATAAAAATAGCAGAACCAGCTAAAAATTTAACCAAAGCAGAAAATTAAAGACTCGAAGTAATAAAGGTATCGAAGTTTACCTGTTTTGTGCGCAATGAACTGGGGCGTCGACAGCGAATCTACTCGAACACGACGAGCTCGAAATCGATTAAAGTAACCAACGTTTTGAACAGTAAAACGAAAGGAAAATGGAGCAATTGTTCGTTGTCTTTGTTGATTAAAATTTATGTTTTGTAGGGAATTTTTTGGTTCTAAATATTCTCTTGATTCGGGCTTCTTATCCCTAAGAATAAACCATTCAAACCCTAGAAATCCCCCTTTTTAATTGAGTAATCCTTCTTCATTTATAGATTGAAGAGAGAGAGGAGCGTATGAAAGAGGAGACAGGCGTGGGGGACAAAGTGAAGTGGTGTGATGGTGTCGGAGCAGTGAGGGAGACAAGGAGAGGTGTGTGGAACGTGAGGGGCAGTGAGAAGTGGAGAGGCAGAGAGCGTGAGGAATGGCAGGGCGAAGTGGAGAGAACGTGGGTGTGGGGTGGAAGAGAGATGGAGAAGATGACAAAGAAGAGGGAAAAAGGAGGAAGAGAGAGACGAGAGAAGGCGGAGGAGACGAGAGCGGGAAAGGGGAAAGGTTAGGGGTGTGCGGCGGTGGAATCAGAAAAAGAGAAAAGAAAAAGAGGGAGAGAAATTAGGTTAAAGGGGAAGGGGAAACGGGTTGGACCGGGTCAAAGGAGTAATGGGCTGGATCGGGTAAGGTATGGGCTGGTCTATTAATTTAAATATGGGCTGATATAAATGTGGGTTGGGTATTAAAATGTAGGTTGTTTATTTGGGTAGGGAAATAATATTGTATTTGTATTTTAAGCCATTAATTTGCTGAAAATTGTTAGCTATTCCTCCGCTATTTAATTATTTTCGGGCTTCTGATTTAATGCCCGGTATAATATATATTATGTAAAGACAATAAATAATTAATATGTAAAAAATAGATATTTTATAAAGTGTTGTCTTGTAATTAATTTAACGAATCCGAACCTGAAACGAAAACGATGACTAGCTGTTCAAAATTTGTGGTAAAGTAATGCTCATAATGTTGAAAAATAAAAGTAATGATATTAATAGTAGTAGTAATAAAATATTGTGACAATAAAGTATTTAGCTCGTTAGTAAATTTAGAAACCCGAGTAAATTAAATAAAAGAGGGACAAAATTGGGTGTCAACAGCTGGGGCAGTGGAGGTGGACTGCTGGACAGTCGACGATGAAGGAGAGGAGGTGGAGGGGGTCGGGTGGTGGGTTGCACGAGAGGGAGCATTGGCGGAGCAGTGACCTGGTTATGCAACAATTGGATTCTCAATGCGGAATTATCAACATCCAAAAATTCATATGAGATAGGAGATGGAGTATTTATTTGTGAAAATGGAAAGGAATTTTCATCAAACCACACATGCCAGGCTATGATTATTTTTCGGCTCGCTAAGTCATAGCATTTGTACCCCCAATGATTGGAAGGATATCCTAGGAAGACACACGAAGTGGACCTAGATTGCAACTTATGAATTTGTGTGGAGGGAAAGAGAGGAAAGCATAGACATCCAAAGACTCAGAGATGAGAGTAGGATGGATTCTTTTGATAAAGAATGTGAGTGGGTGTCTTATATGCTAAGAGTTTAGAAGGGAGAATATTGTGGAGGTACGTTGCCATTGCCAAGGCGTGATGCAAATAGGAGGGGGGGCATAGATGCATGGGCAAGGAGTGTACGAACAATATTATTGATGGATTTAATTTTCCGGTCCGCCTTACCATTTTGGGGGGAAGTGTGGGGACAAGAAAAGCGGAAAAGCATCCCGTTTTGTTCACAAAACTTATGAAAAGGACCATTGTCAAATTCACGCCCGTTGTCACATTGAAAGGTTTTTATTTCTTTTTCAAACTGAGTGCGAATGAAAATCCGGAAAGACAAGAAGCAATTATAAACTTAGGACTTTGTTTTGATGGGAAAAGTCCAAAGAAAATTAGTGTAATTGTCAAGAAATAAAACATAATATCTGTGACTTGAAGAGCTAAGAACAGGTGAAGTCCATAAATCACCGTGAACAATGTCAAAGGGCATAGTAGTAGTTGAAAGAGAGTCATAAAAAGGCAATTTAATTAATTTCCCCAGAGGGCAAGAATGACAAATATTATTTCGAGCCTTATTACATTCAATCAAATTACTACTACATAAAGAACTAAGAATAACATCCCCTGGATGACCTAAACGGGAGTGCCAAATATGAGGAGAGATGGCACTAAAAGCAGATGGTGCGGAAGACGAGATGGCTCAAATTTTTTTGAAGAATGGATAAAGATCACCCGAACTCTCACATCTCATGAGTTTGCTCCCCGTCGGTAAATCCTTCACATAAAAACCAAAAGGATCAAATTCAACAGAAACCATATTATCGATAGTAAATTTACGAACGGAAATAAGGTTTTTGATGAGTTTAGGTGCATGTAAGACATTTTTCAGTTTTAAAGAGGGATTTTCTTGAAGGGATGTATGACCATAACCACGAATTGGAATCATGTTACCATTACCAACAACAATGCCATTATTTTTGCTCAATTGATAATAAGACGAGAGAGTACCATGAGAGTTGGTCATATGAGATGTGGCTCCGGTGTCCATGTACCAATTTTTGTCATTGGGCGGATTCAACAACATTGTGTGCATAGCTTGATCAATATCTGTGGGCGCATACCCACCATGGGATAACGAGGTTGACGAGTAGAATGACTGTGAAGGACGAGGACCAAGAACTCCCTGCTGCGAGGGAGCTGGATGCGACTGTTGCCAGTCGCGGGGCTGCTGCCACCCAGACGTGGGGTACGGGCACGATGGAGTGGCCCACTGCTGTTACCCCCAAGCTGCCCACGGTGGAAAATACCACGAAGGGGCAGTGGGTCCCTGCTGCTATGACGCGGCGGGCTGGTATGCCTGTGTATTGGTGCGGCTGCCCCCGCCGCTGCTTTGTCCATTGCCGCTGCCACCGCGATTGTTGCGGTTGCCGCCGCTGCGATCGCAGTTATTTTTGTTTCCACAATTCTGCGAATTTCCACGATTGTTGAAGTTATTTGTAGAATTATTGGGCTGTCCATTTCCTGAGAAATTCTGAGGATTAACATTGTGGGAAAAAGGAGCAACATTCGAGCCGGAGTCGTGAATGGCGTCCTCGGCATGGCTATCTTCCTCAAGCTCAAGCATCGACCGGACAACGTCAAAAGATGGGAGAGGAGTACGGTGCTGCACCGTCGTGTGAAAAGTTTTATTGTAACACCTCGTGTATTCGGGTTAAGAGTTGTCTTATAAGATGGGGGTATAATGAACCCAATTTTAGTAGTGTATAAATGGTGTTTGAAACCCAATCAAGACATGAGAAGAGTCTTTGGGCAAAGCAAAGTTGAAAACCACTCTACGGGGCATGTTTGCAAGTGAGTTTATAGACGGTCCTACTTCCAACGACCATAACCCCATTATTAATTTGGAATTTGGAAAAACTTCCTGATTAAAGTTGTAGCCCTTTGAAATAGCTTTCCAACGGTATATTATAGGCCTCAAACGGACATCTGTGAAAAGAGTTATGCCCATTATACGACAGACTGTTCGAGCAGAAAATTTTGACGGACCATTTGACGGTCCGTAGAACAGTTTGACGGCCGTAAAACATTTTGACGGTCCGTCAAAATGTCACAGAAACTCAATTTTTGCTGAGCAGTTTTACGGTTCATTTTGACGGTCCGTAAAACAATTATACGGTCCGTCAAATTGACTCAGGCCAGCGTAAAATGGTCACAGAAAAACCCAATTTTTGCTGGGTAGTTTTACGGACCATTTTGACGGTCCGTCAAACAATTTGACAGTCCGTAAAAATGGGCATAGAATTTCCCGATGGGTCAGATTTTAAGATGTTAAAAAGAGACCCAAACTCATTTTTTTTCATTCCCATTTCTCCTCCACGACTCAAGGGTTCTCTAGAGCCATCCAAACACTTCATATGCAAGAATCCAAGTGAAACTAAAGATCCACTTCATCAATCCACAAAACTAAGTGTGAGAAACACATCAAATCCATTCAAGTCAATAAATTCCATGGAAGGTGGAACTAGGGTTTTGTTCAAGTGAAGCATTTCAACTCAAGGCTTATTCCTACAATAACTAAGGTAAGTTTTATGATGTTTCATGATGATTAAAGTGTTGATAAGTTCTTGGGAGAATAGTAAATGGATTTGATAAAGAGAATTATATGAACTATGCTAGAGTTTTTGGATTGTTGACTTGGGATTGTTGTATTCATATGGGTGATGAAGAATGATGTTAATTACATCTAATTAAGATTGTAGAATCACCTAGAAGTAATAGATTGGGGATTGGGTGAAGAAAACACCATTAATGAAGGTTGTGGAGCTTTATGCCCACCAAGTGTTTGATAAAATGCTTAGATGAACAAAGCATGGATATTGTTGCTAATATAGAGTCCCTATGACCTGTATTGCTATAGATTAAAGTTGAAAGGATTGACGGACATTGTGATACGCTCAAAAGCAGGAAGTTAAGGTATGTAGAACTTCCATCCACATGTGGGAATCTCTACGTTCTTCCCCATGATCCGTTTCTTAAAATCTATGAAGTTCAAATCCTAGGGCATTAAACCCAACATATTGGTAGCCCGTATTTATGTATTTATGTACATGAATCTTGTATCTATATTAGTTATTGTATTCCTAATCTTCCATTACGGATATTAGGAATCCTAGCTTAATCCATGAATCATGAATTCTTCCTCATGTGTTCTCAATATGTTTACATGAAACTTTATCATTTTATCTAGCAAGTTACAAGCATGTTTTCAAGTCAATTATATATATGATTTCGAAATATTCTTATTACTCATGAATCAAGAACATGTTTGCAAAACTATGACAAGTTATCTTATGAAACTATTTTACAAGTTATTTCATGAAATCATGTTTATATGATTATTTCATGAAACCATGTTTACAAGATTATTGCATGAAACCATGTTTACAAGTTATTTCGTGAAATCATGATTACAAGACAAGTACAAGTTAATTCACGAAAATCATGGGCTTCTTAGCCAACTATATTATGTTAATGTTTTTTTGAGTTACACAAATTACCGAGAAGGCTCAGATAGCCTGAAACTACGTAGGCACCGTAGGACAAGGATTGCTCCGCTCAGATAAGACGATACCTTAATTTTACACTGAATGGATCCATCAGGTACGTTACCACCTTATACCCTAGCAAGGTATAGGGGCTCTGCTGGTCCGGCGAGGTACCAGACTCCACGTATCCACGTGGTGATATCATGTGTCGGTTTATGAAATGCTCTCCCTACTTATCATGTTTTACTCATGTTATATATATATATGTACTCATGCTCATGCTCATGCTCATGTTCATGTCCAAGTTTTCAGTTTCAGTTCTTATCATGTTATTCCATGTCCCATTTTGTTTCTTTCGGTTGCTTTACATACCAGTACATTCAATGTGATGACGTCCCCTTTTATTGCTCGGGGGCCTGCATTTCACGATGCAGGTACTGATATACAGGACGACACAACTGCTCAGTAGGACAACATTCGTATCAGCTTATTGGTGAGCCCCATCTCATTCGGGGTTTAGTCAACTTTTGTTTTATGATTAATTATGCATCTAAAGGTATGCTGGGGGCCTTGTCCCAGTAAGTATGTTTTCCAGTCAGACTCATGATAGAGGTTTCATAGACTAGACAAATCAGTTCTGTCATGTCAGACATTTGGAGTCGTATAGCCATTTTGGCTCACTCATGTTTAAACAAGTATTTTATTAAGTATTATGACTTACCATGTTTTATAAAGGCTCATCATGCATTCACGTTATATTCCGCTTATGTTATGTATCATGATGATTCAGCAAGCCATGTGGTTCGCTCGATCACATGAAGTCTGGCACCGAGTGCCGTGTTACGTCCAGGCCATGGTTCGGGGCGTGACATAACTTGGTATCAGAGCCTAGGTTCAAGAGTCTTAGGGAGTCTATGAAACCGTGTCCAGTGGGGTCACTTTTATATGTGTGTGCGCGCCACACATATAAACAGTTGACCACCAAGACATTCAGGATTGTCTCATTTCTTTCTACTCTAGATCGTTCCATGAAGCTTAGAGCAATAAGAAACTTCTCTTCCTCTCGAATTACGTACGTTTTGAATGCGTAGGTGATGAACAGAAAATTCAAGGTCCAAGTAAGGATGTTTACCCATAGGGGGTACAATTATGCAGTATTTACTGGTAACGAATGAGACTTCAAGTGCTATTGAAAGTGGAATACAATGTAAGTTGCCCGAGAAGGGGTGTAGTGGAATGAATGGTATGTTGAATGATAATGATTTTATTGAGAAAGGAGAATGGAATACAACAGGGAGAGGATATCAGAGAAATTAGAAAAAGAGCTAAATCAATAGGAAAAAGGTAAATCATGGAAGATCTCAAGGAAGTGGTGGTAGACAGTTTTCTACCGGAGGTCATCAGGACCCACTCCATCTGCAGTTAAAGATTGAAAGGGAAAATAAACAGGAAAGTGTAACAGGTATAGTTTGAGTTGGACATATGAGGTAAGTTCATCATTTTTATACTGTTGTCAAAATTGGGAGCCCTGTGTGGCTACGATATGATATGATATATGTATATATGTTGGCCTTGTAAGGCATTGTTGGTATTTCCTGCGTGCAGGTTTTGGGATAGTAAGAAATACAGAGGAAACTCTGCCAAAATTTTCCTAGAAATAGAAGGAGAATAAGATATAAGTTCGTAATATGTCTGGAAAAGCCATGTCAACAGTAATGATAAGATTTGACTAAGTTACGAGTACGGCTGACCTTGAGAAATATGATTTGATTTCCTATTCAGATGAACACCTTGAGTGGGTGACAGTTCGGATACATCCGAATGTGTGCTAGAAACCAAGGGCTTAAGTTAAGTTCAGAGTAGAGTGATTAGTGGAAGAAGAAATCAGCTAAGCCGTAAAAGAGCAAACTACAGAAGAATAACCTTTAAGAGTTGTCAAAAAGGGGTTGTCCTAATATTTACAGTGTGAGAAGAGTTAAGTCGTTAAGATAGAGTATGCCAGTTATGAATACAGTAGCAACCCGTTCATGTAAGTAAATTTAGTTTTTCCCCATGAGAAATTGCTCAGATGTGAGTCAAAAAAAAATCGTCAGTGTTGTAGAGTACAAAGAAATCACAGAAGATAAGGAATGTTAATTGCAATCCCATCAAAAGAGAAAAATTTATAAGTATAAGATGTTAGCCTTGGTCTAAGGGGGAGATGCATAAATCGCTAGGAAGTCCAGCGAGATAATTGAAGACCTGAATTGTTAGTATGAGATATGAAGAACCTCAGTTCAGTTAAGTTGGCATAATGAGATAGTCTCCATAAGGAATATGCCTCATCTTAGAGGAAACCCGAAGTGAGTAGAATGATCGTCGAATGAATCGTGTCAAGTTCAATTACTATCGATTAGGCGATCACAGAAAAGCGATGAGATCATGCCCAGTTATGTGTCATAAGGGTAGTGCCATTGCACAAGACTCTAATCTCTAAGGTGCTCGTAAAAGACTTAGCGTACAACCGTACTATGAGTATTTTAGGAAGTATCTCAAAAAAAAAAGAAAAAAAATCAAGTATAGGAAGTACAACTCATGATTTAGGCAAACAAGAGAACTAAGGTGAAAGAATTTCACTACTTCTCCAAGCTAGGAATTCGACTTTCAGACTCCGAAGTGGGTGGAGTTATTGCCCAGAACATGGCATTCCTGCTTGGTCATTGAAGTTAGAGAGAAGCAGTTTGGTGATTCCTACTTGCTCCAGATGAAAGAGAGAATTCACGAATAGAAAGCCTTAGCTTTTGAACAGGAGGGAGATAATGGTACCTTGAGATATCGAGACAGATTATGCGTTCCAGATGTTGATGGGCTCAGAGAGCGAATTATGTTAGAAGCTCACAACTCTAGGTATTCCATTTACCCAGGTTCCACTAAGGTGTATCATGATATCAAGGAGATTTACTGGTGGAACTATATGAAGAAGGATGTGGCAGATTTTGTAGCTAAGTGCCCGAATTGTCAGCAGGTGAAAGCCGAACACCATAGGCCTGGTGGCTTGGCTCAGAATGTTGATATTCCTGTCTGGAAATGGGAAATGATCAATATGGGCTTTGTATCAGGTCTACCTCGTTCAGCTAGGAGGCATGATTTAATTTCGGTGATTGTGGACAGACTTACGAAGTCAGCGCACTTCTTGCCAGTTAAGACCACAGATTGAACAAGAAGATTATGCCAAGTCATATGTTAATGAAATTTCCAGATTGTATGGGACCCTAGTGTCCATTACTTCAGATTTTGGTGCTCAGTTCACAGCGAACTTCTGAAAATCCTTTCAGAAAGGATTAGGTACGAAGGTGAACCTTAGCACAGCTTTCCATCCTCAGACAAATGGTCAGACAGATACGCTATTCAGACCTCATGTTATGATATTCATGTTAGTTAAATACTCAGATATTTATGTCAGCTTAGTACTCAGATATCAGTCCAGTACTCACGTATTCATGCCAGCTCAGTATTCAGCTAATCCAGTATTCAGTTAGCTCAGTATTCAGTCAGCCAGTATTCAGTCAGTTCAATAGACATTCAATTTAGTATCTCAGCAGTTTAGTAACCATGTGTCCTTGATTTCAATGGTAATTGGGATGACCATCTGCCTCTTATTGAGTTTACTTACAAAAATAACTACCATGCTAGTATTGGGATAACACTGTTTGAAACCCTTTTGAGCAAAGGTGTAGATCACCAATTGGTTGATTCGAAGTTGGTGAAGCAGAGTTGTTAAGATTAGATTTGGTTTACCAGGTTATAGAGAAAGTTAAGTTAATACAGGAGCGTTTGAAAACGGCTCAGAGTCACCAGAAGTCTTACACAGATGTGAGGCGAAGGGACTTAAAATTTTCAGTAGATGATTGGGTGTTCCTTAAAGTCTCACCCATGAAGGGTGTCATGAGATTTGGCAAGAAAGGCAAACTCAGCCCCGGATATATTGGACCTTACAGAATTCTACGAAAGGTCGGACTAGTAGTTTATGAACTTCAGTTGCCACAAGGTTTGGCTGTTGTACATCCCGTGTTTCATGTGTCCATGTTGAGGAAGTGTGTAGGAGACCCGTCGTTGGTTGTTCCTGCTGATACTATAAGAGTTAAGGATGGTTTGACGTATGAGGAGATCCCCGTAGCCATTCTTGACCGTCAAGTTCGCAAGTTGAGAACTAAGGAAGTAGCCAGTGAAAGTCCTGTGGAGAAGTCAGAAAGTTGAGGAAGCCACATGGGAAGCCGAGGAGGATATGAAATCCATGTACCATACTTGTTTCAGCCCGCAGAAGAGATTTATGATGAAGCCCAAGATTTTGAGGTATGTAAGCTTTCTTTTCATGTTTTTGGTCGTGTGTGGCCAATTTGTAGTGCTATTGTGATGTAGCCCTGCGAGGCAATGATATTATGGGCTGTTGTGACAGGTTGGTAGTGCCATATTACAGGGGAAACTCTGGCAAAATTTTTGTAGAATCCAGAATATTAACATTTGAGGACGAATGTTCCAACAGAGGGGGAGAATGTTACACCTTGGAAATTTCCCCGTTAGCGTACCGCGAATAGACGCACGAAGGGTATGATGTATACAACATGTTGAAGAGTAAGGAGTAATATTTAATGATTCCAAATGAGATTTCAAAGACATTTGAGGTAGGAGACGAAAGTTGTTAAGGAAAGCAAGGTATATGTTGTGTGTCGGGCAAGAATTACGAGTATCGACATAATTATGGCTTAATGACAATTTGGAGAAGAGTTATAATGTCCCTTATGTATTCATGCCTCACGTTTCACGTTCGAGTTCAGGTATTCGCTATCCATGTCTCATGTTTGGGCACTGATGTTTTCATGAAACTATGTCATGTCAGTTTTCCATGTTCCATGTCATGTTTCTTCACGTTCATATATTCAAGTTATGTCCAGCCATATCCTTAACCAAGACCCATCATTCGAGGACGAATGATCCCAAGGGGGAGATATTGTAACACCTCGTGTATTCGGGTTAAGAGTTGTCTTATAAGATGGGGGTATAATGAACCCAATTTTAGTAGTGTATAAATGTTGTTTGAAACCCAATCAAGACATGAGAAGAGTCTTTGGGAAAAGCAAAGTTGAAAACCACTCTACGGGTCATGTTTGCAAGTGAGTTTATAGAAGGTCTTACTTCCAACGACCATAAACCCATTATTAACATGTAATTTGGGAAAACTTCCTTGATTAAAGTTGTAGCCCTTTGAAATATCTTTCCAACGGTATATTATGGGCCTCAAACAGACATCTGTGCAAAGAATTATCCCCATTATACGACAGACTGTCCGAGCAGAAAATTTTGACGGACCATTTGACGGTCCGTAGAACAGTTTGACGGCCGTAAAACATTTTGACGGTCCGTCAAAATGTCACAGAAACTCAATTTTTGCTGAGCAGTTTTACGGTTCATTTTGACGGTCCGTAAAACAATTATACGGTCCGTCAAATTGACTCAGGCCAGCGTAAAATGGTCACAAAAACCCAATTTTTGCTGGGTAGTTTTACGGATCATTTTGACGGTCCGTCAAACAGTTTGACAGTCCGTAAAAATGGGCGTAGAATTGTCCGATGGGTCAGATTTTAAGATGTTAAAAAGAGACTCAAACTCATTTTTTTTCATTCCCATTTCTCCTCCACGACTCAAGGGTTCTCTAGAGCCATCCAAACACTTCATATGCAAGAAACCAAGTGAAACTAAAGATCCACTTCATCAATCCACAAAACTAAGTGTGAGAAACACATCAAATCCATTCAAGTCAAGAAATTCCATGGAAGGTGGAACTAGGGTTTTGTTCAAGTGAAGCATTTCAACTCAAGGCTTATTCCTACAATAACTAAGGTAAGTTTTATGATGTTTCATGATGATTAAAGTGTTGATAAGTTCTTGGGAGAATAGTAAATGGATTTGATAGAGAGAATTATATGAACTATGCTAGAGTTTTTGGATTGTTGACTTGGGATTGTTGTATTCATATGGGTGATGAAGAATGATGTTAATTACATCTAATTAAGATTGTAGAATCACCTAGAAGTAATAGAATGGGGATTGGGTGAAGAAAACACCATTAATGAAGGTTGTGGAGCTTCATGCCCACCAAGTGTTTGATAAAATGCTTAGATGAACAAAACATGGATATTGTTGCTAATATAGAGTCCCTATGACCTGTATTGCTATAGATTAAAGTTGAAGGGATTTAAGGACATTGTGATACGCTCAAAAGCAGGAAGTTAAGGTATGTAGAACTTCCATCCACATGTGGGAATCTCTACGTTCTTCCCCATGATCCGTTTCTTAAAATCTATGAAGTTCAAATCCTAGGGCATTAAACCCAACATATTGGTAGCCCGTATTTATGTATTTATGTACATGAATCTTGTATCTATATTCGTTATTGTATTCCTAATCTTCCATTACGGATATTAGGAATCCTAGTTTAATCCATGAATCATGAATTCTTCCTCATGTGTTCTCAATATGTTTACATGAAACTTTATGATTTTATCTAGCAAGTTACAAGCATGTTTTCAAGTCAATTATATATATGATTTCGAAATATTCTTATTACTCATGAATCAAGAACATGTTTACAAGACTATGACAAGTTATCTTATGAAACTATTTTACAAGTTATTTCATGAAACCATGTTTACAAGATTATTTCATGAAACCATGTTTACAAGATTATTGCATGAAACCATGTTTACAAGTTATTTCGTGAAATCATGATTACAAGACAAGTACAAGTTAATTCACGAAACCATGTTACAAGTTATTTCGTGGAATCATGATTACAAGTTAATTCACGAAAATCATGGGCTTCTTAGCCAACTATATTATGTTAATATTTTTGGGAGTTGCACAAATTACCGAGAAGGCTCAGATAGCCTGAAACTACGTAGTCACCGTAGGACAAGGATCGCTCCGCTCAGATAAGACGATACCTTAATTTTACACTGAATGGATCCATCAGGTACGTTACCACCTTATACCCTGGAAAGGTATAGGGGCTCTGCTGGTCCGGCGAGGTACCAGACTCCACGTATCCACGTGATGATATCATGTGTCGGTTTATGAAATGCTCTCCCTACTTATCATGTTTTACTCATGTTATATATATATATGTACTCATGCTCATGCTCATGCTCATGCTCATGTTCATGTCCAAGTTTTCAGTTTCAGTTCTTATCATATTATTCCATGTCCCATGTTGTTTCTTTCGGTTGCTTTACATACCAGTACATTCAATGTGCTGACGTCCCCTTTTATTGCCCGGGGGCCTGCATGTCACGATGCAGGTACTGATATACAGGACGACACAACTGCTCAGTAGGACAACATTCGTATCAGCTTATTGGTGAGCCCCATCTCATTCGGGGTTTAGTCAACTTTTGTTTTATGATTAATTATGCATCTAAAGGTATGCTGGGGGCCTTGTCCCAGTAAGTATGTTTTCCAGTCAGACTCATGATAGAGGTTTCATAGACTAGACAAGTCAGTTATGTCATGTCAGACATTTGGAGTCGTATAGCCATTTTGGCTCACTCATGTTTAAACAAGTATTTTATTAAGTATTATGACTTACCATGTTTTATAAAGGCTCATCATGCATTCACGTTATATTCCGCTTATGTTATGTATCATGATGATTCAGCAAGCCATGTGGTTCGCTCGGTCACATGCAGTCAGGCACCGAGTGTCGTGTTACGTCCAGGCCATGGTTCGGGGCGTGACATTTATATTCTTCCGACAACCCTCGCAGACGAAGCACAAGTCGTTCGTTGGAAACTTTGTGACCGACGTTGGCAAGGTGGTCTGCAAGGACCTTCAGCCTGGTGCAGTATGCTTTCACATTCGTAAAATCCACCAATTTTGTGTTGGTGAATTTTGCATCAAGAGCAAGAGCCCTAGCCGATTTGTTGTCCTGAAAGAGATAAACAAGACGGTCCCAAGCTTCGGCTGCGGTGTCCTCTTGATGAATGATCGTGTTGAGAAGATCATTCGATATCGTACCATATATCCATTGCCGAACAATGTCATCTAGCCGTTCCCATAGGGCCTTAGCAGCAAGTTTTTCGGCTGCAGTTGTCGGTGGTGGCACGGTGGGGGAGGCAGGAGGTAGGATGTGGTCAATGACCAAGTTTGCACGACAATGGAGCTTGAAGAGGGTAGCCCAGTTATTGTATTGGCTTCCTTCGTAGTCAAGCACAATAGGGATGCATGATTTGATATTGGTGACGGTAGTCGCGGGATGCAACTTAGAGGTGTCAGTCTTATATTAAATCAAACATACCCAAGTAAATCTGTTGTAATCATCAACTATTGTAACAAAATATTGTTTCCTGTAATAGGTTGGTGTTCTGTAGGGACCCAAAACATCTAGGTGTACTAGCTGAAAGTCATGTTCTGACTTATTCAAGCTATCAGGGAATGGTAATCTACTTTGTTTTGCCATGGAACATATTTGACAACATTGTTGATTTTTGACTTCTACGTGACTTCTAATTTCCAACTTGTTCCAATCTACCTCCCCTCTTATAAACGTCCAAACAACCTTCTGAACATAAGTTTTAGTTTTTATACACCATCACAACTTTTCAACAACCCTCACCCATTCTGAAGCCTAAGCAAGGACATAATACTTAGAGCGGAAATGTTCCAGTTCCTTACAAGTAGTTGGTAGGTCTCATAATCTTCCACTTCTCGAATGATGAGATGAATTTCAATCTTGCTAGTATTGTGGATATCATTCTTCATATATTTCACCCAAAACCTTGTTGGTACGTTTACACTATGCAACATGCTTCTGCATGACTGCATAATTGTAGATGTCTATTCTTTCTTTCAGCTTATTCTTTTGTTTTGGGGTATTTGAATTAGTCAATTGTCGCCTTATCAAATGTCCCCTGAGGTAGTCAATGAAATCAAGTGGTGTGTATTGTCCCTCGTTGTACATACGAAAGACATTTGATTTTCTTTCCCATATTATTCTCAACAATATGTTAAAACTCTTTAAGCCTTCTTAAATACTTCAATAGGGTCCATAAGGAAGATACCGACCCTGATACACTGTCTATTGAAGCAATAGATATTGAGGATATTGGTTTTGGTTGATGCGTTCAGACATGCATTTATACTATCAAGAGACCAGGAAAATCCTTTCACTTCTTCTTCGTGATTGATCTTGCTGATTGTGACAACATAGTTCACTTTCAAATAGGTTTTGCTTATCAAATTGGCCCATTAAGAATTCCGGATATTAGGGATGATTTGAGCTCCATTATAAACTAAAAAAATGTGCTCCTCGGTTTCGAAGAAATTTTCCGATCTACGGTCTTTTAATTTTACACATAAGAAATTTTCACTTTTATAAATAAGAGATATAAAAATGTCATTTTTTATATTTAATTTGTAAGTGAACATGAGAGATCATTTCTTGAATGTAAAGTGTAAGCGTAACAAATAACAAATGAAGACTGAAATAGTCCTATAGGGATATGTTTAAATTATGGAAAGCTAATGTCAACTAATCGTGCATGACTCAAGAATTCTCTTGATCAAATGTAATCCCTTTGGTTCAAAAAAGAGTGTTCACTTACTCTTTATTTTTTTGGTTTAAAAAGAGTGTCCACTTATCAAATCAAGAAAGAATTAATCTTATTTTTTTAGATTTATCCTTATTAGATATTAAGTGATCAAATCACAAACCTATTTAATTAGGGATAGTTTAGTCAAATTACTTATTTTTATCTAAAAGTTAGTATTTTCTTAAGTAGTGTGCAAATAGCTAAGTAGACACTTGTTTTGAACCGGAGGGAGTAATAATTCAAAATTTAGAAGATAGAACAAATTTGGAGGAAAATCTCAAAGTGTGAATTTGAAAAGTAGTAGTAGTATACCTTTGGACATAACTTGGCTGATATTTGAAGAAAAAATAGTATTTAAAATTAAATTGAAAAAAGCATTTAGAAAAAGTAGAAATTTATTATAGCTAAAGTTTTATAAGTGAAAACTTGAAAAAAGCTTAAGAAACCGGTTTTTTAAGCTACAAATTTCATATTTCAAGTTTAAAATTGACTTGAAATAATGAGTCAATTAGATAACAACACTTATTCAAAATAATTTTAAAATATTTTTTCAAATACTAATTTTTAAAATACCAATAAATCTCCAAACGCCCACTATACTCCTTTTCAAATTCACACTTGAAAATTTCCCCGAATTTTCCTCTATCTTGTGAATTAAGTTTGAGCTTATTAACATTCTGTCAAGAGCTTCCTTGACTTATACACGATAATTTTATATTAATTTTTTATATTAAGTTCTTATAATTTGGACACATTTTCAATGAAGTTTTCAAAAGCAAACGCCTCCTCAACTCACTTGTCAAGGTACCAGACTAAACAAATTACTTCCGTACACACATTGTTTGTTTAAAATGAAGAATGAACGTTTATGCTTATGCAAATCATATGAGGTAAATAATTAAAATCGTAAATTATTAGGAAACTACTGCTATATATAAGTGTCAATATGATTTTTTGTAGTCCTCACATCTCAAAGCAGGTGTTTTGAATTGTCCTTGATAATTTTTCATTTTTTTATATTTGTCTCATTCATTACCAAAGGCCACTTCCCATATGGATTTCTAAAATTGGTGCGTTGAGTAACTTTTTTAAAAATCTCTTCTCGGTGCTTATTAGATTATTCTTCTAATCCATATTATATGGTGGTTTTAATTAATGTATCTAGTTTAAAATAAATAATTATTTATATAATAAGCAGTTATTATTTTTTTAAAAAAATTTACCCTTATTTTCGATAAGTGAATTGTTACATAAGTAAGAAATATTAAATTGATACCATTTAATTAAAGATATTTTAGTTTAGGGGTGAGTGATTTTTTAAAGGGTGTGACCAAACTAAAAACATCATATAATATGAACTAAGGAAGTACCTTTTAAATTATTTGTTCTTAAACTGGTATAATTTATGTAACTTTGGTGCCAAATTTTCTTTTTCAGCTGAAGCATTTATTAGGTCTTACTTTACATTTAAATATATCTCACATAATATATTCCTCACCAATATTTCCTCTCTATTACTTTAAACTTCCAAATATAGAAGTGTATCCACCAATGGCTGGAAGAATCTTTACACAATCCCTTTGGTTTGATGAGCTTTAATAAGTCAATTACCTACCAACTTTATACAAGGTTACTCATACTCTTCTGAATTTACAATCATATGTAATTTGTTAGGATCATACGTATTTTGCTAGAATTTAAGTTATATACATTGACAAATGATAATATAAGGTTATTTTGCATTAGTCTTACTGTTTAAAACATTTTCCCTTTTATTCTTAAAAGCTTGTGAAATGTTTATGTTAGAGGAAATAATAAAAATGGTCTTTTCTGTTTGAGAATAAGTTCAAATTGTCCCTTAATTATGCGTCGGAAAATTTTGATCATTTAAGTTTGCTAAAAGTTACTCAAAATATTTTTTAATCCGGCAAATATTTACGAATTCTATTTGTTAGATTTGAGAGGAGCTATGAAAAAGAAAAAGAAACTATAGCGAGAACTTACATAAGAGGTATTTTTTTGTAGTTTCTGCTATTTTTGATTTATTTCTAGAATCTGGTGTAGCTTTTAAAGATGTAATTTCTGCTATTTGTATAGCTTCTCATATTTAGTGTAATTTTTGTGTTGTATATTTGAGGATTTGATAAGACTTTCTTAATATTTATGGTTAAAAAATATATTCTATTGTTTCCGTCAAACCCAACAAATATAAATTGTTACATATTTAATGGAGACCGAAATCAAGCTTAAGGACCAAAACCATTCAGTACATACTTAATGAATTAGCCTCTTTTTTTTTTTGGCGCAGATTGCCCTTCTTTTGGGGTGGTGTTTAAATTTTGTCCCTCAAATTGGTGGTCTTTTATTTTTGCCCTTCGCTTAAAAAGGTGGCCGAAAATACCTCGAGGTTCTGGGTTTGAACCCCCGTTCAGTTAATTTTTTTTTTCGCAAGCAAGGCTTTTGCAGAAAGTCTGTCTTATACGGTAGACTTTGCCTTAATGCATAACTAAAAGTCTGCCGTCTCCGGCATAGGTTTTATGTAACTTCGCCAGAATTATTATTATTTTCGACTCTACTGGGTTTCGAATCCAAAACCTTAGGATATTTTCGATCACCTTTTTCAACAAATTGAGGGCTAAAAATTAAAGACCAGAAAAATTGAGGGGCAAAAATTAAAGACGAGGCCGTATGAAGGGCAATCGTGCAAATTGCTCATGAATTATTCTGAATCTATCACAGGGACTTTTTTTTTTTTATCATTTTCTCAATTATGTTTAGTATTAGAGGGATTTTGTTAAACATCAGGTCAAACAACAATATACACCATATTATTAAAAGGGGAAATAATACTCTATGTCTATTTGGAGAAAATATTTACCCTAAATGACTCATATTTTTAATATTACCGAAATAGTCCTTTTATATGGAGTATTATTATACACTTTGGTATAAGGTTTTATATATTGTCTACGATAAGTGTATAATGTTATACATCGTGTGTATAAACACTTTTGCAAAAAAAAAAAAGAAAAAAAAGAGGTTGGCTATGCGGATGTAATTAAAATATGGCTACATAGATGTAATATTTTATGTTGGATTGTATATTATAGAAATTATCCCATATTAAAATCTTTAAAAATAAAGGTCAAAAGTACATATACGAGTATAATACAAGTAGTCAACTGTAAATTTAACCAAACTTTAGCCTTAATCTAGTGAAAGTTAACGTAAGAAGATTCCTGATCTTGAGTCCTGACTGACAGCAAAGCGTTGAATCCCAATGGGATTACAATTGAGGATTCGATTGTGTGGGTCGTGATTAGACTCGGTTGTTGTGCGGAGTCTCGATTAGACTCGTTTATTGTGAGAGTTCGTGAGAAATGGGAAGGATAGTTTAGAGGGTTACAGGGTCTCCATGTTTCAATAGTGGGTTGCTCGATGATATGATCGGTTTGACTTCAGCTTCGTCAAGGCTTTATGATGGTGTGCGTAGCACTGGTGAATCAATGGCAGGTCGACCATTCAACAACGGTAGAGTATTAGACTTTGGTAGGTGAGAACAAATGTAATTATGGTGATAACACCGAATGTGGACAAGCGTATTGTGATCGCGTGTAATAAAGAAAGGAAACGGGGAAATACCTGAAGCGGTAAACAACTGAGGATATCGGCTATGCATGTCGGACTCGGTCTCCCAAGTATCATCCTCAATAGGATATTCCTTCCATTGCACTTTCATCGAAGCAATCTCTTTTGACCTCAACTTTCGAACCTTCCTATCCAAGATCGCGATAGGCTCCTCCTTATGAGTCAAATTCTCATCAAGTAATATAGAATCCCAACAGACAATGTAGGTACCTTCGGCATGATACTTCTTCAGCATCAAACATGAAAAATCGGATAAACTCTCGTCAAGCCTGGCGGCAATGCCAACTCATAAGCTACATCACTGATACAGTCCACAATCTCAAACAGACCAATATACCTGGGGCTCAACTTGCCACTCTTATCAAACCTCATAACACTCTTTATGGGTGAAACCTTCAATAGAACCTGGTCACCAATAGCAAGCTTCAAATCCCGGGCCTTCCGGTCCGCATACATCTTTTGACTCTGAGCTGCCAAAAGCTTAGCCTGAATAACTTTCACTCTATCAAGGGACTCTCGCAATAGTTCCATGCTCCAAGGTCGAGCCTTGAACCCATCAAACGAACCAATCAGAGATCTATATCTCCTACCATATAAGGCCTCAAAAGGCGTCATGCCAATACTCGAATGGTAGTTGTTGTTGTATGAAAACTCTACCAATGGTAAATGTTGATCTCAATGACCGCCAAAATTAATAACACACGCTATCAACATGTCCTCGAGCACTTGAATGGTTCGCTCGGACTAACCATCGGTCTAGGGATGAAAGGCCGTATTGAGATCCAACCGGGTACCCAACTCCTCATGAAACGCCCTCTAGAATCGGGAAGTGAAAATCATACCCCGATCAGGTACAACAGAAATAGGAACCCCATGCAAGAAACTTGAAGAACATCCTTGAATTCTCCCAAACCCAAACCCAAAATTTCAAGATGAGAAAAACTTCAGTAACATTAATAGCCAAAAATGGCCAGCTGTTCTGCCTCGTTTCTTATGCCAAACGATCCCGAAACTCACTTTTGATGCCTCTAATGGATTCCTTGTGAAATTCCAGTAAGTTTAGGCTTTTGAATCACTCTATTTGACTTTATAATGAAGAAGCTATAGAAGTTTCAATATTTGAAATAGTGCAGATTTTTAAATACGAATTCAATAGCATTTTCGTAATTAATCTAAAAAAAATCTGGCAACCCAATTCTTAGTAAAATGACCATAAATCCCTCATACGATATCGAAACTTGATGATTTCAGTTTCTATGGTTCCAAAATTACAATACGGATATAACGGTTCAGTCAAAACACGAATCAAAGGCC
This sequence comes from Lycium barbarum, assembly GCF_019175385.1. Lineage (NCBI taxonomy): Eukaryota > Viridiplantae > Streptophyta > Magnoliopsida > Solanales > Solanaceae > Lycium > Lycium barbarum. The sequence continues at coordinate 16,862,233 of NC_083341.1, forward strand.
ATTTGCTCAATATGGTACCATTTTTGCTGAAATCGACGTCGAAACCGAAAACAACCATATAACCCAAACTTATCCAAAAATCATAGGGATCTAACCAAACTTTTGTGGACATGTCCAAAATAATTATACAAACTTATTGGAACTTCCAAAAAATCGACACGGGATCATCTTCACCCGATGTTGACCGTGATCAACTCCAATTCTAACTTAACTAGTTTCTTAACTAATGACCCAAATCACACCCGAACCCTTCGGGAACCAAACCAATGATATCACTAATTCATAAATCACCGCCAGACCTAATGGAACTGTCGGAATTCAATTACGGGCACGTTTACCCAAAAGTCAACTTCGAGTCATATGGTTTTCGCTTTATGGCCAAATTTCTAAAAGTCATTTCAAAAACCAAAACGATGCCTAGGGAAATGTGCCACCGGTCCCTGCAGGTCAAAATAGTACTAACAAGGCTCGGGGATAATTCAACGGGGCAAAAACAGTAGAAACACATATGCAAGTAAAATTCGAATAGATTCTAACCGAGCAACATATGCGAAGGCTTCATCATAGTCGACTCCTTCTTGTTGAGAATATCCTTGAGCAACTAGTTGAGATTTATTTCTTACCACTTCACCTGATTCATTTAGTTCGTTTCTAAACACCCATTTGGTTCCAATGACTGAGGCATTCTCAGGTCTGGGAAGAAGATTCCACACTTTATTTTCTCAAATTGATCCAGTTCTTCTTTCATAGCCTTAATCTAGTGATAATCCTTGAGAGCTTCATCAACCTTCTTTTGCTCAAGTTGTGAACTAAGAGCCAGGTTAGCACTGTTCTTGCTAGAAGCCCTTGTTTTCATTCCTTCATTCAAATCACCAATTACGATTTTCTTTGGATAATCAGGTTCACTTCTCCATTCGCTTGGCACTGGCCCCATAGTTAAATTAGTCGACTCATTTTTGAGGTATCAGTTGTTGAGGGACTTATTGAATATGAGGAGTGGATGACTTTGGTGATTGATGTGTGATTTTCTTCTTCATCTACAAGTTTTACTTTTCTCGATCAATCGATTAGTATCATCAAATATAACATGGATTGATTCTTCAATTGATAAAGTAAGCTTGTTAAAAACTCTATAAGATCTACTGTTGTTAGAGTATCCAAGAAAAATACCTTTATCTCTGCGACGATCAAACTTACCAAGGTTGTCTTTACCATTGTTGTGGACAAAAAATTTACATACAAATTAATGGAAATAGCTGATGTTAGGTTTCTTTTCCACAATTCATAGTCTTTTTCAAAATGGGTCTGATTAAACACCTGTTTAAAACATGACATGTTGTACTTACTGCTTCTGTCCAGAAATGATGTGGCAAGTCGTGTTCTACAATCATGGTTGCCAAATCTTGCAGAGTTCTATTCTTCCGTTCAACCCCATTGTGTTGAGGAAATCGCGTTGAGGAAAAATTATGAGTAAATCCTTGCTCATTGCAAAAGTCTTCAAAGGCTTTATTTTTGAATTCTCCTCCATGTTCACTTTTTAGAGATGATGTAGTATCCTTTCTCATGTTGTACTTTCTCACAAAAAAACTTGAAATTCTTTAGAGTATCATCCTTATGAGTAATGAATATAACCCATGTAAAACGAGAGAAATCATCAATGATGACAAAAATGTACCTTTTACCTCCAATACTAGCAGTTCTAGTAGGACCAACAAGGTCCATGTGTAATAGCTGCAAAAGTTTAGATGTAGATACAATATCTTTGGAATTGAAAGAATTTCTAGTTTGTTTACCTTTTTGACATGCATCACAGATATAGTCCTTTTGTGTAATTCAATTTTGGCAGCCCTAAGACTAGATCATGTTTGGTGAGTTTCTCAATTAAGCGCATACTAGCATGATCAAGCTTCTTGTGTCATATCCGAGGATCTTCTCCCATTGAAGCTAAACAAATGTGCCCAATAGAACTTTTAACAGAGTCCAGCAAATACACATTTCTTTTTCTGCTTCTAGGAAGAATTTCCTTACCAGTAGAGTCTTTTATAACATAACCTATCTTTCTAAATCTTACCTCAGGATCAGAGTCACATAGTTGAATGATGCTCAGGAGGTTATATTTGAGTCCCTTTACCAGATAAACATTAGTAATATCACAAGAATTACTGAAGGAAATAGTTCTTATACCAGTTACTGTTCTTGTGGAGTTGTCTCCAAAGGTTACTAATCCGCCATCAAAATTTATGATTGATTTAAAGAAGCTTTTGTCGCCTGTCATATGACTAGAACACGCACTATTTGAATACCATTTTCCTTTTGGTTTCTCCTTGTGGTGTTTCTGCAAAACAGTGTTATTATTTTCTTTTAGGTACCTAAGCTTCCTTAGGTCCTTGAGCCTTTTGATAATCATTTTTGGGTCTCCATACCCAACCAGGAGTAGCGTATAACGAAATCTGCATTGAAACTGTTTATAACCGATTTTACCACAACAAAAACATTTTTGAGAAAAGTGTTCTTCAGCGACTTATACATGGAAGAGTAGTTTCTTCTAGACTTCCTGTCAGTTGACTTGACATAGCTAGCCAACTAATCTGTTTTAACATGATAGTTGGACTTGCCATTTGTATCGCTGTAACTAGTTTTACTAATATTCTTTTTCCCAGCTGACTTATGACTACGAGTCGACTGGTTTGACCTGATTCAACTATGACTGGTAGATTTGTGCACACTATGAAGTTGTGATTGTAAATCAAGAACTTCTTCTTGAAGAATATCTCGTTCAACTTTATAGACTTCCATTTGAACTTCCCAGTCTTTCTTTTCTCTTTGTAATTTTCTATATTCATCAAAAACTTTATTTAAATCTTCTAAGGTTTGTTCCAAAAGTTATTGAGTTTCAGTACATTTATAACAGGGATGGGGTCTTACCTCACTTGTTTCACTGAAAGCCATGAAACAAATATTTTGTACTCCTTCATCTTCATTTTCTGAGATTTCATCTTCACTCCAGCTGCTGAATTCCCGCTACTTCTGATAATTTCTGGACGGTCTTCTTTTTTTCCTAAGATATTCAGATGCAATGTGTCCATACTTTCCACATTCGTAGCACTTCCCATCATTCCTTAATTGATCACTGGGAGTCTTTCCTTTTCGAAAAGTTGAGTTTCCTCTCCTGCTGTTTCTTGATCTCCTCATTGCTTCAACTACGGATCTGCATATCATTGCAACTTCCTCTTCTTTGAAATCATCATCGATTTCTTCAAATTGATTTTTAAATGCTACAACCTTCTTCTTTGCTCCTCTTTGATGCCTGTTGATGTGATTCTTCTCAAAGGTCATTAAGTTTCCTCTGAGTTCATCATAAGTCATTTTGTCTAAATTTCCATCCTCTAACACAATAGATTTGGTTTCCCAAATTCTTTGTAAACTCCTGACAAGTTTTCTCACTTGCTGAGAATTTGAGTACACAACTTCAAGAGATTTGAGTTCACAAATAATTTTACTGAATCTGGTAAACATTGACTTAATATTTTCATCATCCTTCATCATGAAAGTTTCATAATCATGTTGTAGCGCATCAATCTTGTTTACTATCACTGTGGAAGTTCCTTCATAAGTTACTTCCAGCTTGTCCCACATTTCCTTAGCTGTTTGACAAATTGATATTTTGCTATATTCTTCTCCACTCACTGCACAGTAGAGTAGAGAAATGACTCTAGCATTAGTTGCAATAGCTTCTTGTTGTTCCTTAGTAATATGAAAGGATTCCACGTCTACTCTGGCTTTAGCATCCTTATCAGTGGGGATAGGTTTTGGTCCCTTTTTTTTTATCACCAGCCATGCTTGATAATCAGTTGACATGACAAAGATCTTGAACCTTTCCTTCCAATGAGTGTAATGATCACCAATAAAATAAGGTGGTCTAGTAGTAGAATGCCCATCTTGCAAGATTGCTCCAGGAATATGACATCAAGCCATTTGATCTTTCCTCAGGTGCCGTTAAGAAACTGAAAGTGAGGCCTTACTTTGGTACCAATTGAAAGTGCAAGAGGGGGAGGGTGTGAATTATAATTTTTTTGATTTGTCAGTCGACTGACTAGAATCAGTAGTCGATTGTTAGACAGAATAAGTGCAGAAACTAAATTGCAGAAAGTAATGTCAATATTTATGCTGGTTCAGATCTAATGTGAATCCTACGTCCAGTCCCCTTGGATTGCAAGGGTGATCTCTGCAGCTCTTTAAAAGTAATTGTGGTACAATGGTTTGTTTGAAATGGAGCTACTATGTCTACACTCAAACTCTCTTCTTCTTTTGATAGAATGCCTCACCAACTATACTATATCTTCTTTTTTTTCTTTTTTGTACTATAAAACACTCAGTATTACAATGGTTATGAAGAGTAGAGCAGAGAACTTTGACATGTTGAGGCGAAAGTATATTTTTCTTCATCTACAATGGAGCCTTTAAATACTTGCTGAAGTCAGTATTGGCTCTTTGACAGAGATGGCAACCCAAGAGTGTTGATCCTTGAAAAAAGGAATATGAGATCTTATTTTTCAAGAATACGATTAGAGCTTTAAGTGCGGCACAATTTCCTTCCTTAGTTTTCATGCAGTCAATCTTCTGCTTGCTGAGATGGGTAGTCTTGGTACTTGCTTTCCTTGTTGATGTAGATTTGATTGATCTTGATTATGTCTTGATTGATAGCTTCCTTCGTTGAGTGATCAGGTTCCTTATGATACAAAAGAACATCTTTTGTGTTACTTGATGTAGATCACGAGTGACCTGGAACTTCCATGATTAAGTTGCTTCCATAAATAGGCATTAACGCCTATTTTATTGTATTGAACTTCCCTTGTGGATAGGGGTGGGCACAGTTTGGGCCAACCCGAAATCCAAATCGAAATTCAAAATTTTTAAATATTTGGTTTGGATATTTGGATTATGGATTGGATTTCGAATTTTATTTTTAAAATTTATGAATTTCGGATTGGATATGGATTTAGTACTACGGATTTTTGGATATTCGAAAATCCGAAATTTTTATACCTTATATCTTGCCTACCTATATCATATGTGTCCAGTACTAATATGTCTAGTTTCTAAAGGTCCAATGGATTAGTACCTAAGGCCCTACCTATTAAACTATTAAGTCCAATATACAATTCTCTACCAAATCAAATATAATATAGGGTTTTCTTACTTCTCATGTCTCAAAAGTCTCACGTTAGTGTGACCACGGAAGAGTTCGTTGTTATTTTTCCAGATGACCACTTAGAATTTATTTTGTTCATTTCCATAGATTTTATTTTGTTCATTTTCACTTTTCTAGAATGTTTTTTTTTTTTTTTTTTGTATGGATTTATTATGTTGGACATGACTTGAATTTGTTAATCCTAATTTGAACGGGAAGACTTTTTTTATTGAGCAATTAAGATTTAGATTTACCTATGTGAAACTAACACATGAATTTCGTTCATAATAAGTTTTCCTTAAGTCTCAAGAGTCAAATCCGAAAATCCGAAATATCCAAACCGAATAATCCGAAATCAAACTTAAAATATCCAATCCAATCCGAACTTATTTGGATTGGATTTGGAATGTAATTTTCTTTAATTAGAAAATCGAATATTCAAACCGAAAATTTCATATTCAATCCGATGGCCCGAACGCCCACCCCTACTTGTGGAGCAGGCTGGGCTTCACCATAGGTTGGACCATTTTATTGGGCCTATCCGCATTTTTGAGTATTGTACCTACATAGCAAACATGTCATCATTAAATCCTAACACTAACACCTCGTATTCCCAAAAGGTTCACATAAATTGAAATGAAGGAAATAAATGTTTTGGGTGGTTAAAGTTTGTAAAAATTGATGGGTATAAATCATATTTCATGTTTTTTTTTTAGAAAAAGTACATTTCAACAACCAAATATTATTTGCAAAAACTATGGCCAAACAAAATTCAACTCCAACTTCAAAACTTCAAAAAAAAAAAAAAATTGTTTCTTTTCTTTGGTTTCTATGGCCAAACACCTACTAAATTACTACTCCCTCCGTCTCAATTTATATGAAGATGTTTGACTGGGCACGAAGCTTAAGAAAGAAAAGAAGGATTATGAATCTTGTGGTCTAAAACAAGCCAAATAAATTGTTGTAGCTGAAAATCATTTCATGAAAGGTAAAATGAGAATTTTAGAGTTATGTTGTTAAATTAAAAAAAAAGTATCATCCTTTTTTAGACTGACTAAAAAAGGCAGAGTATGTACATACATTGGGATAGAGGGAGTATTGTGTATATTTTTGAAAATTAGAAATTGCATATTACAAAAATAGAAATTGGGTATTGCTATATATTTATTTAAAAATGTTGTGCAATTAATTTAAGAGATAATGGACCCAAAACCCTCTTAAACTATCACGTTTTTATTCATTTCATTCTTAAACTATGTTTTGTTTACTTTACCCCTGAACTATAACTTTCACGTGCTAAAACCCCCCGGTTTGACAATGATAAAGTGTGTTAATACCTTTTTTTTTTTTACATAGGAAATAGGGGAAGGAGAGATGGGGAAAAGGATTACAATGTGAAAATTCGAACCTCACCAACAAAGTGAGAGTACAGGTAGTCAACCAACTGAGTTACTAGATTCCTACGTGTGTGTTAATACCTCCTTAAAGGCGTGTGAGTAGGGGTGGACGTTCATTACAAAGCTAGAAATTAAATAAATGAAGTGAAGGTTCAAGAAGTGCTCAATCCCAAAGTGTGGTGTAGGAACCCTAACTCCCAAAACTTGTGTTTTCTGCCAAAGATGTGTTTCCAAGTGAGCCAGGTTGAGTTTATGTGGGTTTGGGATCAAGAACATGTGAAATGCCAAATCTGCCCATCACTGAAACCCATTGATCGCATCTGCGGAAATCTGGTCGCAGGTGCGGGACCGCTGAAGCGGAAAAATGGATGCAGAAGCGACCCTTGTGAGACATGGTCATATGTGCAGAAGCGCTCCTCCGTGCGCAGAAGCGAGGTCACTGGCAACCTCCACATTTTCAACTATTTTTTTGCTCAATTCCACTTCATGTGATCTCAATTCAGTTCAAAACTCCTTGAACCTGAAATAATAGCAACACACGTCATAAGTAGCCTCATGTTGTAAGTAAAGGACACAAAAACCAAAATAAATGGACTAGAATAGGTGGTAAAAATCACCACTTATCATAGAGCAGATTGTTGACTCTGAAACTGGAGTTGGGTTAAATGAGGAAAATATTGAAAAGGTACAGTATTTCTTAGCATTTATAATTACTCTTAACTTGTTCACCAAAATAATCCAATATTTTCAATAATGTCAGCTTCTCGGAGAGATTAGACCGTACTTGGTAGGCATGGGTGGTGGAGAACTAGAGCTTGTTCAGATTAACGACTACACTGTTAAGGTTTGGCTGAGTGGACCGGCAGTTTCTGGGATACACAGTTCGTGTAGCTCTTACTCATAAATTGAGAGATACAATACCAGCTATTGCTGCTGTTCAGTTGATAGATTGAAGGAAATGCTAAACCATATGACGACGTTTTCCTGCAAGAATTTCAGCAGTGTCTAAAGATTCCTAGACAGTCAGTGTTGCTACTTGTCCTCTCTTAACCGTTTACAGTATCAGTTTTGCCTTTTTGGTATACATGTAGCATTCTTTATCCCTTGACTAGTTCTTACCCTATTACAAGTAACGGGGGAGGAGCCTTTATGTTCTCTTCGACTCATTACGTGCCAAGTAATGGGAGGCTTCACTTGGACATTTTTCTAAATTGCAAGTAAAATGAATTTAAAGATACTTTTCTCAATACATACATATACAAGTTGTGGACAAAAGTTATTGGGTTCATGTGAATCCATAAGTTTGAAGCTAGGTACGCTCCTGCAGGCTGAAGCAACAAATAGTTAAAACTGTAAAACCGGACTAAATTATAAATTGATCAATAAGGTTCTACCATATGACCCTGCCACACTAATACTAACTCAGAAATTGCACATCTACTCTGTTAATAATGAAAGCCCTTCACAGCAGTTAGAAAGTACTGGAGAGTGCAGACAGAGGTCAGTTTCTTAGTAACCATGATGGATAAACTCTATTACTTTCTTAGTAAAAGAATTAACTGACTCTACCGTGAAAATCCAGAGACAAGATTAAAATGGCCAACTAAAAGTAACTTTTTTGGTACAGGGAAGTGAAGACAAGGACAGAAACTAAACCCCATTATGAATTATAACCTCTATCAATTATGTCCTTCAGTAGTTTGGCCTCAAGTGGTGCATCGACAATGGACACAGTCTCATTGTTGCGGAGACTGATTCATTACTCCTCCATAACTGCATAGATGACAACTGGACCACTCCTTGGAGGATAAAGGAAACAATTGAAGAAATTAGAAAGCTTGTTCTAAGACATGGTGTAATTATTAAGCATTGTTTTAGAGAAGCCGACAAAGTGGCAGATAAGCTTGCTTCCATGAGTCACACTACTGAGGTCACTAGAGTTTCTACTCATCCAAGCTCTATCCCAAGACAAATTAGGGGACTCTTGAACATAGATGGCAATTTCCTTCTTTTAGGGTCAAAAAAAGGAAACCGGGGATGATTTATTTTGAACCACCTTGAAGTGCTTCCCTGTTGCCACTGATGTGCATACTTTTTGCCCAAAAATCTTGTACAAATCTCTCCAAGAAGGCAAGGTCTAGTCCTCCTTCTTCAAATGTTATCATCTTTAAGTGGCAATGAAATAGGGACAGTTCTTATGGAAAAAAAAGTAGTAGTATAGCTACAAATGTTGAATGCTCTGATTAAGATAGGGACATAATCAAACTTTCCAGACAAAAGCACCAGACCTTATTATCACAAGGGAAAACACAAGGTGTCTTGATTGCGCAGTCCTTTAACATTGGAAGCACTGCCCTCATGCACCTGCCTGCGAAATTAGCCAAGTTACACATAATGGCTGATGCAGTATGCAGACATCGGGTTCATCTGAACTCAGTATTTTTAAGGCGGAGCAAAAATTTATGCATAAAAATTCATTAAAACTGGAGTAATTTGATGTTCGCACCCCTAACGTATGCACTCTTTTGTGACTTACACCTTATTCTATCTTTTTTAATGATTTGCACCCTAATCTCCTTAGTTCATCACAAAATCATAAAAAGACAATGTTTTTAATTCACATAGGGCAAAATGGGTAATTACATATAAGAAAAACAAAAAAATAAAAATAAAAATCGTTTAAATTAGAAAAACAAAAGCAGCAGTGTTAGAAGGAGTGTGAATCCAACAAATGATTAGAGACGGATAACATAGCCAGACTACTAAACCAATTCAAAATGAATTGAAGTTTCTTTCAAGTAGTAATAGAATGAGATGTTTATAGATAACATTAGTATATCTACCAAGTTGGGAATGTGAGGTGAATGTATAGTTGCTCTCCACATAAGCATATGCCAAACAAGAATAGTTGTTCAAGCAAAATAGTAATTTCATAGCATCCAAATACTGCTGCTGCTTTTGTTTTTCTAATTTAAACGATTTTTTTGTTTTCGTATATGTGATTTCCTATTTTTCCATTTGTGAATTACTAGAAAACTTGACTTTTTATAATCTTATAATGAACTAAGGAGATTAGGGTGCAAATTATGAAAAAAGAAGAAGGTGTAAGTCACAAATGAGCGCGCATATGTCACAAAATAATAGAGAAAATATTAATTCACATGGTCATGTAAAAAATGTTTATTTAATAAAGCATATATAAAAGCTAATGTCATGCGGCAATCGAGTGGAAGCATTAATGATCATAAGGACTAAGGTGGTGGCAAGTGGCACCGTTTTCGTTGATGGCTGGTGGCGATGATTATGGTTGATGGATGCGACTGACAGTGGCCACAAGTGGATATGAATGTTCTATGTCATGTTGTTAATAGTGGCGGAAATAATGGTGATGGTGGTAGTCGTGCACTATGGTGAATAGAGTGGCAGTGAAAGGTCAGCTTCGCGGGAGTCTTTAAATGAACAAAAACTTAATGATTTTAAAACTCCATACAAAGTTTAAATGAACCAAACTTTTCTAAAAAAAAAAAACAAATGCATTTACTAAATTGTGATCTGAGCGATTTAGATGTACCAGGACCACTTAGATACTTTTAAGGATTTTTCCTCCTTCCACATGGTACACATGGAGTAAGAAAAAACAACTGGACCGCAATTAAACTTATGACACTATGATTCGAACTATACTTCAGAAGTTATTCAACAAAGCTTGGGCTGAAATAATTCTCTCTTACGCTTTCTTGGAATACATGGTGATGAGTTTTCTTCTAGTAGTTTAGAAAACTGACCTTATTCTAACACCAGGAACATGGAACAACTTAGATTTATCCGGAGTACACGGCAGCAAATTATAGAGTCAAAGCCATGACATCATTTTAATCAGCTGATATTATAGACTCAACCATTCATTGAGATGCAAAGCTCAAACAAATCACTTCACGAACCCAAGAAACTACACTTAAAAGTGTTAAGAGGCAAAAGGGATGGTTTTGAAATATCACCTAGCTCTAATAAAGTTCTTTTAATCATCTACATTTCCTAAATGCCCATGAATATCTTGTGAATGCTATTGTGCAACGTTCTGCATTGCAACACACTATAATCACTATAATGTCAGGTCATCCTCCAAGAAGAATATTAGCTTCAGTTATAGTATTTGTTTTGTGCGTCTTTTTAGCGAGAATAAGCAAAGTAATTAGCATTAAGCTGGAGAGTAACATGTGACTGAGCCCCAAGAAGGAAATAAAGCAGGAGTGACTTTAACAAAGGAGTGTGCAAAGAAGTCATACAGCATGTAAGAGTAACAGCCCCCTTCACATGCATAATGCATTAAGGCTCAGGTATTTTTCATTTATTCTGATGATCCCTTCACCTTTTTTTTTTTTTTTTTGATAAGTAGAAGTTTTATAAATCTGGTACCAAGATGGTACAGGACCAAGTACAAGACAAAGCTATTAAAAAATTGTTTCTGATGATCCCTTCACTAACAGGCAAGAAATTTGGAGAAAAGAATAAAGGAAAAAAAAAAAAAAGGAAAAAACATGCTAAAGATACTAAAGATAGCAAGTTAACGCTTCAAAAAAATCTGGCAGAGCTCTAAACTGGGGAAAAACATAAATCACATGATTTGAGAAATTCCCCTGTCAATTCAATGTAGTTCGCCCAGAAAAGGCGAGTATCTCTGCAACAATATAGCCTACCACCCATGGCCCATGTTCAGCACTTCAACCGTCAAATCCATTTCCATTCACATATCAACCATTGTCCCTGCAAAGACACTATCTCGCTGTTTTTAATTTGTTTTCACACTATATCTTCTGAATCACTTGCAATAAACCGACGTAATTTACATAATGCCAATGTTACAGTCATTTTCCAGTCATGCAATCTATCTTCAGAGGTAACTCACCTCATGGAGCCATGAATGAAAAGGCCTCAAAATCTTGAGATTTCAGAAACCAGCTCTTGAAATTTGAACTGCCTTTAAAGGTTTCTGAAGCTAAATTATATTCTTGCGACTTACCCTGCAAAAGATAATAGAAAGAGGTGAAACAGTCTGTTTCCACAAATTTACCTTTATTGCTATGAAAAGATTAGTCTCTTTTCAGTTTACCTAAAGTGAGTAGTATAAATTATCACATAAGAATGTAAATATCAATGCTTTTTAGGTAAAATATGCACATATTTGTACATAAGAGCTATATGTCACCTTTAGTTCTCGATAAGAGTTTCCAACAAAAGCGTGTTCACCGAAGCAATTACGGATCCAAAAGGCGATTCCTCAAATGGTAATAATAGATGTTATTCCCAAAGGGTTACAACATATTTCCACATACCATGAATAAGCCTATGTAAAGTTTACATACCTGAAAAGATAATGTACTAAAGCAGATCATATTAATTACTCCCTCCGTCCATATTTACTTGTCCATGTTTGACTTGGCACAACCCTTAAGAAGCAATAAATAAAATGATAACTTTACTATATCACCCCTAATTATTATAAGTCATCTAAATGTTGGGAAATGAATTGGAATTGATTAGTACTTAATAATAAGGGTAAAGTAGATAGACAATGGTAAATTATCTTTTGGTTTTCCAAACTGGACAAGCAAAAGTGGACATCTATTTTTAATATAGTGGACAAGTAAAAGTGGCCGGAGAGAGTAGTTGACAAAGGTATGCACATTAATTAGTGAAAATAACAAATATGTGGGACTCCTCACTAAGCATCAGACTGAATTGTCTAAATTTAAACCCATTGAAATGCAGAATCATAACATTAACAATGCTGCAGAATTTTCTAAAATCTATTTCTGTCATCTGATGAGCTTACTTGTTGCATAGAGAAGACTCAGTGGAAGGAGACATTGCGCCTTTCGCAGAAGTGCCCTGCTTCATGCCAGTGATTCCAAAAATGACTTCATGCAACCCAGACTTGTTCCAGAATACAGAGTACCTTGACATCAGAATGTGCTCTTTGAAGTTAATAAAAAGCAGTGCCAACAGATTATTCACCTGGAATGAGGAATATTATGCAACCTACCCACATGTTAAAGTGGTCAGAGCAGTTACAGCATGTTGAAACTTCTCGGGTGGAATTGGCGCAACAAAGACAAGTGACTACCAAAGTCGAAAAGAAGAAAATGTAGCATATACACATTGAGAATAAGATGAAGAAGCGTGGCTAGATAAAATTGTGCGGAAACCTTGTTCACTTGAAATGAATCCATTAACTTGTTGGATAATGGTAAGATTCACACGCGTATAGCTCTCATCATTTCATCTTCAATAATGGAGGACTTAGAAGCTATATGGGATTTCCAATGGTCACAGAAAAAATATAAATTGGCTCCAATATGAAAGAAAGTAGAGCTCCTGCAATAAGAATGGGACTGACTGAAAGTAGAAACAACACAGGGTAAACATTAAAAGATCACTGCAATAAGTAAAAGCAAAGCTCCACCAACATTGATAGGCTTCAAGTAAAAATAATGACAACCAAAATTTTCATTACAGCACGTATTGAAAGCACGCTATATAGGAAGTCTTCACAAAGTTGATAATACAACACCTACCAGAGCAGTCACAGGTTCCTCCATTTCATGAGACAATCTCCCCAGGAATCTTGTACTCTTCTTAAACATGCCGTGAGAGATGTTTGAATTAAGGAACTACTAAATATAGAAAGTGACGTTCTTTTTAAAACAGACTAAAAAGGAGTGCAAGACACATAATTGAAATAGAGGGAGAACTTCACAATCTCATGAAATAGACAACAGATCAACCATGTCATTGCAAATTGAATAGTCAGATCTACCCATGTGATTTTTGTGAATGGCTTACTAACATGCTGAGGACATGACCCTAGATAGGAAGGTATGGAGGTCGAGGATTAGGGTAGAGGGTTAGTTAGGTTAGAAGGTTTGTAGGTAGCTAAGTGTTGCCGCACTATATGTGGGAGAGGCGGGGGCTAACCTCCTCTTCTCTTCTCCTTATTACTAGTATTATTTAGTAATCGCGTAGTTTCTTATTCTTTAACGTGTATTACTGTCTATTACTTCATTTGTTTTGTATTTTTCTGTCATTTGTTTCTTGCAACTCTGCTTCGTAAACTTTCTATTGAGCCGAGGGTCTATCGGAAACAACCTCTGTACCCCACAGAGTAGGGGTAAGGTCTGCGTATATTCTACCCTCCCTAGTCTCCACTTGTGGGATTACATTAGGTATGTTGTTGTTCTCTGACTAACATGCTGACATTTAATAGGAATTCATGATAGGAATATATCTATCGAAAACAGCCTCTCTACCTCCCTATGGTAGGGGCAAGGTCTGCATACACTCTACCTCCCCAGACCCCACATGTGAGATTACACTGGGTATGTTGTTATTTGCTCATGATAGAAATATAAACTCCACGAAAGATGGACATTTACATAAGCAGATTAACAATCTAGTAAAAGAGACAATAATTTCATATAGCTGCGAGATTCAATTAACTAAAGATCTAGATAAACTACTTATCACCACATAGATCAGTTGCATTGTGGAACTTCAGAAACGTATTTTAATCAGCATACAAAAACACAAAGATAGTAAACAAGATAAAGAACATGAGCTGTGAACGCTTCTATATTATTTATATATTTTGAAAAGGGTAACATATATGTTAATATATGTTAGTCCTTAGTTAATTCTAAAGGTTTCTTCAATTGCTTTTGGATATTATATAACTGAAAGCATATCTACCAACTAGAAATATAAGGAACCTTGTACACCGAACACATTCCAACGGCAATCTTATCAGAGCAGCTGACTGACAAAGTTGTATCTCCATGACCGGGTCTTCGCATGACTATGCCAAACGCCATGGGGAATTATTGTTAAGCAAAAACTAAACAGAGTTGAGAGCATGAGCACTTGATTCTCTCTCTCTCTCTCTTATTCTTTACTTGTTTTTCAATCTATCAGGCGGAGGTGGCACTTTGCATTTCCTAAACCAATTTTCTTACAACACATCACCCACTAACTAGGACTTGTGAGAAAATCTTTAAGTAAGCTAATATTAATCGTCGACTTCGGTACTTTAGCACATTGTGGTTAGATTGTGTTATGCAAGAATTTGTTCATAATGACTGCTATTCCCTCTGTTTCAATTTGTTTGTTTGGTTTTGACTTGGCATGGAGTTTAAGAAAGTAAACAAGACTTTTGAATCTTGTGGTCTTAAATTAAAGATACATAGAATGTACCAAAATTTCCTTTAATCTTGTGGTCTTAAACATTCCATGTGAAAAGTTGAATTTAAAGAGTTGCCAAAAAAGGGAAGAAGTATTTTTTTGAAACGGACTAAAAAGGTTAGTAAGACAAACAAATGAAAACAGAGGGCGTATAAATTAACATTCAAAATCCATACGTTCCTGCCTTTGCAAAATGAACTGCAGCTTGGTTAATTTCAAACGCCATTACTCAGGGAATTCCTTCAGAAGACATCATAATATAGAAAAACGCAGAAAGGCTATACATCGCGCAGACATCATTACCTATCTTTTTTGTTTACTTTTCTTTAGGCTATAATTTGGTGCCCTCAAGTCGATTAACTGCTGATGTGACGTGGGCTTAAAGTAAATAATTATTGCTGTTTACACTAAATATTTTCCGTACCGGAAGTAAAGATAGTGATGAATTCTAAACAGTCACAAGCAGGAAACTCTCTCAGCTCTAAGTAAAAGATCACCCTTGATTCTTTGATTTTAAATCTTTAGCCTACGTGGTCTTCACTAAGGAGATATTTTTTGGGACAAACACGAAATCCTATAGGCTAAGGATTTAAATGCAAAAGGATAAACGGTGTTTGTCCAAAAAAATATATCAATCTTCCTTTAGTGGTTGTCCCAAAATACTATCCTAAGTCGAATCTATAAGCTTTCGACACAAAAGTTTTCATTATTCTATTCTACAGATCAGAAAGAAAAAAGTTGCTATTCTTTCTTCAGAGACTGAAAAGTAGTAACATGTGCATTTTTATTTTTGAGAATAAGCAATATACATTTTTAGTTTCTCCATAAATATACATGTAGCAAGGATCCTACTCCTGCTCAGGCTATGCTAGTCAGCTACTAAAAATACGAGAGCAGGAGCCTGTTAGAACCCGTATTTTTGTACAGTGGAATAATCCGGATTTATTTATGATAAGCTAAGGACAAAATTATTTTGGGATACAAAGTCGGGATTCTTGACCTTCGAATTTATTTTGAGATATAAGTTGTGCATGAATTTATTGGTATGGAACAATTAGGAAAATTCGGGACCAAAAGTGATTAAAATTGGAAGATAAAAATCATCCACAATTTCCATGGTTGGCCCACACAAATGGTGTTCAATTTTAATTGGGACAACACATTAGTGTGGGCCAAGGGATAATTCACTTCATTTAAATGGTAAAGGGTGACCTCTAGTCTTCATTACTCATCCTCACACTTAAAAACAAAAGGGGCAAAAGCTGAAAACCTCCATTGAGGCTCACGGCCAGCTGGGAGAAAAATCCACTCCCATTTCAAGCCATCCAAAAATTAATTCCTTGGTACAAACCCCCTATTTTGAGGTCCCTAAGTAGCGTGGAAGCATCGTTGGATCGATCAACCCACCAATTTTCATCTTTGGAAACCCTAGGCTATTGGGAAATTGAAGGAGAAAGGTAAGAATCATTTATGTTTTGCATGTTACAAAGGTTGTATGCTTATTGTAGTAGGTTAAAAAGGATGAATATCATGAAATATAGTGTGTTGGAAGTGAGTTGGGTGTGTGGTGCTTGAGCCGTGTAAATGGGTGTTTGTTGTGTTGTGTTGAAATTATGAATTAATGCCTAGTTAGTTTATTATGATCATTGTAGGGTGAAGAACGATTGAGAATCATCCATATATGTACGTTTGTAGTGTTGGACGAAACGGGTCACATTATATGACAATGGACGAATTAATATCGCTTAATGTTTTAGTCGTCGTCGTTGTGAATTCTATGTTGGAAATAAACGTTTATTAACTCAAATTGATATTGTGATTGTTGCGGACTGATTTGGGTGCTATTGTACATTTAATGTGAATTATTTATTGATGAGAATAACTTTGTTAGAATGTGAATTTTTTGGTACAACTCATGGTTTGGAAATGAGGAGCATGATATAGGGGTGTCTCGGGTTGGGGGCTGAATTCGGCTGAATTGGAGAAAAATTTGGGTTGTTGGGAATGTTGTATGAATTGCTTAGAATGTCTTTAAATATTGTTAGTATGTGAGCGTATAAGCGTCGATTGTGGCTTGAAGGTAAGTCGTCGAATTGAATTTATGAAAGTTGATGAATGATGGAAAAGAGAGCTATTATTGTTGTATTACCTTTCGGATTGATTATTAATGTTGTTAGGTTGGTTGTTGTTGTTGTTGTTGATTGATACGGCCGAGTTAAATTCTCGGGGTAGCCTATTTACAGGGGAAATGCTGCCCAAATTTCTGTAGAATTAAGGGCGAAATTGAAATTTAATGCCCAAAGAGTCTTTAGCTAATGTTTGGCATTTTATGGCTTATTTTTAGATCGTGGGCAGCCCGAATCATAGTTTGGACTTAGCTTGAGTTGGATCATATTGGAGAGCGTTTGAGGTATGTAACGCAACCTTCCTTCTTTTGGCATGCCTTAGTTTTACATAGGCTAGATTAGAGCTTTAAGGGAATTCCATCTTTTGGCATGCCTTAGTTTTACATAGGCTAGATTAGAGCTTTAAGGGAATTCCAAATTCGAGATCCGAGCATGTTATGATCCATATATATATTCTTTGGCACTCTTATGTATGTTTTTATGAAATATGAACAATGATGTATTTGAAGTAATCGCTTTCCGAAATTCGCATAGAAAATGTTCACTTTAAGGAATTTTGTAATCTCTGAATGCCATATTTTTCGCATAGAGGCTCGGATCGCTCCAATAATTTTTATAGGAGTTTGCTTGATGTATAATGGGTATGTTTTTCATAGGCGGGCTCAGTTCGGGTCTATACTCATCCGTGGGTCCCGCGACGCCCTTTATGTAAATTCGACAACTTTGAATCCAAAAGTGATAATTATTATTCCGATTTCGAATATGACTATTTTACTTATCCTTCGGATTTATAATAATGATTTTATGCATATGATTCCTCACTACTCCGCTCGTGCCTACTATGATATCGTTCGCCGGTTCCCGGGCCGGTTCTGTTGTCGTGCGCTTTTTGATACATTCCGGTGTTATGCTGTGTTTATGGTTCACCGTGCTCCTCGCTCGAGGGCCGGGTTCCACTTATGTTTGGCGTTATGCTGTGTTTGGCGTTATGCTATGTTGTGATGTGTGACGGGGATTCGGAGATTTGAAACTTTCTGGTGTTATGCTGTGTTGTGGCTCCATCGACAGGCGGGCGACCACATTTTCCAGTGCCCTATGCATAATTTATACTTTGAAAATAAACATTTTGATATGTATTATTTTCTATATATCTGATTCGATTATTATTCAGATTTATTTCTGTACCTTCTGCTTTGCATACTCAGTACATATTTCGTACTGACCCCCTTCTCCGGGGGCTGCGTTTCATGCCCGCAGGTGCAGACGCACAGCCTGGTGATCCACCTGTTTAGGACACCCTTTCTGCTATTCGGAGTGCTCCTCTCTTTCCGGAGCATATACTTTTGGTATATATATTTATTAGTGCATTTATATATATTCGTTCATGGGTACGGCGGGGCCCTGTCCCGTCATATGATTCTGTCGGTCTGTTTAGAGGTCTGTGGACATGTTTGTGGGTTAGGGTCTTTCTGTATGGATGTATGTACATGTCGTTTGGGCGATCCCATACGCCGAGGCGGCCGGTCCGCATATGTTGTTTGGGCGATCCTATACGCCGAGGCGGCCGGTCCGCATATGTTTATATATTGCTTGGTTAGCCCTGTGTGGCTTTTGTTGGTATTTTCTGCGTGCAGGGTATATTGGATAGTCCGTAAAATAAAGGAAACTCTGCCGAAATTTTCTGGAAATTACCTAAATTTGAAATAAAATCTTGTCGGCTTCCGCCATATACTAGAATGAGTTGATAGAATTTGAGATAATATTTGATAGATGGGTTCGGGTGCCCAGATCGGGCACTAGTCACGGCCTACGGGGTTGGGTCGTGAGAGAAGTGGTATCAGAGCGGTTTGTCCTCGGAATGTCTACAGACCGTGTCTAGTAGAGTCTTGTTTATCGGTGTGTTGTGCACCACATCTATAAACAGGAAGCTACATGACATTTAGGATGTTTCCTTTCTTTGAATCTTAGATCGTGCGATAGAGTTGTGCTATTAGGATGATTCTGTTCTGATCTGTTGTTGTTTTTCTTTCAGTGATGCCTCCGAAAAAGGCGACGGCCGCCCAGAAGAAAAAGGGCGTAGTAGGAGAGACCAGCCGGGCTCAGAAGGATACTCGGACCCTTGCTCAGATGATGCGTGATATTACGTCCCGGCCAGCCGACTCTGCTACGTCTTCATCGTCAGAGGAGTCTGGAGCAGCTTCACCATTAGCTCCAGGGGCTCCAGCTCCCGCGCCTCCAGCTCCTCCGCCCCTGGCGGAGGACAGGACACTGAGAGAGGTTGTGCAGTTATTGACCACCCTGGTAGCGGGACAGGCTCGCAGACGCGGGCGGAGAGATGATGATGATGACGATAGGCATGACAGCCTGAGGGTTCGAGAGTTTCTATTATGTAGCCCTCCAGAGTTTTACGGGTCTAAGCCCGACGAGGACCCCCATGACTTTATTCGGGGGATGAGGCGCTCACTAGATTTGGTCAGGGCTTCAGAGACTGAGTCTGTTGAGTTGGCTTCGCATAGACTACGGGATGTTGCTGCTCACTGGTATGAGTCCTGGGAGCTATCCCGGGGTGAGGGTGCTACCCCAGCTACTTGGGACGAGTTCGTGACTGCTTTCACTCACCACTTTTTGCCCCCAGAGTTACGGCGGGCGCGGGTTGACCGATTTTTGCATCTGCAGTAGAGGGGTCGGAGCGTCCGTGAGTATAATATGGAGTTTGATTCTTTGGCCCGGTATGCACCTGCCATAGTAGCAGATATGGCCGATCGGATGCACAGATACGTGATGGGGTTAGACCGCTATTTGATTGATGGCTGTATGGCGGTGGCATTGCAGGCAGACATGGATATTGCCCGACTACAGGCTTATGCCCTAGGTATGGAGGACCGATATAGAGCTGATTATTCTAGCAGAGATCGGGACAGGAGGCCGCCCAAGAGGGCCAGATTCGCAGGTTATTTTGGAGATTCTCGAGGTGGACAGCCTCAGCAGCAGCAGTCAGGCAGATATCCTCCTCCGTCAGGCCGGGGTACACAGCCAGCCGGTAGGAGATTTGACAGTGCAGGACAGTCTGGGGCCGGTCAGAGCTCCAGAGCATCAGGGTCACAGATAGCTAGAGGTCCCAGCCAGTCCAGACCACCCAGGCCCCGTTGTTCCCATTGCGGGAAATCGCACCCGGGAGAGTGTTATCGACTTACTGGAGCCTGTTTTTCATGCGGTGGTCAGGGCCATCTTATGCGAGATTGTCTGTTGGCGAGCGGTTCTGGTAGTGTGGCTCAGCCGACGGGGTCAGCCGCTGGTTCATCATCTGCTCCATCAGTTGCACGCCCTGCGGGGCGAGGTATGCATGCACTGGCGGGACGCGGTCGAGGTCGTGGCAGTGCTTCAGGTTCTAGCGGTCCTTCGAACCGCATTTATGCCTTAGCCAGCAGACAGGACCAGGAGGCTTCGCCTAATGTCGTCACAGGTATATTACTGGTTTTCTCTCGTGATGTGTATGCATTGATTGATCCTAGTTCTACATTATCATTTATATCTCCACTCGTTGCTGATACAATTGGGATAGAATCCGAACAGATAGAGCCTTTTGAGGTAGCTACACCAGTAGGGGACTCTGTTATAGCCAGTCAGATTTATAGAGATTGTTCCGTGATTATCTGTGGCCGCTGCACTAAGGCGGATTTGGTGGAGTTAGATACGATCGAGTTTGACGTGATTATGGGTATGGATTGGCTAGCTTCTTGCTATGCTAATGTTGATTGTCAAAAGAAGATAGTCCGATTCCAATTCCCAGGGGAGCCAGTTATAGAGTGGGCAGGTAATACAGTATCGCCGAGGGGTAAGTTTATTTCATACCTCAAGGCTGAGAAAATGATCAGAAAGGGGTATATTTATCATCTGGTCCGTGTTCATGATTTAGAGGCAGAGGCACCGACTCTTCAGTCAGTCCCAGTGGTTAATGAATTTTTAGATGTATTCCCAAATGAGCTTCCAGGTCTTCCTCCCGAACGGGAGATAGAGTTTGCTATTGATCTGTTGCCAGACACTCAGCCTATCTCTATTCCTCCGTACAGAATGGCACCTGCAGAATTGAAAGAATTGAAAGAGCAGCTGAGAGATTTATTGGAGAAGGGTTTCATTCGGCCTAGTGCGTCACCCTGGGGAGCTCCGGTATTATTTGTGAGGAAGAAAGACGGCTCGCTGCGGATGTGCATTGATTATCGGCAGTTGAATAAGGTAACCATCAAGAATAAATATCCCCTCCCCAGGATTGATGATTTGTTTGATCAGCTGCAGGGTGCCAGGTACTTCTCGAAGATAGACCTGCGATCGGGTTACCATCAGGTACGGGTACGAGAGGCTGATATTCCCAAGACAGCATTCAGGACCCGATATGGGCACTATGAGTTCAGAGTTATGTCTTTTGGGCTGACAAATGCCCCAGCAGTATTTATGGACCTGATGAATCGGGTATTCAGACCGTTCTTGGATATGTTTGTGATCGTATTTATCGATGATATTCTGGTTTATTCTCGGTCAGAGGCAGAGCATGCGGACCATTTGAGGACGGTACTTGGCACACTTCGGCACCAGGAATTATATGCTAAATTTTCTAAGTGTGAATTCTGGTTATCTTCAGTGGCATTTCTGGGACATATTATTGGGGCTGATGGCGTCCGGGTGGATACCCAGAAGATCGAGGCCGTAAAGAATTGGCCTAGACCTACGACGCCGACAGAGGTGCGTAGCTTTCTGGGATTGGCTGGTTATTATCGGAGATTCGTGGAGAAGTTTGCTTCCATTTCAGCGCCTTTGACAAGGCTGACTCAGAAGGGAGCTAAGTTTCAGTGGTCAGATGCTTGCGAGTGTAGCTTCCAGTTGCTGAAAGAGAAGTTGACTACGGCTCCAGTCCTGACTCTTCCGGAGGGTCCAGATGGGTTTGTGATTTATTGTGATGCCTCTGGTATTAGTTTGGGATGTGTGTTGATGCAGCACGGCAGGGTGATAGCTTATGTTTCCCGGCAGCTCAGAAAACATGAAAAGAATTATCCTACTCACGATTTGGAGCTGGCCGCGGTCATTCATGCTTTAAAGATGTGGAGACATTATTTATATGGGGTTCACGTTGACATTTATACAGATCATAAGAGCCATCAGTACATCTTTAGGCAAAATGAGCTGAACTTGCGGCAGCGGAGGTGGTTAGAGTTGCTGAAATATTATGATGTTGACATTCTCTACCATCCTGGGAAAGCTAATGTTGTGGTGGATGCACTCAGCCGCAAGTCTATGGGCAGCCTAGCAGACGTGCCATCAGAGAGTAAAGAAATGGTTCGCGATATTCATCAGTTGGCTAGTCTTGGAGTTCGCTTGGCTGATTCTGGAGATGTTGGGGTTTCTGTTCGAGGTATTGCTGAGTCCTCTATTACAGAAGATATTAAGCGGCATCAGTATGAGGATCCTATTCTGGCACAGTACAGAGACGCAGCGCTGGCACAGGAGAAGACTCCGTTTGAGATTTCACCTAATGAATTGTTATTTCACATAGGCAGATTGTGTGTACCTGACGTTGCAGGGTTGCGGCGACAGGTTATGGGCGAGGCACATTACGCCCGATATTATGTTCACCCAGGGTCGACGAAGATGTACCATGATATTAGATGCCTATATTGGTGGGACGGTATGAAAAGAGATATAGCAGAGTTTGTTGCTCAGTGTCCAAATTGCCAGCAGGTTAAGATTGAGCACCAGAAGCCCGGTGGGCTATTGCAGGAGATGGAGATACCGACGTGGAAGTGGGAGATCATTAATATGGACTTTATTACAGGTCTACCTCGCACTCCACGGAGGTATGATTCTATTTGGGTTATTGTTGATCGGCTGATGAAATCAGCCCATTTTCTTCCGGTTTGGACCACCTATTCAGCTGAGGATTATGCCAGGCTTTATGTCAGGGAGATTGTACGACTTCATGGAGTTCCTGTGTCTGTTATTTCCGATAGAGGTGCCCAGTTTACAGCTAAGTTCTGGAGATCGTTTCAGGAGGGATTGGGGACCCAGGTGAGCCTGAGTACAGCCTTCCATCCCCAGTCCGACGGACAGGCCGAGCGCACTATTCAGACATTGGAAGATATGTTGCGTGCCTGTGTTATTGATTTCAGGGGTAGCTGGGACGACCATTTACCGCTTGTTGAGTTTGCGTATAATAACAGCTACCACTCCAGTATTCAGATGGCACCATATGAGGCTTTGTATGGCAGGAAGTGTAGATCACCGATCGGTTGGTTTGATGTTGGGGAGACTGAGTTGATTGACCCAGATGTGGTCCAGCAGGCCGTGGATAAGGTGAAACTTATTCGAGAAAGATTGTTGGTAGCCCAGAGCCGACAGAAATCTTATGCCGATAAGCGACGTCGACCGTTAGAGTTTCAGATTGGCGATTGGGTGTTCCTGAAAGTGTCACCGATGAAAGGTGTTATGCGATTTGGCAAGAAAGGAAAGCTCAGTCCGAGATATATTGGGCCTTATCTGATTATTCGCAAAATAGGCAAGGTGGCCTACGAATTGGATTTGCCAGCTGACTTGGGAGCGGTACACCCAGTATTTCATGTTTCCATGCTTCGTAAGTGTATTGGTGACCCTTCCAGGGTCTTTCCTGTAGATGACATTCAGGTCACAGAGGAGCTATCTTATGAGGAGCAGCCTATAGCCATATTGGATCGCCAGGTAAAAAGGTTGCGAACAAGGATATGGCTTCTGTTAAAGTGCTGTGGCGGAACAATAACCGAGAGGAAATGACCTGGGAAGCTGAGGAGCATATGAAGAAGAAGTATCCTCATTTATTTTCAGAGCCTACAGGTAATCCAATTCTCTATTTGACTATGTTTTTTGATAAATGAATCGTTGATCAATGATTGTATTATTGTGATAGTTAGTAAGGAAACTCCCCCAAATTGTTGTATGACCGGTAAGGTTAATCTGACATTCGAGGACGAATGTTCTAAAGGGGGGAAGGATGTTAGAACCCGTATTTTTGTACAGTGGAATAATCCGGATTTATTTATGATAAGCTAAGGACAAAATTATTTTGGGATACAAAGTCGGGATTCTTGACCTTCGAATTTATTTTGAGATATAAGCTGTGCATGAATTTATTGGTATGGAACAATTAGGAAAATTCGGGACCAAAAGTGATAAAAATTGGAAGATAAAAATCATCCACAATTTCCATGGTTGGCCCACACAAATGGTGTTCAATTTTAATTGGGACAACACATTAGTGTGGGCCAAGGGATAATTGTACACTTCATTTAAATGGTAAAGGGTGACCTCTAGTCTTCATTACTCATCCTCACACTTAAAAACAAAAGGGGCAAAAGCTGAAAACCTCCATTGAGGCTCACGGCCAGCTGGGAGAAAAATCCACTCCCATTTCAAGCCATCCAAAAATTAATTCCTTGGTACAAACCCCCTATTTTGAGGTCCCTAAGTAGCGTGGAAGCATCGTTGGATCGATCAACCCACCAATTTTCATCTTTGGAAACCCTAGGCTATTGGGAAATTGAAGGAGAAAGGTAAGAATCATTTATGTTTTGCATGTTACAAAGGTTGTATGCTTATTGTAGTAGGTTAAAAAGGATGAATATCATGAAATATAGTGTGTTGGAAGTGAGTTGGGTGTGTGGTGCTTGAGCCGTGTAAATGGGTGTTTGTTGTGTTGTGTTGAAATTATGAATTAATGCCTAGTTAGTTTATTATGATCATTGTAGGGTGAAGAACGATTGAGAATCATCCATATATGTACGTTTGTAGTGTTGGACGAAACGGGTCACATTATATGACAATGGACGAATTAATATCGCTTAATGTTTTAGTCGTCGTCGTTGTGAATTCTATGTTGGAAATAAACGTTTATTAACTCAAATTGATATTGTGATTGTTGCGGACTGATTTGGGTGCTATTGTACATTTAATGTGAATTATTTATTGATGAGAATAGCTTTGTTAGAATGTGAATTTTTGGGTACAACTCATGGTTTGGAAATGAGGAGCATGATATAGGGGTGTCTCGGGTTGGGGGCTGAATTCGGCTGAATTGGAGAAAAATTTGGGTTGTTGGGAATGTTGTATGAATTGCTTAGAATGTCCTTAAATATTGTTAGTATGTGAGCGTATAAGCGTCGATTGTGGCTTGAAGGTAAGTCGTCGAATTGAATTTATGAAAGTTGATGAATGATGGAAAAGAGAGCTATTATTGTTGTATTACCTTTCGGATTGATTATTAATGTTGTTAGGTTGGTTGTTGTTGTTGTTGTTGATTGATACGGCCGAGTTAAATTCTCGGGGTAGCCTATTTACAGGGGAAATGCTGCCCAAATTTCTGTAGAATTAAGGGCGAAATTGGAAATTAATGCCCAAAGAGTCTTTAGCTAATATTTGGCATTTTATGGCTTATTTTTAGATCGTGGGCAGCCCGAATCATAGTTTGGACTTAGCTTGAGTTGGATCATATTGGAGAGCGTTTGAGGTATGTAAAGCAACCTTCCTTCTTTTGGCATGCCTTAGTTTTACATAGGCTAGATTAGAGCTTTAAGGGAATTCCATCTTTTGGCATGCCTTAGTTTTACATAGGCTAGATTAGAGCTTTAAGTGAATTCCAAATTCGAGATCCGAGCATGTTATGATCCATATATATATTCTTTGGCACTCTTATGTATGTTTTTATGAAATATGAACCATGATGTATTTGAAGTAATCGCTTTCCGAAATTCGCATAGAAAATGTTCACTTTAAGGAATTTTGTAATCTCTTAATGCCATATTTTTCGCATAGAGGCTCGGATCGCTCCAATAATTTTTATAGGAGTTTGCTTGTTGTATAATGGGTACGTTTTTCATAGGCGGGCTCTGTTCGGGTCTATACTCGTCCGTGGGTCCCGCGACGCCCTTTATGTAAATTCGACAACTTTGAATCAAAAAGTGATAATTATTATTCCGATTTCGAATATGACTATTTTACTTATCCTTCGGATTTATAATAATGATTTTATGCATATGATTCCTCACTACTCCGCTCGTGCCTACTATGATATCGTTCGCCGGTTCCCGGGCCGGTTCTGTTGTCGTGCGCTTTTTGATACATTCCGGTGTTATGCTGTGTTTATGGTTCACCGTGCTCCTCGCTCGAGGGCCGAGTTCCACTTATGTTTGGCGTTATGCTGTGTTTGGCGTTATGCTGTGTTGTGATGTGTGACGGGGATTCGGAGATTTGAAACTTTCTGGTGTTATGCTGTGTTGTGGCACCATCGACAGGCGGGCGACCACATTTTCCAGTGCCCTATGCATAATTTATACTTTGGAAATAAACATTTTGATATGTATTATTTTCTATATATCTGATTCGATTATTATTCAGATTTATTTCTGTACCTTCTGCTTTGCATACTCAGTACATATTTCGTACTAACCCCCTTCTCCGGGGGCTGCGTTTCATGCCCGCAGGTGCAGACGCACAGCCTGGTGATCCACCTGTTTAGGACACCCTTTCTGCTATTCGGAGTGCTCCTCTCTTTCCGGAGCTTATACTTTTGGTATATATATTTATTAATGCATTTGTATATATTCGTTCATGGGTACGGCGGGGCCCTGTCCCGTCATATGATTCTGTCGGTCTGTTTAGAGGTCTGTGGACATGTTTGTGGGTTAGGGTCTTTCTGTATGGATGTATGTACATGTCGTTTGGGCGATCCCATACGCCGAGGCGGCCGGTCCGCATATGTTGTTTGGGCGATCCTATACGCCGAGGCGGCCGGTCCGCATATGTTTATATATTGCTTGGTTAGCCCTGTGTGGCTTTTGTTGGTATTTTCTGCGTGCAGGGTATATTGGATAGTCCGTAAAACAAAGGAAACTCTGCCGAAATTTTCTGGAAATTACCTAAATTTGAAATAAAATCTTGTCGGCTTCCGCCATATACTAGAATGAGTTGATAGAATTTGAGATAATATTTGATAGATGGGTTCGGGTGCCCAGATGGGGCACTAGTCACGGCCTACGGGGTTGGGTCGTGACAGAGCCATAGGGGATAAAACTGTTACTGTAACCAATGGTTTCAACCCAAGTAATGAATTCAGTACAGGGAACCTGGATTGCTATGGGCGACTACAATGCTGTGTTGAATGCATAATATAGACCTATAGGTTCACCTGTCCAAGATATGGAGACTAAGGATTTCAGAGAATTCTTGAGAGCTGCTGGCATGACTGCAATTAAAACATGTGGTAAAGACTATACATGAGCTAATAATCATACTTATAGCAGAATTGACAAAGTAGTGGTTAATGATGAATCGATGTTACAGATGCCTGACAAACATGTTGCTATTTTGGAGCCAAATTTTTCGGACCACTCCCCTCTGAAGCTTGAGTTGGTTAGACAGACAAGGGCCTCACCCAGACCCTTTAGATTCTTTAACTGTCTAACTACTCATGATCAGTTCCTGCCTCTGGTAGTTAAAGGTTGGAATTGCCCCAGTGAATCTGCAGCTATGCAGAGAGTTTGGGAGAAATTTAAATGTGTAAAACAGGAACTGAAGAACCTGAATTTGAAGTACTTTAAAGGGGTTACAGACAAGATCAAGGATATTAGAAGCCAACTAAAAATAGTACAAGAGCAGACAGGGCACCACATACAAAATCCACAACTGATTGAACAAGAAAAGGATCTAAAAGCTCAGATGGAGAAAGGGGGAAGGATAGAGGATAGCATTTACAGTACAAACAGAAGTCATGGATAAGATGGCTTAAGGAGGGCGACTCAAATTCTGCATACTCTTTGTAAGTATGAAAAACAGATACTCTCAGAATTCAGAACCACATAAGTACTCTAACTAATTCCTTAGGAGTATAGCTCCACAAAACAGAGGAGATTGCTGCAGAGGTAACAAGTTATTACAATGAACTATTGGGCAAAGCTGCTGGTTCACTTAAAAGCAATTGAACCAAACATAATTAAGATGGGTTGTGTACTAACTGGAGAGCAACAAAGAGCACTGATTCAGCCTGTTACTAAGGAAGAACTGAAGCAAGCTTTAAAAAGGATTGATGATGACAAGGCACCAGGTTGTGATGGCCTGAATGCATACTTTTTCAAGCAAGCCTGGAGTGTGATAGGGAATGAGGTGATTGATGCAGTACTGGACTACTTTGAGACTAGTAACATGTTTAAACCTCTTAATTGCACTTCAGTTACTTTGATTCCACTAAGCATCTCGTGACTATAAAAGAGTATACACCTATATCTTGATGCACCATCCTTTATAAGCTGATTTCCAAGGTATTAACTACTAGACTACAGAGGGTCAGATAGCTTGGTAGATAATAGTCAATCATCTTTTGTCCCCGGCAGGAATATAACAGATAACATCATAATTAGCCATGAACTCATCAAGGGGTATGGAAGGAAAGGACTCTCACCTAGATGTATGATCAAACTAGATATGCAGAAGGCTTATGACTCTTGATTGGGGGTTTTTGGAGCAAGTTCTACAAGGCCTGGCTTTCCCAAGGAAGTATATACATTGGTTACAGGATCCATCCAAACAGTGTCCTATTCAGTTATCCTGAATGGAATCCATGTAAACCATTTGAAGCAAGGAAAGGTTTGAGACAAGGAGATCTTTTGTCTCCATATTTGTTTGTTTTAGCTATGCAATACCTGATAAGATGCCTGAAGATCTCAGACGTAATCCTAATTTCAACTGTCATCCAAGATGTGAGAAAATGCACATAGTTCAATTAGGATTTGCTGATGACTTGTTGCTGTTTTGTAGGGAAGATACTTGGTCTGTCCAGCTGTTATATGCCTGTTTTCGACAGTTATCTAAGGCGTCAGGTTTGACAGTTAATAACTCCAAAAGTGCAGTCTTTTTTGGTGGAGTACCACCTAAAGTCAAAGTGGAAATCCTGAGCAAGTTGGAATTCCCTGAGGGTGTGCTGCCAGTGAGATATCTAGGGGTTCCATTATGTACCAAAAGGCTGAACATAGCTCAGTGTCAACCTCTGGTGGACAGGATGACGAGCAAAATTTCTTTATGGACCTCAAGATTCCTATCTTGTGCAGGAAGGCTCCAATTAATCTAGAGTATATTGTTGGCAATGCAGAGCTATTGGTCCCAAATTTTTACCCTCCCCAAGAAGATTATTAAACTGGTAGAAGCTGTGTGTAGGAGATTTCCATAGACAGGTGACACTGAAGCAACTCAGAAAGCTTTAATATCCTGGGAAAGAGTATGTTCTCCCAAAACTGCTGGTGGTTTGAATGTAACTAACATGGTTCTCTGGAATAAAGCAGCAATTAGTAAGCATCTGTGGGATCTGTGTCGCAAGAAGGATAGGACGTGGATTCTGTGGATACACGTTTATTATATAAAGGGTGGGCAGGTGTGGCTGTGTGGGATACATTTCCTAAGCAAGCTTCTTGGCAGGTTAGGAAGATATTTAAAGCAAAGGATACTTTTGAGGCAGCTGATATGGCATTGTAGGATGTAATGAGGCTGAAATCTTTCTCAATAAAGCAGATTTATCAACAAGCCATAGGAGTATTTCAGAAGGTACCATGGAAGAAGTTAGTGTGCAACAACCTTGGATGTCCTAAGTGGATTTTTATCTCGACATTAATACAAGAGATGGGCAGGAATCTGGAGAAGGCTTCTAGCTTGGCAACTGATCAATAGGCAACCTATGCACTAGAGTAATGAAGTTACTTGGGCTACCAATTTTGGTTCAGGAAACTCAGCAACAGCTCAAATCTACAGAGTGGTAGTTGCAGCATCTGTGTACTTGGTGTGGCAAGAAAGAAATCAGAGTTTCCTATGTATTTCTTACTATCCCAAAACCTGCACGCAGGAAATACCAACAATGCCTCACAAGGCCAACATATATACATATATCATATCATATCGTAGCCACACAGGGCTCCCAATTTTGACAACAGTATAGAAATGATGAACTTACCTCATATGTCCAACTCAAACTGTACCTGTTACACTTTCCTGTTTATTTTCCCTTTCAATCTTTAACTGCAGATAGAGTGGGTCCTGATGACCTCCGGTAGAAAACTGTCTACCACCACTCCTTTGAGATCCTCCATGATTTACCTTTCTCAAGAACATCATTATCATTCAACATACCATTCATTCCACTTTCAATAGCACTTGAAGTCTCATTCGTTACCAGTAAGTACTGCACAATTGTACCCCCTATGGGTAAACATCCTTACTTGGACCTTGAATTTTCTATTCATCTCCTGCACATTCGAAACGTACGTAATTCGAGAGGAAAAGAAGTTTCTTATTGCTCTAAGATTCATGGCACGATCTAGAGTAGAAAGAAATGAGACAATCCTGAATGTCTTGGTGGTCAACTGTTTATATGTATGGCGCGCACACACATATAAAAGTGGCCCCACTGGACACGGTTTCATAGACTCCCTAAGACACTTGAACCTAGGCTCTGATACCAAGCTTTGTCACGCCCCGAACCATGGCCTGGACGTAACACGGCACTCGGTGCCTGACTACATGTGACCGAGCGAACCACATGACTTGCTGAATCATCATGATGCATAACATAAGCGGAATATAACGTGAATGCATGATGAGCCTTTATAAAACATAATAAGTCATAATACTTAATAAAGTACTTGTTTAAACATGAGTGAGCCAAAATGGCTATGCGACTTCGATTATCTGACATGACATAACTGTCTGTTCTAGTCTATGAAACCTCTATCATGAGTCTGACTGAAAAACATACTTACTGGGACAAGTCCCCCAGCATACCTTTAGATGCATAACTAATCATAAGATAAAAGTTGACTAAACCCCGAATGAGATGGGGCTCACAAATAAGCTGATACGAATGTTGTCCTACTGAGCAGATGTGTCGTCCTGTATATCAGTACCTGCATCGTGAAATGCAGGCCCCCGGGCAATAAAAAGGGGACGTCAGCACATTGAATGTACTGGTATGTAAAGCAACCGGAAGAAACAACATGGAACATGGAATAACATAGTAAGAACTGAAACTGAAAACTTGGACATGAACATGAGCATGAGCATGAGTACAAAATCATGAAATTTAAAACTGAAACTGAGTACTGGAAGCATGAGATAGTCTGTAGTAATCTGTAATAATCTGTAATAATCTGTAATACCGACATAAACCACCACGGGGAGGAGCGTGGAGTCTGATCTCTGCCCGATCAGCTAAGCCATCTCGTACCTTGCCGGGGCACGAGACATGAACATAACATGAATGGATCCAAATCCCTCAATGGGGAACATATAAAGGAATCGTCCTACTGGGCGGAGCGATTCTTATCCTACGTTGGCATACGTAGTTTCAGGCTATCTGAGCCTTCTCGGTATTATTACAACTCCCGAACATGAAAATAATATAGTTGGCTAAGAAGCCCATGACTTTCGTGAATTAACTTGTACTTGTCTTGAAATCATGATTTCACGAAAGGACTTGTAAACATATTTTCATGAAATAACTTGTAAACTTGATCATGAGAAATACCATAATGCATAATCATACGTTTGTAGCTGACTTGAAAACATGCTTGTAATTTGTAAAATAACATTTTACAATTTCATATAAACATCATGAGAACACATGAGGAAGAATTCATGATTCATGGATTAAGCTAGGATTCCTAATGTCCGAAATGGAGGTTTAGGAACACAATAACGAACATATATACGGAATTCATGTACATACATACATACATAATTACGGGCTACCAATACATTCGGTTTAATGCCCTAGGAGTTGAACTTCATAGAATTTACTAAACGGATCATGGGGAAGAACATAGAAGTTCCCACATGTGGATGGAAGTTCTACATACCTTAACCTTCCGCTTTTGGGCGTATCACAATGTCCTTCACCCCCTTCAACTTCAATCTATAGCATACAAGTCATAGTGATTCTATATTAGCAACAATATCCATGTTTTGTTCATCTAAGCATTTTATCAAACACTTAGTGGGCATGAAGCTCTATAACCCCCATTAATGGTGTTTTCTTCACCAAATCCCCATTCTTTTACTTCTAACAATTTCTACAGTCTCAATTAGATGCAATTAACATCATTCTTCATAATCCATATGAATACAACAATCCCAAGTCATCAATCCAACAATTCTAACATAGTTCATATAATCATCTTCAACAAACTCAATTATTATACTCCCAAGAATTCATCAATTCATAACTATAAATGATTGGGGAGTAGAAATATTACCTTTTGGGTAGTCACCACGAAATCAACACCCCCAAGTCCGATCTTGGGCTTAAAATGACGACAACGACTTGTACTACACTTTTTCCTTCACGAACTTTGGGATTCGGGGCCTTAAACTTGGTTGATTTTCTACTTTCTCTCTCTAATTTCCCTTCTCTCTCACTTCCTCTCTCTAAAATCTGAGTTTTGGAGGAAAAATGGGCTGTTAGGGTAATATTTTCTTTATATACCAAGGGGAAAATGGGTTGACCCAACTTGAAAACGGGTTGGGACCTTGCTGTCTTAAAACATCCATATCTCCTTATCCCGACGTCTCCTGTGAACCCACAACCTATGGTTGGAAAGGTTTTTCAATTATCTACAACTTTCGTTCTTTGAGTTTTCCCAAATTCCCAAGTTATGATAGGGTTATGGCCTCCCGAAGTCAGGTGACCCGAAACGTATATACGGACCAAGATACGGTCACTGTTACGGTCCCGTAACACGAGATACGAACCGTAACTTGGTACCGTATCTTGGTGAAAATTTCCAGTGAGTTTCTGGAAATTTTCGGGACGTTACGGTCCACTGTTACAGACCGTAACACGAAATACGGCCCGTAACGTCGCCGTTACGCTGGCAGAATTTCCAGCGAACAGGCTTCAGTAAAATGGGCATAACTCTTTGCACAGATGTCCGTTTGACCCCCGTAAGATACCGTTGGAAAGCTATTTCAAAGGGCTACAACTTTTATCAAGGAAGTTTTCTCAAATTCCCAATGGATTTTCATGAAATTTGATTGGAAGTCAGACGTATCAAAAACTTAGCCGATTCTATAGGATTTCAAGTGCCTTACTATTAGCCATATTGAGACGATCATATCTCCTTGCTCCGATCTCTGATTGGCTTGATCCTTATATCGTTAGAAAGGTATTTCTACATACTACAACTTCATTGATAGTACCTTCCAAAATTCCAAACCGATCAAGGAGTTATCGCTGCCCGAAATAGGCCTATCAACCATTTTCGCAAAACGTTCAAACCTTCCATGTTTCCACTAGAACTCTAATGATATGAGCTTAAACTCAGTCCTAAAATGCGGGGTGTTACAATATCTCCCCCTTGGGATCATTCGTCCTCGAATGATGGGTCATGGTTAAGAATATGGCTAGACATGGCTTGATTACATGAACGTGAAGGAAACATGACATGAAACATGGAGACTGAATTAACATGACATGGTTACATGGAAACATGAATACTGAGACATGAACATGGGCACTGGATAGCTGACATGAGCGTGGAACATGAGACATAGCATGACATGGGGCATGAAAACTGACATGACATAGTTTCTTGAAAACATCAGTGCCTAAACATGAGACATGAATAGCGATACATGAACTCGAACATTAAACGTGAGGCAGGAATACATAAGGGACATTATAACTCCTCTCCAAAATGTCATTAAGCCATCATTATGTCGATACTCGTAATTCTTGCCCGACACACAACGTATACCTTGCTTTCCTTAACAACTTTCGTCTCCTACCTCAAATGTCTTTGAAATCTCATTTAGAATCATTAAATATTACTCCTTACTCATCAACATGTCGTATACGTCATACCCTTCGTGGGTCTATTCGCGGTATGCTAACGGAGAAATTTCCAAGGTGTAACATCCTCCCCCTCTGTTGGAACATACGTCCCCAAATGATAACATTCAGGATTCTACAAAAATTTCGCCAGAGTTTCCCCTGTAATATGGCACTACCAACCTGTCACAACAGCCCATAATATCATTGCCTCACAGGGCTACATCACAATAGCATTATAAATTGGCCACACACGACCAAAAGCATGAAAAGAAAGCTTACATACCTCCAATTCTTGGTGCTTCATCATAAATCTCTTCTGTCTCACATTTGTGTAAAATTTCTGGAAATTCTGCGTCATTTTCAAACGCTTTTGTATCAACTTGACTTTCTCTATAACTTGGTAAGCCAAATCTGATCTTAACAACTCTGCTTCACCCACTTCTAACCAACCAATTGGTGATCTACACCTTCGCCCATACAGAGCTTCAAATAGAGCCATCCCAATACTAGCATGGTAGTTATTTTTGTAAGTAAACTCAATAAGAGGCAGGTGGTCATCCCAATTACCATCGAAATCAAGGACACATGGTTACTGAACTGAATGAATACGTGACTACTAAACTGCTGAGATACTAAATTGAATGTCTATTGAACTGACTGAAGACTGGCTGACTGAATACTGAGCTAACTGAATACTGGATTAGCTGAATACTGAGCTGGCATAAATACGTGAGTACTGGACTGATACCTGAGTACTAAGCTGACATAAATATCTGAGTATTGAACTAGCATGAATATCATAACATGAGATCTGAATAGCGTATCTGTCTGACCATTTGTCTGAGGATGAAAAGCTGTGCTACGGTTCACCTCCGTACCCAAATCCTTTCTGAAAGGATTTTCAGAAGTTCGCTGTGACTGAGCACCAAAATCTGAAATAATGGACACTAGGGTCCCATACAATCCGGAAATTTCATTAACATATGACTTGGCATAATCGTTTTGTTCAATCTGTGGTCTTAACTGGCAAGAAGTGTGCTGACTTCGTAAGTCTGTTCACAATCACCGAAATTAAATCATGCCTCCTAGCTGAATGAGGTGGACCTGATACAAAGCCCATATTGATCATTTCCCATTTTCATACAGGAATATCAGCATTCTGAGCCAAGCCACCAGGCCTCTGGTGTTCGGCTTTCACCTGCTGACAATTCGGGCACTTAGCCACAAAATCTGCGACATCCTTCTTCATATCGTTCCACCAGTAAATCTCCTTGATATCATGATACACCTTAGTGGAACCTGGGTAAATGGAATACCTGGAGCTATGAGCTTCTAACATGATTCGCTCTCTGAGCCCATCAACATCTGGAACGCATAATTTGCCTCGATATCTCAAGGTACCATTATCTCCCTCCTGTTCAAAAGTTAAGGCTTTCTATTCGTGAATCCCCTCTTTCATCTGCAGCAAGTAGGAATCACCAAACTGCTTCTCTCTAACTTAAATGACCAAGTAGGAATGCCATGTTCTGGGCAATAACTCCACCCACTTCAGAGTCTGAAAGTCGAATTCCTAGCTTGGAGAAGTACTGAAATTCTTTCACCTTAGTTCTCTTGTCTGCCTAAATCATGAGTTGTACTTCCCATACTTGATTTTTTTTTTTTTGAGATACTTCCTAAAATACTCATAGTACGGTTGTACGCTAAGTCTTTTACGAGCACCTTAGAGATTAGAGTTTTGTGCAATGGCACTACCTTTATGACACATAACTGGGCATGATCTCATAGCTTTTCTGTGATCGCCTAATCGATAGTAATTGAACTTGACACGATTCGTTCGACGATCATTCTACTCACTTCAGGTTTCCTCTAAGATGAGGCATATTTCTTATGGAGACTATCTTATTATACCAACTTAACTGAACTGAGGTTCTTCATATCTCATACTAACCATTCAGGTCTTCAATTATCTCGCTGGACTTACTAGCGATTTATGCATCTCCCCCTTAGACCAAGGCTAACATCTTATACTTATAAATTCTTCTCTTCTGATGGGATTGCAATTAACATTCCCTATCTTCTGTAATTTCTTTGTACTCTACAACACTGACGATTTTTTTTTAACTCATATCTGAGCAATTCCTCATGGGGAAAAACTAAATTTACTTACATGAATGGGTTGCTACTGTATTCATAACTTGCATACTCCATCTTAACGACTTAACTCTGCTCACACTGTAAATATTAGGACAACCCCTTTTTGACAACTCTTAAAGGCTATTCTTCCGTAGTTTGCTCTTTTACGGCTTAGCTGATTTCTTCTTCCACTAATCACTCTACTCTGAACTTAACTTAAGCCCTTGTTTTCTAACATACATTCGGATGTATCCGAACTGTCACCCACTCAAGGTGTTCATCTGAATAGGGAATCAAATTATATTTCTCAAGGTTAGCCGCACTCGTAACTTAGTCAAATTTTATCATTACTATTTACATGGCTTTTCCAGACATATTACGAATTTATATCTTATTCTCCTTCTATTTCTAGGAAAAAATTTGGCAGAGTTTCCTATGTATTTCTTACTATCCCAAAACCTGCACGCAGGAAATACCAACAATGCCTCACAAGGCCAACATATATACATATATCATATCATATCGTAGCCACACAGGGCTCCCAATTTTGACAACAGTATAGAAATGATGAACTTACCTCATATGTCCAACTCAAACTGTACCTGTTACACTTTCCTGTTTATTTTCCCTTTCAATCTTTAACTGCAGATAGAGTGGGTCCTGATGACCTCCGGTAGAAAACTGTCTACCACCACTCCTTTGAGATCCTCCATGATTTACCTTTCTCAAGAACATCATTATCATTCAACATACCATTCATTCCACTTTCAATAGCACTTGAAGTCTCATTCGTTACCAGTAAGTACTGCACAATTGTACCCCCTATGGGTAAACATCCTTACTTGGACCTTGAATTTTCTATTCATCTCCTGCACATTCGAAACGTACGTAATTCTAGAGGAAAAGAAGTTTCTTATTGCTCTAAGATTCATGGCACGATCTAGAGTAGAAAGAAATGAGACAATCCTGAATGTCTTGGTGGTCAACTGTTTATATGTATGGCGCGCACACACATATAAAAGTGGCCCCACTGGACACGGTTTCATAGACTCCCTAAGACACTTGAACCTAGGCTCTGATACCAAGCTTTGTCACGCCCCGAACCATGGCCTGGACGTAACACGGCACTCGGTGCCTGACTACATGTGACCGAGCGAACCACATGACTTGCTGAATCATCATGATGCATAACATAAGCGGAATATAACGTGAATGCATGATGAGCCTTTATAAAACATAATAAGTCATAATACTTAATAAAGTACTTGTTTAAACATGAGTGAGCCAAAATGGCTATGCGACTTCGATTATCTGACATGACATAACTGTCTATTCTAGTCTATGAAACCTCTATCATGAGTCTGACTGAAAAACATACTTACTGGGACAAGTCCCCCAGCATACCTTTAGATGCATAACTAATCATAAGATAAAAGTTGACTAAACCCCGAATGAGATGGGGCTCACAAATAAGCTGATACGAATGTTGTCCTACTGAGCAGATGTGTCGTCCTGTATATCAGTACCTGCATCGTGAAATGCAGGCCCCCGGGCAATAAAAAGGGGACGTCAGCACATTGAATGTACTGGTATGTAAAGCAACCGGAAGAAACAACATGGAACATGGAATAACATAGTAAGAACTGAAACTGAAAACTTGGACATGAACATGAGCATGAGCATGAGTACAAAATCATGAAATTTAAAACTGAAACTGAGTACTGGAAGCATGAGATAGTCTGTAGTAATCTGTAATAATCTGTAATAATCTGTAATACCGACATAAACCACCACGGGGAGGAGCGTGGAGTCTGATCTCTGCCCGATCAGCTAAGCCATCTCGTACCTTGCCGGGGCACGAGACATGAACATAACATGAATGGATCCAAATCCCTCAATGGGGAACATATAAAGGAATCGTCCTACTGGGCGGAGCGATTCTTATCCTACGTTGGCATACGTAGTTTCAGGCTATCTGAGCCTTCTCGGTATTATTACAACTCCCGAACATGAAAATAATATAGTTGGCTAAGAAGCCCATGACTTTCGTGAATTAACTTGTACTTGTCTTGAAATCATGATTTCACGAAAGGACTTGTAAACATATTTTCATGAAATAACTTGTAAACTTGATCATGAGAAATACCATAATGCATAATCATACGTTTGTAGCTGACTTGAAAACATGCTTGTAATTTGTAAAATAACATTTTACAATTTCATATAAACATCATGAGAACACATGAGGAAGAATTCATGATTCATGGATTAAGCTAGGATTCCTAATGTCCGAAATGGAGGTTTAGGAACACAATAACGAACATATATACGGAATTCATGTACATGCATACATACATAATTACGGGCTACCAATACATTCGGTGTAATGCCCTAGGAGTTGAACTTCATAGAATTTACTAAACGGATCATGGGGAAGAACATAGAAGTTCCCACATGTGGATGGAAGTTCTACATACCTTAACCTTCCGCTTTTGGGCGTATCACAATGTCCTTCACCCCCTTCAACTTCAATCTATAGCATACAAGTCATAGTGATTCTATATTAGCAACAATATCCATGTTTTGTTCATCTAAGCATTTTATCAAACACTTAGTGGGCATGAAGCTCTATAACCCCCATTAATGGTGTTTTCTTCACCAA
Organism: Lycium barbarum; assembly: GCF_019175385.1. NCBI lineage: Eukaryota > Viridiplantae > Streptophyta > Magnoliopsida > Solanales > Solanaceae > Lycium > Lycium barbarum. The sequence continues at coordinate 16,900,859 of NC_083341.1, forward strand.
ATCCCTATTCTTTTACTTCTAACAATTTCTACAGTCTCAATTAGATGCAATTAACATCATTCTTCATAATCCATATGAATACAACAATCCCAAGTCATCAATCCAACAATTCTAACATAGTTCATATAATCATCTTCAACAAACTCAATTATTATACTCCCAAGAATTCATCAATTCATAACTATAAATGATTGGGGAGTAGAAATATTACCTTTTGGGTAGTCACCACGAAATCAACACCCCCAAGTCCGATCTTGGGCTTAAAATGACGACAACGACTTGTACTACACTTTTTCCTTCACGAACTTTGGGATTCGGGGCCTTAAACTTGGTTGATTTTCTACTTTCTCTCTCTAATTTCCCTTCTCTCTCACTTCCTCTCTCTAAAATCTGAGTTTTGGAGGAAAAATGGGCTGTTAGGGTAATATTTTCTTTATATACCAAGGGGAAAATGGGTTGACCCAACTTGAAAACGGGTTGGGACCTTGCTGTCTTAAAACATCCATATCTCCTTATCCCGACGTCTCCTGTGAACCCACAACCTATGGTTGGAAAGGTTTTTCAATTATCTACAACTTTCGTTCTTTGAGTTTTCCCAAATTCCCAAGTTATGATAGGGTTATGGCCTCCCGAAGTCAGGTGACCCGAAACGTATATACGGACCAAGATACGGTCACTGTTACGGTCCCGTAACACGAGATACGAACCGTAACTTGGTACCGTATCTTGGTGAAAATTTCCAGTGAGTTTCTGGAAATTTTCGGGACGTTACGGTCCACTGTTACGGACCGTAACACGAAATACGGCCCGTAACGTCGCCGTTACGCTGGCAGAATTTCCAGCGAACAGGCTTCAGTAAAATGGGCATAACTCTTTGTACAGATGTCCGTTTGACCCCCGTAAGATACCGTTGGAAAGCTATTTCAAAGGGATACAACTTTCATCAAGGAAGTTTTCTCAAATTCCCAATGGACTTTCATGAAATTTGATTGGAAGTCAGACGTATCAAAAACTTAGCCGATTCTATAGGATTTCAAGTGCCTTACTATTAGCCATATTGAGACGATCATATCTCCTTGCTCCGATCTCTGATTGGCTTGATCCTTATATCGTTAGAAAGGTATTTCTACATACTACAACTTCATTGATAGTACCTTCCAAAATTCCAAACCGATCAAGGAGTTATCGCTGCCCGAAATAGGCCTATCAACCATTTTCGCAAAACGTTCAAACCTTCCATGTTTCCACTAGAACTCTAATGATATGAGCTTAAACTCAGTCCTAAAATGCGGGGTGTTACAGCTATTTTCATTGACTTCAGGATATCTTGATATCAAGAATTCAATGATGTATAGCAAGGAGCCTATCAACCCTGAGCAAGTGCGGCAAACACTTAACTCTGGTGAAGTAAGAAGGCATTTTGAAGGCAACAGATATGATCAAGCAAGTGGGCTCTTTGTGAGAAGCCGGACTAGCCAACAGGGAAGGAGCAAATCAAAGCACAGATCAAAGTCTCGTGTGAACAAGAAGAATGCAGATTGTTGGGGCTGCGACAAGAAGGGGCACTTTGAACGAGATTGCCCAACGTCAAAGTCCAAGGAAAAGAAGAGTGCATCCACAGTTGAACAGGTACACGATTCTGATAATGATTATGTACTTACAACATCGTACGATAATGGAAGTTATGGGAACAAATGGGTGTTAGACTCTGCTTGTACTCTGCATCTGACGTTCCGAAGAGACTAGTTTAGTAGGTATGAGAAAAGTGGAGGAACTGTAGTAATAGGTAATAATGCAACTTGTGCAATAGTTGGCATTGGTTCAGCTCGGGTTCGCTACCATGATGGAGCCGTGAGGACTATTACACAAGTCCTTCATGTTCCTGATATGAAGGAGAATTTGATCTTCCTAGGTACTCTGGATGAACAAGGCTACAGGTACATGAGCAAAGGAGGAACTATGAGGGTGACTAAAGGTTCTTTAGTCATACTGAAAGGCAAGCTGGAGGATGGCCTTTACACATTGGCAAGAAGCACCATTGTTGGTTCTGCAAATGCATCTACAGTGCAGTTATCTAATGATGACAAGACAAGATTATGGCACATGAGATTGGGCTATATAAACGCACGTGGACTGGAGATGTTGAGCAACTATAACCTTTTAAAAGGTGAGAAGATCAGCACACTTTAATGTTGTGAGTACTGCGTTCTATGGAAGCAGAAGGTCACTAGCAAGCACAAGACAGGAGGGGTGCTAGACTACATCCATTCAAATTTATGGGGTCCCTCTAAACTTCCATCAAAGGGCGGAATATCTTCTCACTTTTATTGATGATTTCCTACGAAAGGTTTGGGTGCCTTTTTTTAAAGGCAAAAAGTGATGCTTTTGAAGCATTTAAAGAGTGGAAGATTTTGGTTGAGAATCAAATGGAGCAAAAAATCAAATATCTTCGCATAGACAATGGCTAGGAGTTTTGCATTGAAGAGTTTAATGATTTCTACAAGGTTAATGGAATCTCAAGACATAGGACTGTCAGGCACACCCCACAGTAGAATGGAGTTGCCGAGAGGATGAACAAAACTCTTCTTGAAAAGGCTCGTTGTATGCTCCTACAAGCCAAAATGTCCAAAGTATTTTGGGCTGAAGCAGTTCACATTTCTACTCACATTGTCAATCGATCTCCAGCATCGGCGATTGACTTTAAGACTCCGAATGAGGTATGGTCAGGTGAACCCTCTAACTATTCATACTTATGAGTATTTGGGTGTCCAGCTTATTATCATGTTAACGAAGGAAAGTGTCACGACCCAACCCCGTAGGCCGCGACTAGTGTCCGTGCTGGACACCCATACGTACCCAATAACCCAAATCAGCATATCAGCAGAATATTTTTAAATGTAAAAGTCAATTGACGTTAGTAATTATCATAAATGAACCGACATAGTACATGGAAGCCGATAAGGCTGTCACAGATCATATCATCCCAAACCATATACAGAACCCACACAAGTATATCTACAGACCTCTACAGAACATAACAGAATCATAAGACGGGACAGGGCCCCGTCATACCCCTGAATAGCATACATATATACAATAGCAGCAGACTGTACCAACATATAGGCTCTGGACAAAAGAGCACTCCCAAAATAGCAGAATAGATATCCTAGGCAGGCGGTCAGCAAATCTGTCGTTTGTACCTGCGCGGCATGAAAACGCAGCCCCCGAAGGAAGGGGGTCAGAACGAAATATGTACTGAGTATGTAAAGCACGGAACGTGGTAAACAAAGTCATAATCGAAGCAGAAGATACAGAAAATGAACTGAATATCCAGATTAGCAAAATGCTGATCATATAGCATAAATAGTATTCGCTGAAAACATATGTCGTACCTGGTCCCATTACGGAACAAGATCATAACCGAAACAGAACTTACAGAGGAGTGAGTGTAACATCCGAAGTATCAAATGCATATTTTCAAAACATGAGGAGTGTGTACAGAAACATATACCATATCATATCCGACCCCTGCTAAGGGACTCGGCAAACAGAACGTGGTCACCCCCCCGACGCTGGTGCCACAACACATAAGGAGCAGAATAGGGGATAACCCCGTAACATAACATATCATATCAGATGGCCATATCAGATCATATCATATCATAATGTGTGTACATGGCACAGCATACTCCACAACCCATGTACATATATACCTGCCCCCTCACATCGAGGCACGGCGAACAATGCAGTGGAAGTCGCTTGAGAACATATCCTGGCCCGGGCTCAGTGTGGGAAACATTGGGGCATCCACGAGTGGAGTAGTGAGAGACTAAATGCAATTAAATTATCATAAGTATTTTCAGAGACTCGATGAGGCATACCAATGACAAACCAATCCAATGAAGTCAGACGGGATCATAATAAGTGAGTTTCGGATGTCATAATGAATTACAGAAGCATAATATTTCTGAAATCGTTCCGAGTGCCAAAACAATTTATAAGACTTGATGAAATATTTAAAACAGTTTTTGTTTAGTAGTTAAAAGAGTAGTCAGAACATTTCTTTCAAAAACTGCTCGAAAACAAGCCTTAAGTACAATAAGGGTAAAACCGGGAATAGTGGGCCCACCTCGGGACAAGCAAGGCGGTGGGCTCAAATTACGCATTTTAAGCTTATGTGGTCACCTACGAAGGTTCTACGGACATTCTATAACCTTTCAAATAGTTTGGGGAAGGTTTGCATAATTTTCAAGAAAGCATACAAAAAGGGTTCAATTCTATTGAACGGAAATGTGACAATTTCAGACGCGGATTCTGATGAGCAGAATATTCTCCGATGCGTGAATCCGATCCTAGTACTTCTAGGACATGCCAAAAGAAGAATCGGGATAGCTTTACATACCTTGTATGCTCTTTACGCCTTTCCAAATTCAATTCCCGTTTCCTTCAAAATCTACAATTGGTCACAATTACCAAATATCAACTTCAAGCCTTTAAGAATTCAATCTTAATTCATACTTGTCTACGGAAATTTGGGCAGCATCTCCCCTATACATATAGCATCCCCGAGAATTTAACTCGGCCAAAATAATTCAACAACAACACCAACAACAACAACAATCACTACACAACACAATATAGCATAACTAGTCCTCTTTCCAACATAGTGCAATAACTTTCATTCCAACTTCACATTTCCAAACCAATCTCAATGTTTTTACATTCATTACTAATCAAGATCATTACAATATAATTCGGAAGCATTTCATATCATTTCTTCAAAATATTCACAAGATATACAAAATATACAAACTTTCCACCAAAACCATAATCCATCCAAAACTTCTAATCTTCAATCTACATATTCATAACATATTTCCATCTTCCAATTTCATCAACCATAATCATAATTTACATCTTAACAACTTCATTTTCACAATTACATGAATCTACTATAAAATCACAAAACTTCCCATAACAACTTAACAACCAATCTTTCATGCTATTATGGACTTACATCCCTCCAAATCCACCAACTAACATAATAATTCACATTTAGAACTTCACTTCCATAATTTCATAAAAACTACATTAAAATCACATAATTTCCTATAACCATTTTCAACAATTTTCCATACCAACTTGAACCATTTCCTTCCATTTCCATTACAAGGCTTCAACAACACAATTAACATAACAAATAAAATTGGTTCATCCTTCTACACACATACATACCCACTTTGCAAACTTTCATATTTCCATAATTTCCACTCATTTCTACATACTACAACATAAACAAACCTTCATAACATAAGAAAAAGGAATTGATTCTTACCTTTTTCAACAAATTTCTTCACTTGAACAAGTTGTCAACTTGAAGAAATAAGTGCTCCTTCTTCCAAAACAACTACACCAAGTTGTAAAGGACACTTAATTTAGTAGGAATTCAACAAGAAGATAATTTTAGAGGCAAGATTTTGAGGGGTGATTTTCCTATGGCCAAACCCGAAATGGCCTTATTTTTGCTCTTCTTTGTGTTTTGTTCTTGGTTCTTGAAGTTTCTAATGAATAAATAATGCATATATGGCCCCTTATATTAATTTGGCACATGGAAATTAATCAATTTGGTGGGCTTGGACCAAGTATGGCCGGCCACCCTCTCACCTTGGGCCTAAATTTTTCTTTTCGTTTTTTTGGGCCAACTCGGTTGGTCCCGAGTTGGGCCTAGCCCACTGACCTTTCGACCTTAAAACGTTCATATCGCCTTGTACCGACGTCACCTTGGAACCCACGACCTATGGGCGGAAAGCTAATTCAATTATCTACAACTTCTATTTCATGGTATGTTTCCAAATTCCAAACTTATAATACAGTTTGTGCCCCCCAAAGTCAGGTCACCCGAAAACGTTTTCTTAAAAATATTCGTTTGGAGGACTTCCACTTTGATTTGGCCCAAGGGTCCTTCTTGAGTTGTGTTTAAGTTCACATATGTGATTCATATAATTTGTCACATGTCCCAAAAAAAATCTTGACGTGTGGGCCCCACCTCAACTTACAGTTAATCCGACGTTCAAAAATACGAGATGTAACAGAAAGCCTGAACCAAGGGCTAAGAAGGCCATATTCATAGGGTATGTCGATGAAGTAAAAAGGTACAAACTTTGATGTTTGTCTCTACTCAAATTTATAGTTAGTAGAGATATCACCTTTGATGAATCCTCTATACTTGTTCCCCGAAAGTTTCCGTGGATTTTTCAGGAAATGAGAACAACGATTAGATGGAGCTTCTGGTGGAGCTTACCAAGGAAAAGGATCAAGAGACTCAGGTTAAAGATGAGTCAAAAGATGTAGATCTTTGAAGAACATGTTGTCAATGAACCATACACAATTGCGAAGAGAAGGATAGAAGAGACAGATACGAAGACCGGAATGCCTTATAGATCAAGCAAACGTGATTGCATATGCATTCATAGATGCAGAAAAAAAGATTAAGCATCTGGAGCCCTCCTTGCATGTTGAAGCAACTTCTTGCAAGGATGCTGCACAATGGTGGTTAGCCATGACTGAAGAGATGGAGTCTCTTCACAAGAATTAGACATGGGTCTTAGCGAAAAGGCAAAAGGGGAAAAGGATAGTTGGATGCAAATGGGTCTACAGAAAGAAAGAGAGAATTCCTGAAGTGGAAGATGCTAGGTTCAAGGCGAGATTGGTTGCAAAGGGTTTCAGTCAGAAAGAGGGAATTGACTACAACGAGATTTTCTCTCCAATCGTGAAGCATAGCTCAATTCGCGTGCTACTAGCATTGGTTGAACAATTTGACTTGGAGCTTCAACAACTTGATGTCAAAACTGCTTTCCTACATGGTGATCTAGAAGAGACAATCTATATGGATCATCCTGAAGGTTTCCTAGCTGAGGGAAAAGAAGATCATGTATGCAAACTGAAGAAATATTTGTATGGTTTGAAGCAATCCCCTAGACAGTGGTACAAGAGGTTTGATGCATTCATGACTACACATGAATTCTCAAGGAGTGCATTTGATAGTTGTGTGTATCACAAGAAGATGTCTGGTAACTCAATGATTTATTTACTGTTGTATGTTGATGATATGCTTATTGCTGCTAGGGCTGTTCACGGTTTTGGTTAAAACCAAAACCAAACCGAAAATTTAACCAAACCGAATAAAAAAATTGACATTTGGTTTGGTTTGGTTTGATTTGGTTTTAAATTTTAAAAACCGATAATATTTGGTTTGGTTATGGTTATATTAAAAAATAACCGAATAAATAACCGAACCAAACCGACAAATTATATACATAAATTTTATAATTATTTATATGTATAATATTAGTTTTCATAAATAATTATAAATATTTTATACCTTTTAATTATTAACTTGATTTTTGGTCTACTTATTTCACATGATTGTTTAAGGCCCGTGTTTTTAAGAATATGTCCAAGCTCATGTCTTTAAGTCTTTTAACTCTTTAAGTGTTAAGTGTAAACCTACTAACTGAAGCTCACGTTAGAGTCTAATGTCTTTAACTTAAGTTGTTGGTCTTTCTTTGTCAGCCATTTGATTTTAGGTTGTTTCTTTTTTTTTTCCCCGAATTTATACCTTTCTTTTTTCTTGTCTGAATGGGTCCTAAACTTCTAATATTTTTCATATGAAAAGGACAGAGGTCGTAGATTTTGAGGTTCCTATAGAAGATACTTCAGTAACATCAGCATTTGCTGCAACTCAAGCACATGGTAATACCCTAATACTTCTTCCGTGGGTAATCCGCCTAAAAACATAAAAGAACAACTCTTTGTAGTTGAGACCCTAGCCTTGGGGATAATGATAGAAAAACATCTGAAGTTTGGGATCATTACACACACAAAGTGTTTTTAATAAAATAGGAGAATTGAGGACAAAATGCAAGTATTGCCCCAAAGTTTGGGATCATTACACAAAGTTTTTTTATTTCATATATTTTCATTTTAATTTTAGGTAGTCTTTATATTTAATTAATATGTATGTTTGTAACAACAACTAAAAGCTCTTATGCTCTACTTTATTTCTAGGTATGTGTATTAAGATGGCAAAAATGGTGCAGCCACTACTTAGTTAGTTTTTAGCTCTATATGTAATAGTTTAGCAACTTTGGGTAACTTGAGTATGACACTATCACTAATAGTGAAAATATTTCTATGATGTATGTTCCACCTTAAACGATAAATAAAAATTATCGTTTGAACAAAAAAAAAGACATGTCTTTTTCAACTTTTTAATGTTTTACTGATAAGTCTCATGGCTGCTAGTCACAAACCGAAAAATCCAACCAAACCGAACCAAACCGACAATAACCAAACCGGTGGTTATTATTTTATTTGGTTTGGTTATGGTTTTAGACATTTAAAAACCGACTAAACTGGTTTGGTTATGGTTTTAATCAATAACCGACCCAAACCGAACCATGAACACCCCTAATTGCTGCTAACAACATTACAGAGTGCTTTGAAGAAACTGTTGAGTAAGGAATTTGACATGAAAGATTTGAGAGCTACAAAGATCATCCTTGGTATGGAGATTTCAAACGAAGACGGTGTCGTACATCTTTCTCAGAACTCAGAAGAGGTACATCGAAAGGGTTCATCAGAGATTCAATATGCATACGCGCAAGCTTGTAAGTACACTGTTAGCTCCTCATGTTAAGCTTTCAGAGTTACAAATGCCTCAGTCCGAGGATGATTGGAGCATATGTCAAAGTTTCCTTATGCCAGCGCAGTTGGTAGCATTATGTATGCTATGGTATGCACACGTCCAGATATTGCTCAATCTGTAAGTGTGGTAAGCAGATACATGTCCAACCCAGGAAAGAGGCATTGTGAAGCTGTCAAGTGGATATTGAGATATCTCAAGGGAGCTTCTGATGTTGGTCTGGCCTTTCAAAAAGGTGGTAGAGTTTTTTTTTTTTTTTTTTTTTGAAACTGGTAACTTTTTCTATATTCCATATGTAGCAAACGATACTTAGGTAGTATTGAAACCGTATTTACAAGAAAGTCTAACTTTTACTGTCTTCTCTCTAAACTGTATCTAAAACATCAATTATAGTGACAGTATCATTTGAGTAGATCTGATTACACCAGAAACACAACAGCAAAATAAAGCTTAACTTGATCTTTTGCATCCCATTCTCCACATTCTCAAAACATATGGAGTTTCTTTCCTTCCAAATTGTCCACCAAATACAAGCAGGGATAATTCTCTATCTAGTCCTGTCCTTTGCCTGTACGCCTGTTTCCTCCCAGCTTTTAAGAGCATCTGTAAAGGCATGGTCCAGGAAATGCCTTTGAGATTAAGAATAATTCTCCATAGATGAGCTGTTATCTTATAGTGAAGGAAACGATGGTTAATTGTCTCTGATGTTTCCCCACATAAAAAGCATTTGGAACATAAAATGAAACCTCTTTTCATCAAATTATATTGTGTAAGAGCTGCTTCTTTAGCCAATAGCCACACAAAACAGGCAACTTTGTGAGGAATTTTTGTTTTTCCAGATGTGTTTCCAAGGCCAGTTGGCTATTTGCTGATTGGAATAATTCATCATCTTGTAAGCTGCATTAACTTTGAATAAACCCTTACTGCTGCCTTGCCACCATAATACATCTTCACCTGTCTATAGTCCACTAAACTGCGCAGGGGATCTTGACAGAAGGAGGTCCACAACTGGATACATCTTTCCTCTTGTTATCAGTGTCGTCAGTTAGAAATCGACTCTGCAGTCGATTGTCGCTTTGTCAACGACAGAAGCAGAATATATGGCAGCAACGAAAGAGGTGAAAAAGTTTGGTGGCAGAATTGAGTTTGGTTCAGCAAGGAATCAACTCGTTCATGCGATAGTCAGAGTGCTATTCATCTGATTAAAAAACAGAGATTTCATGAGCGCACTAAACACATTGATGTCAGATTCCATTTTATTCGAGATGATGTTGAAGAGGGAACTATCAAGGTCGTGAAGGTTATCACAGACGATAAGGCTGCAAACATGGTGACCAAGATAATCCCGCTCGCTAAGTTTGCACACTGCAAGGACTTGGCAGGAGTATGCATCAACTGATGCAACTCCGAAGGGAACAGTTGTTAGGTGGAGGTGGTATGTTCAACAATGGTTTGATTCTTATTGTTTCTTACAACGGGGTTGCCTAGTAAGCTTAGAAGTTTTGGCCAGAGTTGTTCATACGCATGCTTGGAATGCAAACCAAGGAGGAGATTGAAAGAGTTGGTTTTTGTAATGTGATAGAAAACTCATGTGCCAATTTTAGTTGGATGACTTTTTATTACTTAGAGCCAAAGAATGCTCAATTACTTGGAGCCAAAGGATGCTAAGATGTGGAGGATAATTGAAATGCCCATGTAGCACACTTGGAGTCCAAGTCATTGTTTGCCTATAAAAGAAGAGGTAATTCTTCTTTGTTCATCATCCCAAAAATCATAAATCCTTTATAGTGAGTAGAGAGTTGAGAGAGCAATTCTCTAAGGTGTAATTGGGAAATCTCCCCTTCCTTTGTTAATAATATAAAGGCAACTGTTCTCTGGTGGACATAGGATCATTTTGATCCGAACCACATTAAATCTTGTGTTCTTTCTTTTATGTTTACGCTAACATAGATGATGAAACCACAAGAAGATTTTTTATCTAAATTTTCTTTCCAATCAAACCATTTGCAACTTTACTACCACTTTTGACCTGCACCCACACGGCCACACTAAATTGGATCATTCATAAGTCAGAGGCCCCACTAGCCCATCAAGACAGCCTACAAAAGAAAGGGGCTCGGACTATATATTCAGCCCTATCGATTGAGCTTGAACCGCCAAAAACTGAAGAAAAGAAAGCCTTCGCAGTTGGCCAGATTGGAATTGGGCTAGACGTTTGCAACCAGGCTTGGACTACGAATCCACCTTGGTACTCTTATCTTAATCAACTCAGCCTGACCTGTGAACAGAGCTAGAACTATGCTAGCGCCACCTGAAATTACTTTAAAAAGTAACTTCACCAACAAATCCAAGTAAGAAAAGTCTCAAAAGATCCTACATGACCATCAAGGTACAGAAAAGGCATTACCGGGAACTGGATATATCCAATATTACTAATAAGGCCGTACCATCATTCATTGCATTATATACAAATGAATCCCCTTTTGAATAACTAAGTTGCATACATGTGCACATCATGTCCCCTTCCTTTGCAGGACTGTCATGCAATAAAGCAAGCTCTGAACTAGGTGAGGCAACTCCACCCGCAAAGACTCTAGCACAATAATTAAATTAAAAAACCAGAGAGTTCTACTCTTACATGAACTAAAGAAAGGGTTTAAAAAAGGAGTACAGACTACCACTACCTACAGGGTAATTGTGATATGTACAAATGTAACTGCCCGCTGTGCTTCATTTTGAATATTTTTGGTGTGAAACCATCACTCTCCAAATTGATCATGAAGTTTGCCACATCATCACACAGCACACTTCTTCCATTTATATGTGCATTAGTATCGTAAACATGTTGAATCTCTGAATACAAGTACCTGGTGTGATCAAAGAAAAATTTCAAGAATATTGATAAAAGTTCCTTCAACCAATGATAGGACGTATCTCATCCGTGTACACCTAGACATTGTTAGGTGTGGAATTGGCCAAACAAGTCAATTCTTTTGTTCACATAGTCGTGATGTAAGCGCTTACCTCATAATAGTCGTGATGTAAGCGCTTACCTCATCATAGGAAATTCATTCCTATAAATAGGTAGCTTATGGTTCATATGTAAGATATCATTAAGATCATTTGCTATACACATCCCAAGAGAGAAAAAAATCTAAGAGAAATACTCTTAGTGAAAGGCCTAAGTAAGAGAAGGTCTTTGAGAGAATTTTCTGTGGTAAAATTCTTGAGTGTAATTGGGATTGGGGTTGTGAGATTGAGTGTTGTAAACACTTGTAATATTTCTTCTTTAATAAGATCTGGAACAGCAACGTGGACGTAGCTCTCACATTGAGGGTGAACCACTATAAATCTGTGTGTGCTATTTATTCTTCGCTTACATCACGGCGTAAGTAGGTTCTGTCTAAGGAGGTTGGTATTTAAGTGGTCCAGCTGTGACCCTCCAATCTTTCCTGGGAACCTGCTTACAAAGGTCGGATTTGGGATTTAAATCCTAACAACTGGTATCAAAGCAACAGGTTGTGTTGTGATTTAGAAACGATGGGAGGCGAAGATGGTACGACGCACGGCATCGGTAAATTCGATGGTACAGATTTTGCGTTCTGGAGAATGCAAATTTAAGATTATTTATATGGCAGAAAGCTTCATGAACCTCTGAGTCCGAAACCAGAGGAGATGAAGCAAGCAGATTGGGATCTCCTCGACAGACAAGTTCTGGGAGTCATTCGACTGACACTGTCGAAGAACGTTGCTCAGAACGTGGCAAAGGAGAAGACCACCGCAGATATGATGAAGGTATTGCCTGACATGTATGAGAAACCTTCGGCAAATAATAAGGTATTTCTCATGAAGAAACTATTTCATCTAAAGATGATGGAAAATGCTCATGTTGCTGCACACGTAAATGAATTCAATACCATTGTAAATCAATTGTCATCGGTAAAAATTGACTTCGATGATGAAGTGCAAGCTCTAATTTTGTTGGCATCCCTACCAAATAGCTGGGAGCCAATGAGAGCAGCGGTTAGTAATTCTATCGGCAGTGACAAACTAAAGTTCAACGATGTTAGGGATCGTATCCTTGCTGAGGAGGTGCGCAGGACAGATTCGGGAGAGGCATCGACGAGTTCTGCTTTTAATGTTGAAAACAGAAGCAGAAATTATGACAGAAACTACAACCGAAATAGGGGCAGATCGAAGTCAAGGAATGGCAGGGGTCAATCCAGACCAGGACGAACACATGAGTGTTGGAACTGTGGAAAACCAAGTCACTTCAAGAAGAACTGCAGGGCGCCAAAAAAGGAGGACAACAAGGGGGCTGGAATCAACGCTGCTACGGAAGACATTGGCGATGTGTTATTGCTATCGGTTGACAGCCCGATAGACTCTTGGGTGCTTGACTCAGGAGCGTCCTTTCATACCACCCCACATCATGATATAATGACAAACTACGTGGCTGGGAATCTCGGCAAAGTTTATTTAGCCGATGGAGAGCCGTTAGACGTTGTTGGCACGGGAGACAATAATTTGAAGATGTCAAATGGATCCTCGTGGAAGATTACAAAAGTTAGACATGTTCCAAAGCTGATGCGAAACCTGATTTCAGTAGGTCAGCTTGATGATGAGGGATATGATCTCAACTTTGGTAATGGGTCTTGGAAGGTGGCGAAAGGTGCTATGGTAGTTGGCCGAGGAAAGAAGATTGGCACTCTTTACATGACGGATAGCTGTCGTGATATTGTTGTTGTGGTTGACAACACAAAGAAGACAGATTTGTGGCATTGTCGGCTTGGGCATATCAGCCAGAAGGGGATGAAGCTGTTGGTGACAAATGGCTTAATTCCGGAGCTAAAGACGGTGGACCTTCATACATGTGATAGCTGCATTCTCGGAAAACAAAAGCGAGTAAGCTTCTCAAGTGCAGGCTGAGAGTTGAAGGTTGAAAAGCTGGAATTAGTGCACACAGACGTGTGGGGACCTACCACTGTACCCTCCCTTGGAGGATCACACTACTACGTGACCTTCATTGATGATTCAACCAGGAAGGTATGGGTTTATTTTATGAAAAATAAATCCGATGTGTTTAGTGTATTCAAAAGATGGAAAGCCATGGTCGAGAATGAAACAAACCTCAAGTTGAAGTGTTTGAGGTCCGACAACGGCGGAGAATACACTGATGGTGATTTCAAACGGTACTGTGCCGATAATGGGATCAAGATGATGAAGACTATTCCTGGAACGCCGCAACAGAATGGAGTAGCTGAAAGAATGAACCGAACGTTGAACGAGCGTGCTCGGAGTATGAGAATACACTCTGGACTGCCCAAGACATTCTGGGCAGATGCAGTCAATACCGCGGCCTTCTTAATTAACCGAGGACCATCAGTTCCCTTGGATTTCAGAATTCCAGAAGAAGTCTGGAGTGGCAAGAAGGTAAATCTTTCATTTCTGAAAGTGTTCGGTTGCTTATCATATGTTCATAATGATGATACGGCTAGAAGCAAGCTTGATCCAAAATCAAAGAAGTGTTACTTTATTGGCTATAGTGACACCGAGCTTGGGTACCGATTTTGGGATGAACAAAATCGGAAGATCATCCGAAGCAGGAATGTTGTCTTTAACGAAGAGGTACTGTACAAAGACAAGCTGCAAAAGAATTCAGAATGTCTGGACAAGGAATCGGAAATAGTCGATTTGAGGGACTTTCCGGCACCTGAGCCGCAGCCAGGTACAACCGAGGCAGAGGAACAAACAATCCGAGAAGGTGCTGATGAAAGTGCTGATTCTGAAACAAATGAACAGACGCCAATCACAGAGCTGCGTAGATCATCCAGGATCAGGAAGCCGCTTCACAGGTACTCTTCATCCCTCAACTACATTCTACTCACTGATAAAGGGGAGCCGCATTGATATGAAGAAGCAATGCAAGTCGATGAATCGACTAAGTGGGAGCTGGCAATGAATGATGAAATGGATTCACTATCGGCAAATCATACATGGGAATTATCCGAGTTGCCAAAGGATAAAAAGGCATTGCAAAACAAATGGGTTTATCGGATAAAGGAAGAACCCAATAGAAGCAAGCGTTATAAAGCAAGGCTGGTTGCAAAGGGATTTCAACAGAAAGAAGGCATTGACTATACGGAGATCTTCTCTCTCGTAGTCAAGATGGTGACTATCAAAACTGTTCTTGGGCTGGTAGCAAAGGAAAATCTACATCTGCAACAGATGGACGTGAAAACTGCATTTCTTCACGGTGATCTAGACGAGGAAATCTACATGCGACAGCCGGAGGGATTCAAAATCAAAGGAAAGGAGAATCTGGTGTGCAAACTTCAAAAGAGTCTGTACGGACTAAAACAGGCTCCAAGACAGTGGTATTTAAAGTTTGACAGCTTTATGAAGAAAGCTGATTTTTCAAGGTGCGAGGCAGATCACTGCTGTTACTTCAAAAAATTTGAAGACTCGTACATGATACTGCTACTCTATGTCGACGACATGCTAATCGTAGGAGCAAACCTACAGGAGATTGATCGGTTGAAAAAAGGGTTATCGGAAGAGTTTGCAATGAAGGATTTGGGAGCTGCAAAGCAAATCCTTGGGATGAGAATCGACCGAAGCAAGGAGGGCATCAAACTCTCACAAGAAGAATATGTGAGGAAAGTTATCAAAAGGTTTAACATGCATGATGCCAAGCCAGTCAGCACTCCCTTGGCTGGACACTTTCGGTTGTCAAAGGATCAGTCGCCGACAACTGAGGATGAGAAGAAGCAGATAGACAAGATACCTTATGCATCTGCAATCGGTATTCTTATGTATGCAATGATATGTACAAGGCCAGACATTGCACATGCAGTGGGAGTTGTCAGCCGATTTATGAGCAATCCGGGAAAGCAACACTGGGAGGCTGTGAAGTGGATATTCAGATATCTGAAAGGCAGCTCGAGTTCAGCTCTGTATTTCCGAAAATCAAAAACAGGATTGCAAGGGTATGTTGATGCTGACAACGGTGGTGATATTGATAGCAGAAAGAGCACATCCGGGTATGTTTACACCTTCGGAGGTACTGCAATCTCTTGGGTTTCCAAGTTGCAAAAGATAGTAGCTCTCTCTAGTTGTGAGGCTGAGTACGTTGCTGTGACGGAGGCCACAAAGGAAATGATGTGGCTACAATCTTTTCTGCGGGAATTGGATCAGGACCACGAGGGAAGTGTGCTATATTGTGATAGCCAAAGCACCATTCATTTGGCAAAGAACCCGGTTTACCATGCTCGAACGAAGCACATACAACTCCGGTACCATTTCATTAGATCAGCTTTGGAAGATGGAGCGCTGGTGCTTGAGAAGATCGCAGGGAGTCAGAATCCAGCAGACATGCTGACAAAGGCAGTGACGATAGACAAACTGAAGCTATGCTCAACTTCAGTTGGCCTGCACGAAGTATGAAAGTAGGAAAGAGCTGCTGCATCGATCAAAGTGTGAAGACAAATTAAAATTAGTCTTCAAGTGGGAGATTTGTTAGGTGTGGAATTGGCCAAACAAGTCAATTCTTTTGTTCACATAGTCGTGATGTAAGCGCTTACCTCATAATAGTCGTGATGTAAGCGCTTACCTCATCATAGGAAATTCATTCCTATAAATAGGTAGCTTATGGTTCATTTGTAAGATATCATTAAGATCATTTGCTATACACATCCCAAGAGAGAGAAAAATCTAAGAGAAATACTCTTAGTGAAAGGCCTAAGTAAGAGAAGGTCTTTGAGAGAATTTTCTGTGGTAAAATTCTTGAGTGTAATTGGGATTGGGGTTGTGAGGTTGAGTGTTGTAAACACTTGTAATATTTCTTCTTTAATAAGATCTGCAGCAGCAACGTGGACGTAGCTCTCACATTGAGGGTGAACCACTATAAATCTGTGTGTGCTATTTATTCTTCGCTTACATCACGGCGTAAGTAGGTTCTGTCTAAGGAGGTTGGTATTTAAGTAGTCCAGCTGTGACCCTCCAATCTTTCCTGGGAACCTGCTTACAAAGGTCGGATTTGGGATTTAAATCCTAACAGACATATCCTTGATACACTAAATATATAACACTCAAAAAAGAGACACTAGCACTATAGCGTAGGCATGAAACTCGTAAAATTTAGAGAAAAAAAGACTTCCGCTGCCAAATTTGAGTAGTCTTTCTTCACTACAGAGATATCATCCCTCTGCTTGTTTGGATGGCTTTTACCTATTGTATTGTATTGTATTGTGTTGTTACTTTAAATACAATGTTTGCTTTGATTGTTAAATTTTATTGTATCATGTCGTTAAATTCATCATTATGTAAAGATGAAAAGTTCTATTTTTATATAACCGATTTGGTGTGATTTCGTCATTACTTCTTTCTCATTTGCCTTTGCTTATCATTTAATAACCATATTTTATCCTTTGCACTATTTTTTTTTATAATAACTCTACCTCATACCCTACTTTTCTTTATAATATTCTAAGCTTATTCTTCAGATTGTTGATGTGGGCATTTTATAACGACAAGAAACATTACAATCTATCAACACAATACGATACGTTATGAAATGATATATAACAATCATCCAAACAAGCTGTATAGAGTTTAAAAGGTAGGTCTATCACTTCCTGTGAATACAATGGAAGACCAGTTTCTGCTAAAGGTGAAGGGTAGACTGGTAGGAGGATCAAGGTTCATTTCTTGAAGTTGTTTAGAAGGAAAACTGGAATGCCACCACCTTTGTATTTTCAGCCCCTTCCAATACTACCAGACAACAAGAAGGGAAAGATATCAGTTCCGGCTTCCTTGAACAAGACAATAAATTCCAATCCTTATTAGTTGTCAAAAACAAGACACGGCAATATAGTGTCTCAACTTTATTATGCTGGTTTGTTGAAATATAGTCAGTTGGTGATGGTCTCACGTAAAAACGAGAATGCTTTGATACTACTCAGACAAGTACTTGTCCATGATTGAAACAGTTTGCTTGCACACAAATTCAACATTCAAATTTAACATGTGGAGTACTACCATCTCCAATTTTTTAGTTTCAATTTTAACGTGTTGAAGCTGCAATATTGGCCAAGCAGCAATATTGGCTGGTTTACTCTGTAAATCAATTTGATACTTGTCAAAAGTGTAAATATTTAGATCCCAATTGATATTCCCTACATGACTTTACAAAAGCTCTGACCACATCATCAAATCTTCCTCATCCTCCTAACTTGTAGAGTTTAATCTTAAAAATGCAAACAGGGGAATCATACTTAATGTCGTAATAATAACCTTAAGAGAGAATAATACTCCCTGGATCCATTAAGTATGACACTATTATTATTTGGTTTATCAAACAATTATTTACTCTTTCCTAAATACTTTTAGTTATAAAAGTGGTAATTTATAATTTTGAATATGCAAATTTTATTTAAAATTTTGAAGAATCTTGTTGAACTAGATGTTTGTCATGAATCCAAATATTATTGTGGGCACATGGGAAGCACGTGAGATTTAACTGCCAGCACATTCATGGTCCGGTTTGACTTGGTTTTTGGTTAAAACCAAACCAAACCAATTAAGTCGGTTTTTTCTAATATTCAAACCAAACCAAACCATTAAAGTATAAATTCTATCGGTTTCGGTTTTGTCGGTTTTATCGGTTTGGTTTGGTTTTTGCGGTTTTTTTCGGATTTTAAGAATGTACTAATACAAAGAATCTTTGAATCAAATGGTAACTAAATACGGCTTTGACCGTGATCCATTCAAATCTAAGAATCTTCTTAATTAATTCATTAACTTTATGTATGTATAGGCCTATGGCTATGGGTATAGGAATTACAGAAACATAACATCTACTTTTCATGATTGTAGTTACCTCCCTACATATAGCCTTTTGATATTACGCAGCCCCTCCGAAATTTTTGTTATCTAGACTCATCGTGTTTATGAAGCATTGAGAAGAAAGCACAAAAGTTAAAACGGAAAATGATAAACAGAAAGACAAAGTCATCTATCGAATCTTTTTAAATTCCAATTGCATTTGTTACGGATAATCTAGCTTATTAGTAGTAATTCAGATGCCATGTAAATGAAGGAGCGGTAAAACTGAGTAAGGGAGAAATTCTATTTTACCTTTAGCAAATTTCTTTTTATTTTACCTTAAACTTAAATGGGCTACACTTTTCTTTCTAATTATTTGAATTTTGTATTGGACTTGGAATGAGCCAAAATTTTGAAGAATATGTGTGTATGTGTGTGTGTGTGTGTGTCTGTGTCTGTATGTGTGTGTATCGGTTTGGTTCGGTTTTGGTTCGGGTTTTTTTGGTTTAACACCAAACCAAACCAAATGTTATCGGTTTTTAAAAATGTAAAACCAAACCAAGTCAACCCAAGCCGGTTTTCGATTTATAAAGTCGGTTTGACTCGATTTACCGGTTCAGATCGGTTTTTCGATCTCATTTGAACACCCCTTATCTCATATATACACACATAACCTGGGTGAAAGGATAGGTGAAATCTGGTAATCTAAATAACTCTCTCTCTCTCTGTACTCTCTCCTTCGTCTCTCCCTCTCCCTTCCTTCTCTCTCTCTTTCTTCGATCCTTCTTCCTTCTTCTCGTACCATCCTATTAATTTACAGGTAATTGGAGCTCAACTATGGAGTTTTAATTCCTTTTCTGATTCTTGATTGTAGCCCTTCGGTTTAATCAATAAAGCTTTCAATTCAAGTCCACATTTCTCTTTTCTTTTAAGAATCACATTTTCATATTAGAAGTACATTACAATGTTTTGATCTTCCTGCTTTAAAGATTATTCTTATTAAGACGACAACAACAACAACTCAGTGAAATCCCACATCGTGGGGTCTGGGGAGGGTAGAGTGTATGCAAACCTTACTCCTACCAAGGTAGGACGGCTGTTTCCGAAAGACCCTCGGCTCAATTATTCTTATTAAGACAGAGAAAGTAAAATTTATTCCCTCTAATTCAGCAAAGGGAAAATCAGCAAAAATAAAAATACCTTAGCAGAGCTCTTCTTGTGATAATTTAGCATGAGAATCATTCACAAGATCGCCTTTCGAACTCCGTCGCGAACGCCCTATGCATTTTGTCCCCGTTCCCAGCGAAATCAATTTCAGTTCTGCAAATTAACAAAACAATTATGGTTTCTCCACAAAAATAGCAAATAGAAATTGGCTAAAGGATCAGTTTTTTATGAACGTTCCAGTTTTAAACCGAAAAGAAAAAGATTATGAACTTTCCAGTTTTAAACTGAAAAAAAAAATAGGGGTAACATAAGACTTAGTTTAAGAATGAAACTCACAAACGTGATAGTTGTTTTCTTTTTTTTTTTGGGGGGGGGGGGGGGGTGTGGGGTCCATTATCTCTGAAATAAATTGCACAATATTTTTAAATAAATATATAGCAATACCCAATTTCTATTTTGATAATATGCAATTTCTAATTTTCAAAAAGATAAACAATAGTATATTTTATAAATGTTGAATGAATATATAAATTATATACAATAAAAATACAATCACAATATTAGTATATATAGTAACTAGTAATGAGTCCGGGCCCAACATGAACAAAGTTATATTTTTTTATTATACATTGTAGATAAATCTAAACGAAAATTCAAGACTTAAAGGCTGTTAGGAGAAAGTATTGATCAGGGCTGAGCGTGTCTCAATTGATCTGCACAATGCAAAAGACAGAGCTACAAAGATCATCTGTTATCATACATCTTGCAGTGGTATGAGGAATACAAGCTTAAACGGAGCAAACTTCGCACTCAAGTGAAAATGTCTCAAAGAAAGATGAGTATGTGTGCGTAAATGTAACACAGTAGGGACACATGGTTTAAGATTTTTACTTTTCAGCTGCAAGAACCTTTCTTTCTCTGTTGAACTCTTGAAGGCCGAAGCCAATCTTCATCCTCATTGTCAAGATCATAGGCAACAAATTCTCCAATCTCATCCCGAGCTACAGTAAATTTAATAAAATTTCAGAAGTTGTTACTCAGATGATAATACAAACATACCCCCAGTACACCTCATGTACCTCCTCTAGCATGTATATGTGATGTGGCTGAGTAAAAGTGCACAAATGATCTCTTTCACATGTATCCACAACCACATACTTAGGAGTAGGTATTTCAGGAGCCAACTTCTTGCTAGAAGTTTGTGGTACCTAAGAATAAATTAATGTCCAACATAATAAGCTTAGGTACAGGCACAATTCCCCAGCACAGCAATACCGAAATTCTCATTAAGACCAAACACATTATGAAAACTTTGATGGTCTACCCTTCATAGACAACTTCGGCAGTTAACTTGAAATAAGGGGATTAAAATATAAAATGTTAGTAAGAGTTAGTTAAACTGAATATATAATTATGAAGAATTCATTCATACAACCAACTATATAATACATATAGTCCAAGCAATGAAACAGTCAATGCAATAAAGCATAAAATTACAAGGATTAAGGTCAAAAACCACATTTTCCGTAGCTTCGGCAGAAAGACGAAGAATAAGGTTTGGGGTATTAGTCTGGGAATCATCATCCTCAAAATCCTTGATAGATTCTAAAATTGGTAACTTCTTGTCGAATACTAAATTCATCTTCAGAGATTATTTCTGCTGGAGAATGAAACTTTAAAGCTCTAATAGAACGGCGCACCTTTAATGAGATTGAATACTTCTTATATGCACCTTAAACGCCTATAGAAAGACTGAAGAAAAGATTTTTCAATTGTTATCAAAAAAAAAAAAAGTTCAATTGTTCCAGGCTGCCAGAAAACCTCCTCCTTTCTCCGAGCTTAGGAACGGGTGTGCTTAAGTATAAGTCAAACATAGGCAGAGTTAAGAAAAAATGTTGTTTGGTTCTTAAGTAGCATCTTCAATCAATTTGGGAATTTGTAACATTTGTTTCCGCTGAATATCTCAATTGTTTGTAGTGTAACCAACTAATAACCATTATAATACGAATGCAGGAGAGATGAATCTTACATGCCAGTTTGGATTAACTGCTCTAAAATTTGCTTCCCCTTTTTTTGAGGCGTCATTGCAACAAAAGTGCATTCTTTTCAGCCATGGCCATATCGTGTTACTTCTTACGCCGTTTGGCTTCTTATCATGAGTTTCTGCGGAACAAACATTTACATTAATGTAAAACACATTTATATAGAGATCAACACATTTGTTAGATTTATGTAAAGTCTCTCAAGTGTAGGTTCCATTGTAATAGTGCCTTTTGGAAGAAGAGAAACTAAATATGGAGAACATCGTTGTCCTGCCAAGTGCAGACCACCCAAAATGACCCTAAAAACAAGGAAAAAGGGTCAAAAATATCCCTCTGCTTTGTTTTAATGGCTAAAATATCATCTGAACTAATTTTGGGTCATTTATGCCCCTTTATGAAAGTTAACAAATACATCCTTCATTTAACGCAAATCCCTAAATTGATTCAAATGATCCAATTTTACAAAAAATAACTCACTCTCATACTTTACCCACCATGCCCCAGGTTTAAAGGTATAGCAAGAAATCAGAGCTTTTTCAACACAATTGATTTAAGTTGATTTGGTAAAATATGGGAGTGGGTTATTTTTATGAAATCGGGTTATTTGAATTAATTTGAGGTTTTCCGTCAAATGAAGGATATATTTGTTAACTTTCATAACAGCAGGGGCATAAATGACCCAAAATTAGTTCGGATGATAGTTTTAGCCATTAAAACAAAGTAGAGAAAATGATACATTTCTATATATATAAATACTTTAACTTCAAACTTCCCCTTTTAACCTTAATAAAATGATTTACGGCCACAAACATATGGCGTGTTTTAGACCACAAGTTTCAAAAGTCTTCCTGGTCAAACTAGAATGGAGGGAGTAACAAATTGCTGCACATGAAACGCTTAACGGTTTATAGAAACAAGAAAACCAAAAGATATAGCACGGCACGGACAAAATCTGAGAGAGCAAGAGTTTCAGAAAAGATTAAGCGAGGCACAAATTGTAATTACCTTAGGTTCTATAGACTATTATGGCTTCTGCAAGCTCTGGCAACATAATTTATGTTACTGGAAACCTTTACCACATACTAAGAAATAAAAGAAAATAAACTTCCGCAGCATTCTTGAGAATTCTTTTAGCTTATGGATGAGAGCACCTAATTAAACACTGAACTTTTTGGATAAAAGCATCCCGGCACTATGACTCAAACTTAAGCTTCATCCTTCTACTATTGAAGTTACAAAAAACATCCCTGCAGTACTCCAAAAGTGGCAAAACTCATCTCGCTGTTAGTTGGTGTCAAAAAACAAATTATTACTTAGCTTTTGTTCTCGTCCTGAATATTGACATTATTACATTTACTTACGATAGGTATAAATAACCATACACTAACTGAGATAGATTTGCCAAGTCATTCTTAAATACTCCATAGAAATTGAATGGTAAAATTCCTTATAGAAATTGAATGTATGTTGTGTGCAAATTTGACATAAGTACGTTGATGAGCAGGGAAGAAAAATTACAAGAAATATCTTTCCAATGTAGAGAGGGCTTGTGAATTCTTCCTTGCATACTCCTTTGAAGCCGGAGGAACATAGGCTGTTTTTCCTCCGTTCCAGCAGCAAATTGCCAAGTCTCGCCGGTGCATTTGCAAATCACTTCCACAAAAGAATAAGATTGATTGACTTGTGTTTCTTCTTTCTGCTCTGCCATGGGCTGACTTGTTTTGGAGAATGAGCATAAGCAAGTTAACTTGTAAATCCTGTACTAGTAAATATAAATTAATAACAAGGTAACAACGGGATCCCAGCACATTTCTCATGACATTTTTCTCAATTGCAGGTAGAAGCAGATGGTTCCATAGTTCGGAATGAAGAAATTTCAGTTTTTTAAGATTAGCTTCGCTGAAGGTGAACATAGGGACAAAATGGGAAGATTACGGAAAATTTTGGTTGCTGCCGTTTGTGCTTTCACACCAACTAAACGGGGAGATTGTTCTTGCCACTTTTGAAATACTGCAGGGATGTTTTCTGCAACTTCAATAGTAAAGGGCTGAAGCTTAAATTTGAGTCATACTGTAGGGATGGTTTTAGCCAAAAACTCTTACCCTGCATTTACACTTGCAAATTTAGCCAAGAAACAACCCAGAAAAACATTTTTATAAGGGAAAAGGATCAAAAATACTTCACTACTTTAAAAATAAAAAGGATTAAAAATATTCTTCGAACTTATTTTGAATAAAAAATTATCTATTTTATCCTTAATATTTTTAAATATTCTCCTATCTTAACTGAAATCATTCCCCAAAAATACTAGAAATTATTTTTTAAACCCACTCTATTATTTAAATTTGATTCAATTAAATAATAATCCACAAGATCTCATTATTCTCCCAATATGTAGGTTTGAAGTTTGAGAGAATTGGAAGAATAAGGGGATCTTATTGTTTATTATTTAGTTAGATCTGATTTAAATAATGAGGCGAGTTTAAAAAATAATTTTGGAAATAATTTCAGTTAAGACAGGGGTATATTTAAAAATTTTAAAGATGAAAAGGGTATTTTTGACTCAAAATAAGTTCGGAGAATATTTTTAATCTTTTTTGAAAAGTTGACACTTTTCCTTTTTCAGAAAGCTTAAATTTTGCTGTATTTGGGAGATTATTTGAGCACGTGGCAAATAAGCAGAACAAACAAAGGGCATTTCCGTCAATTCATATTAAAGTCAAATGTGGTATTAATTGGTTTTTTCCTCCTTTCTTGTCTATTCTAGGGTTACAGACGGTCTCTATTCTTAATCTCTGCTAAGGGGCAATATGGCTTTTCTCGGATTTGGTCGTCTAGCAACACGAATGAGGTACCCCTAAATCACGCTACTCCTACTTTCTTCTTTCATATATTTTTCTTTTTGGATTGATGATTTTTTGATTGAATCTGTAGGCAAATCGAAACATATCTCGATTACCCAATTCATCGTGGTGGTAAATTGTTTAATTCTCTCCTCAAATCAAATTTCTCTTATTATTATTATAAAGTCAACTCGGTAATGTCTGGTCCTTGCAGTTATATTATTTGTTTGCGGGGCAGGAGCTTCAACTTATGTCCTTAATCGCGTGTGTGTACCTTACACTTCGTACTTGTATTCTTGAAAATATATATATCCTTCTTTTCATAAGAAAAAGAACATAATAAACATAGGGTTTAAGTGTTATTTTATTTTTGCACGTTAGGACCTGGATTGCAGAGTGTCAGGGAAAGCGCGTAAGTTGTACCTTCTTGGTTTTTTTTTTTTTTTTGGGGGGGGGGGGGGGGGGGGGGGGGTTGCATAAACTATCTTTCTTCTTCTTAAATGATTTGCACTAGTTTCTGGAGTTACTATCTGTTGTATTTCTTAAAAATGAATTTTAAAAACCTCCCACTCAAACTTCCGTGTCCCAAAATTCATGGTCTCACCTAGTATATGCATAATTTTGTATATATCGTATTAACAAATTGAAACGGATTTTTTTTTTTTTGGATATTCGCTTTTGCGTTTGGATATTTGGTAGGGAAAAGGGCCTAATTTACCCCTCCACTATTGGAAATAGTCTATATTTACCCCCCGTTAGACTATCAACACAAATTTAACCCTACCGTTACATAACTTGCAATATTTACCCTTATTTCTAACTGTGCTCCAACGTGGCTATTAGAATTCCACGTGGCCTAATATTTGGATGAGGTAGGCGCCAGATTGTTGAGTACTGTTCACGCGTATAAAAACGCGGTTACTGTTCACGCATGGTACTGTTCACGCGTTTTTCTGAAGCTTATAAATAGAGTTCTAAGCTTCATTTGGAAATACCACCAAAAATTGAAGAAGACAACACATTCCAAAGAGAGAGAAAAATCTAAGAGAAATACTCTTAGTGAAAGGCCTAAGTAAGAGAAGGCTTTTGAGAGAATTTTTAGTAAAAAAATTCTCGAGTGAAATTGGGATTGGGGTTGTGAGGTTGAGTGTTGTAAACACTTGTAATATTTCTTCTTTAATAAGATCTGCAGCACCAATGTGGACGTAGCTCTCACATTGAGGGTGAACCACTATAAATCTGTGTGTGTTATTTATTTATTCTTCGCTTACATCACGGTGTAAGTAGTTTCTGTCTAAGGAGGTTGGTATTTAAGTGGTCCAGCTGTGACCCTCCAATCTTTCCTGCGAACCTGCTTACAAAGGTCGGATTTGGGATTCAAATCCTAACAACTGGTATCAGAGCAACAGGTTGTGTTGTGATTTAGAAACGATGGGAGGCGAAGATGGTACGACGCACGGCATCAGTAAATTCGATGGTACAACCGAAATAGGGGCAGATCGAAGTCAAGGAATGGCAAGGGTTAATCCAGAACAGGACGAACACTTGAGTGTTGGAACTGTGGAAAACCAGGTCACTTCAAGAAGAACTGCAGGGCGCCAAAGAAGGAGGACAACAAGGGGGCTGGAATCAACGCTGCTACGGAAGACATTGGCGATGCGTTGTTGCTATCGGTTGACAGCCCGATAGACTCATGGGTGCTTGACTCAGGAGCGTCCTTTCATACCACCCCACATCACGATATAATGAAAAATTACGTGGCTCGGAATCTCGGCAAAGTTTATTTAGCCGATGGAGAGCCGCTAGACGTTTTTGGCACGGGAGACATTAATTTGAAGATGTCAAATAGATCCTCGTGGAAGATTACAAAAGTTAGATATGTTCCAAAGTTGATGCGAAACCTGATCTCAGTAGGTCAGCTTGATGATGAGGGATATGATCTCAACTTTAATTGGTAATGGGTCTTGGAATGTGGCGAAAGGTGCTATGGTAGTTGGCCGAGGAAAAAAGATTGACACTCTCTACATGACGACTAGCTGTCGTGATACTGTTGCTGTGGTTGACAACACAAAGAAGACATTTGTGGCATTGTCGGCTGGGGCATATCAGCCAGAAGGGGATGAAGCTGTTGGTGACAAATGGCTTAATTCCGGAGCTGAAGACGGTGGACCTTCATACGTGTGAGAGCTGCATTCTCGGAAAACAAAAGCGAGTAAGCTTCTCAAATGCAGGCAGGGAGTTGAAGGTCGAGAAGCTGGAATTGGTGCACGCAGACGTGTGCGGACCTACCACTGTCCCCTCTTTTGGAGGATCACACTACAACGTGACCTTCATTGATGATTCAACCAGGAAAGTATGGGTTTACTTTATGAAAAATAAATCCGATGTGTTTAGTGTATTCAAAAGATGGAAAGCCATGGTCGAGAATGAAACAAACCTCAAGTTGAAGTGTTTGAGGTCCGACAACGGCGGAGAATACACCGATGGTGATTTCAAACGGTACTGTGCAGATACTGGGATCAAGATGATGAAGACCATCTTGTCCTTAATTGCAGTTAGATTTTTTGGGACGTGGTGGATGTTAGCCTTGCCTCCCTACATTATATGGTGCGTACCTCAAACTCCATTCCACTCACTACTTGGCTAATTGATTTGCAGTAACTTATTTCTAAATTTATTTTTGCAGGGATTCACTGGAATTGGAGAAATGTCGTGACCCAAGTAAGTTTATTCTTTGTTGACCTACTTATTTGATGGAAAGTTTCCGTTTACTTACTTATCTTTCTCTACTTCCGTAGAATTTCCAAATTATCTAAAAATAAGGTATTGAGTATTGAAATGAGATTGAGGAGTTAATGTAGAAGATTCATATAGTCGACTAGAACTAATTTAGGATTGAGGCATATATATACTTTGTGCTTGTTGTTACAAAGATAGCTTTAATGTAGGATTCATGAAAAGAAAAATCATTAGTTTTATTTGATGCAGAAAAGTCTTATCTTTTCTGTACTGAGTTCCTGGAGGGGTTGCTACATTGTGCAAGATGAACGTTGTTGAAAGGGCTATCTGATAAACCCGCGAGCATTGTTGTAATAGTTGCAAACAGGTTGTCTGGCTAAGATGTGGATTCAAATGCAAGTGTAGTTGAGGAATTGAGTTATGTTCGGACATGAATACAAATTGGAGTTGTTTTTGAATTTTTGTGAGTGCTTTGTATTGAAAATTGGGAAAACAATCGAATTCTGAAAAATTTCGGAATTCAACTTGAAAATTTATAACAATCCTATGTCCTAACAGTTCCTGGAATAATATCTCGGAAAAAAGTGAAAACTATTCACGGCCAAACGAGCCCTATTCATGTGATTCTCTCTCTAACTTGATTGACATTTTACAGTATTTCAGTTTTTGTTATTAGTAATTTTGTTGGCCTAGAATTTTGATACGTATTACAAATCCCTGTACAACTTTCTAGCAAAATGATCCCTAAGTGTGTTTAAGGATAATCTTTCCTGGTCTAACTTTGTGTTTGATACTCTTTGCGTTCAGATTACATCGGGACTGAAGCGGGGAGTCCAAAGTCGAAATGAAGTTCATTGCAATTCATGCCCCACATATATTTTAAGGTCTGTTCAATTTGCGTTCCAATTTCTTCACAAGGTCCCAATAACATATGAGATGGAATTCATGTAGCTTGATGGTTTTATGTAATGTAATTATGACTTTTCAGAGCATTTTGCTCATGTTTCCAAAGCATCCTCTAAAAGCTGTATGAACTATGAACCAAGGGCCATTGTAGTATATTTTGTCATCTTGTTAACTTTTCAATGCAAGTACCTTCTGAAAGGTTCCAATTTTTTTTGAAAAGAAAAGGGAAGAATGTTAAGAAACCAAGACGTCTGTTTGGTTAAGTTGAAATGGTTGTGAAGATTGGACCAATAATATCAGAGGATGCGAAAGTTGAAAACAGCTTCTGCTATTTGGTTGGAAGACAACCAAATGACTACAATTTATATGATCTTCTTTGAAGCATTTTGTGGTCATATTCTTTGGCTGGGTAGAGGAGGTCAATAGTGTAGCTTAGTTCTAACTTGTGCTGTTTTTACCATTCTACATGATAATTACATTTCCTTGGTTGAAACCTAGTACTACTACATCTTTAACCAAGAGGTCTCGAGTTTGAGCCCCCCTTGGGTACGGAGTCACCCTTGTTAGGGAGTGTTTTGCCCCCTCAATGTGGGATTATCCGGCACGAATCCGAATTAGTCGGGCCCCAATGTCATTACCGGACACTAGATGAAAAACCCAAAAAATAAATAAATTACAGTATCAGTTATGTGACCTTGTTTTGAGGCATAAGAAATGGGACCCACAACAAAATAAATAAAAGGAAAAGAAAATGGCAACAAGTTGCAAAGCAGCAAGCTGCAATGTCCGTAACATATTTTTTGTGATAACCAATTGGCAATTGTGCAAATTGCATAGAACCAATTATTTTGATTGGTTGAGAGGGTTAGCTTCATTAGCTATAAATAGAGGATAGCTCTCTCGTTCAAAACACACCCTCAAGCTCTTTGAAAACATTTCAGTGCATTCTTCCTTTGTCTTTCTTTTAGAGTGTTTTGTTAAGAGAGTGGGTGCCGGGAAAAACTTGTGTGAACATTTCTTTTGGAGTGATCTTGTGAGGTTATTCTTTTGAGATACTTTTGGGGTAATTAGAGTATTTACTCTAATTTTGTACTCTGTATTGCACTCTTATTGGTATAGTGAAATTGCTCCTCTCCACTTGTGGACGAGGTCACACGGACCGAACCACGTTAAATTTGTGCCTCGTTTATTTTCTTTACGTGTCGTTATTATCAACTTACTATTGTCTTTGTTATTGTCATTGTTGTTGACACCCAATTTTTGCGTTCCAAAAATTTAAATTAACTAGTCAAGCTTCCTGAATCACAAATAGAGTAGATGAATTATTCAGAAAATCAAAAATACATTCTAAAACAACTTTTTGTGATATTTTTGCCATTTCGTTGGCAAAATACCCTAATAGATATTATGTATATTTTACGTATAACTTTAAGTACACTGTGTTGATTTTATCAATTCGAAAATCAATTTGCATAGAAACAAGAGTTTTAATTAAATACGCATTTTAATTGTCAATTTAAAGTCATTGTACTTTGTTACAATGAAGAAGCTTAGCTAATTAATTAGATTAATAATTCATATGAATTTAGCTCCATTTTTGAAGATTGATTTTGATCGAATTGATTACTTTTACGAAATCCGGTTATCATTAAAATGAAAATGACTACAATTTAAATTCAAATCCTAGCCTCTTTTCACCTTTAAATCTGCCGTATATTCTAATTCAGTCTAGCCCAAGGTCTTTGCGACCCGGCCCATTTCCTTTAAAATTCCTCATTCTTTTCCTTGCTCTGGATATATACAAACCCAGCTCCAGATCCATTTTTGGCAAGGGATTCACGCTTTTTCTTTCTCTCAGAACTGGTTTGGGCCAACTGAACGGTAACTTGCTATCTTTTGATTTTTCCTTTTCTTTGTTCGGATTCCAAACAAATTGTCGATTAAAATCCGTCCCACAAATGCAAAAATCGTAGCATTTGGGGTTCTATAAATAAAACCCCATCATCTTCATCAAAGGATGGTTTTTCGATACACCACAAAGGGTTTTTACACCCTCAAGAGTGAAACTCGGCTAAGCCTTGAGTTTCGAGGAAGTTCTCACTCATAGTTTAATATTTGAAGTTTTCTTATTCGTCGACAGGTTGAGTGTGATCGATTCAACTCTTTCCAAAATATTTTTTGTTATTTCTGTTCTGCCATAGTGTAGCATTATGTGTTATTTATTTGCTTTGTTAATGTGTTTCAGATTAGATTTATCTGTTTGAAACAGTCTTGAGGCTGCTTTAGTTTTAAAGCTTTGAGGGCTAGCAATGTCTTAAAATTGATATGAATATTGTTTCAGATGTTAATACCCAATAGTGACAGCTTTGATTGGTTTAAGGGCAAAGGAAGAGTAAGCTTGAGTTTCAGGCCCGTTACAATTAAAATCTTTAGAGATGATTGATAGGAGGTGATCTTAATTGCAGGTAGAAGCAGATGGTTCCATAGTTCAGAATGAAGAAATTTCAGTTTTTTAAGATTAGCTTCGCTGAAGGTGAACATAGGGACAAAATGGGAAGATTACGGAAAATTTTGGTTGCTGCCGTTTGTGCTTTGACACCAACTAAACGGGGAGATTGTTCTTGCCACTTTTGAAATACTGCAGGGATGTTTTCTGCAACTTCAATAGTAAAGGGCTGAAGCTTAAATTTGAGTCATACTATAGGGATGGTTTTAGCCAAAAACTCTTACCCTGCATTTACACTTGCAAATTTAGCCAAGAAACAACCCAGAAAAACATTTTTATAAGGGAAAAGGATCAAAAATACTCCACTACTTTAAAAAAAACAAAAAGGATTAAAAATATTCTCCGAACTTATTTTGAATAAAAAATTATCTCTTTTATCCTTAAATTTTTTAAATATTATCCTATCTTAACTGAAATCATTCCTCAAAATACTAGAAATTATTTTTTTAAACCCACTCTATTATTTAAATTTGATTCAATTAAATAATAATCCACAAGATCTCCTTATTCTCCCAATATGTAGGTTTAAAGTTTGAGAGAATTGGGAGAATAAGGGGATCTTATTGTTTATTATTTAGTTGGATCTGATTTAAATAATGAGGCGAATTTAAAAAATAATTTTGGAAATAATTTCAGTTAAGACAGGGGTATATTTAAAAATTTTAAAGATGAAAAGGGTATTTTTGACTCAAAATAAGTTCGGAGAATATTTTTAATCTTTTTTTGAAAAGTTGACACTTTTCCTTTTTCAGAAAGCTTAAATTTTGCTGTATTTGGGAGATTATTTGAGCACGTGGCAAATAAGCAGAACAAACAAAGGGCATTTCCGTCAATTCATATTAAAGTCAAATGTGGTATTAATTGGTTTTTTCCTCCTTTCTTGTCTATTCTAGGGTTACAGACGGTCTCTATTCTTAATCTCTGCTAAGGGGCGATATGGCTTTTCTCGGATTTGGTCGTCTAGCAACACGAATGAGGTACCCCTAAATCACGCTACTCCTCTTTTCTTCTTTCATATTTTTTTTTTTTTGGATTGATGATTTTTTGATTGAATCTGTAGGCAAATCGAAACATATCTCGATTACCCAATTCATCGTGGTGGTAAATTGTTTAATTCTCTCCTCAAATCAAATTTCTCTTGTTATTATTATTATTATTATTATTATTATTATTATTATTATAAAGTCAACTCGGTAATGTCTGGTCCTTGCAGTTATATTATTTGTTTGTGGGGCAGGAGCTTCAACTTATGTCCTTAATCGCGTGTGTGTACCTTACACTTCGTACTTGTATTCTTGAATATATATATATCCTTCTTTTCATAAGAAAAAGAACAGAATAAACATAGGGTTTAAGTGTTATTTTATTTTTGCAGGTTAGGACCTGGATTGCAGAGTGTCAGGAAAAGCGCGTAAGTTGTACCTTCTTGGTTTTTTTTGGGGAGGGGGTTGCATAAACTATCTTTCTTCTTCTTAAATGATTTGCACTAGTTTCTGGAGTTACTATCTGTTGTATTTCTTAAAAATGAATTTTAAAAACCTCCCACTCAAACTTCCGTATCCCAAAATTGATGGTCTCGCCTAGTATATGCATAATTTTGTATATATCGTATTAACAAATTGAAACGGTTTTTTTTTTTTTTGGATATTCGCTTTTGCGTTTGGATATTTGGTAGGGAAAAGGGCCTAATTTACCTCTCTACTATTGGAAATAGTCTATATTTACCCCCCGTTCGACTATCAGCACAAATTCCGCTGACGCTGTCGAAGAACGTTGCTCACAATGTGGCAAAGGAGAAGACCACCGCAGATATGATGAAGGTATTGTCTGACATGTATGAGAAACCTTTGGCAAATAATAAGGTATTTCTCATGAAGAAACTATTTTATCTAAAGATGATGGAAAATGCTCATGTTGCTGCACACGTAAATGAATTCAATACCATTGTAAATCAATTGTCATCGCTAAAAATTGACTTCGATGATGAAGTGCAAGCTCTAATTTTGTTGGCATCCCTACCAAATAGCTGGGAGCCAATGAGAGCAGCGGTTAGTAATTCTATCGGCAGTGATAAACTAAAGTTCAATGATGTTAGGGATCGTATCCTTGCTGAGGAGGTGCGCAGGACAGATTCTGGAGAGGCATCGACGAGTTCTGCTTTTAATGTTGAAAACAGAAGCAGAAATTATGACAGAAACTACAACCGAAATAGGAGCAGATCGAAGTTAAGGAATGGCAAGGGTCAATCCAGAACAGGACGAACACTTGAGTGTTGGAACTGTGGAAAACCAGGTCACTTCAAGAAGAACTGCATGGCGCCAAAGAAGGAGGACAACAAGGGGGCTGGAATCAACGCTGCTACGGAAGACATTGGCGATGCGTTGTTGCTATCGGTTGACAGCCCGATAGACTCCTGGGTGCTTGACTCTAGAGCGTCCTTTCATACCACCCCACATCACGATATAATGACAAATTACGTGGCTGGGAATCTCGACAAAGTTTATTTTGCCGATGGAGAGCCGCTAGACGTTGTTGGCACGGGAGACATTAATTTGAAGATGTCAAATGGATCCTCGTGGAAGATTACAAAAGTTAGAAATGTTCCAAAGCTGATTCGAAACCTGATCTCAGTAGGTCAGCTTGATGATGA
Source organism: Lycium barbarum (assembly GCF_019175385.1). NCBI lineage: Eukaryota > Viridiplantae > Streptophyta > Magnoliopsida > Solanales > Solanaceae > Lycium > Lycium barbarum. The sequence goes on from NC_083341.1 coordinate 16,934,241, forward strand.
GGGATATGATCTCAACTTTGGTAATGGGTCTTGGAAGGTGGCGAAAGGTGCTATGGTAGTTGGCCGAGGAAAGAAGATTGATACTCTCTACATGACGACTAGCTGTCGTGATACTGTTGCTGTGGTTGACAACACAAAGAAGACAGATTTGTGGCATTGTCGGCTGGGGCATATCAGCCAGAAGGGGATGAAGCTGTTGGTGACAAATGGCTTAATTCCGGAGCTGAAGACGGTGGACCTTCATACGTGTGAGAGCTGCATTCTCGGAAAACAAAAGCGAGTAAGCTTCTCAAATGCAGGCAGGGAGTTGAAGGTCGAGAAGCTGGAATTGGTGCACACAGACGTGTGGGGACCTACCACTGTCCCCTCTTTTGGAGGATCACACTACTACGTGACCTTCATTGATGATTCAACCAGGAAAGTATGGGTTTACTTTATGAAAAATAAATTCGATGTGTTTAGTGTATTCAAAAGATGGAAAGCCATGGTCGAGAATGAAACAAACCTCAAGTTGAAGTGTTTGAGGCCCGACAACGGCGGAGAATACACCGATGGTGATTTCAAACGGTACTGTGCAGATAATGGGATCAAGATGATGAAGACTATTCCTGGAATGTCGCAACAAAATGGAATAGCCGAAAGAATGAACCGAACGTTGAACGAGCGTGCTCGGAGTATGAGAATACACTCTGGACTACCCAAGACATTCTGGGCAGATGCAGTCAATACCGCGGCCTTCTTAATTAACCGAGGATCGTTAGTTCCCTTGGATTTCAGAATTCCAAAAGAAGTCTGGAGTGGCAAGAAGGTAAATCTTTCATTTCTGAAAGTGTTCGGCTGCTTATCATATGTTCATAATGATGATACGGCTAGAAGCAAGCTTGATCCAAAATCAAAGAAGTGTTACTTTATTAGCTATGGTGACACCGAGCTTGGTTACCGATTTTGGGATGAACAAAATCGGAAGATCATCCGAAGCAAGAATATTGTCTTCAACGAAGAGGTATTGTACAAAGACAAGTTGCAAAAAAATTCGGAATGTCAGGACAAGGAATCGGAAATAGTCTATTTGAGGGACTTTCCGACACCTGAGCTGCAGCCAGGTACAGCCGAGGCAGAGGAACAAACAATCCGAGAAGGTGCTGATGAAAGTGCTGATTCTGAAACAAATAAACAGACGTCAATCACAGAACTGCGTAGATCATCCAGGATCAGGAAGCCGATTCACAGGTACTCTCCATCCCTCAACTACATTCTACTCACTGATAGAGGGGAGCTGGAATGTTATGAAGAAGCAATGCAAGTCGATGGATCGACTAAGTGGGAGCTGGCAATGAAAGATGAGATGGATTCACTATCGGCAAATCATACATGGGAGTTAGCCGAGTTGCCAAAGGATAAGAGGGCATTGCAAAACAAATGGGTTTATCGGATAAAGGAAGAACCCAATGGAAGCAAGCGTTATAAAGCAAGGCTGGTTGCAAAGGGATTTCAACAGAAAGAAGGCATCGACTATACGGAGATCTTCTCTCCCGTAGTCAAGATGGTGACTATCAGAACTGTTCTTGGACTGGTAGCAAAGGAAAATTTACATCTACAACAGATGGACGTGAAAACTGCATTTCTTCACGGTGATCTAGACGAGGAAATCTACATGCGACAGCCGGAGGGATTCAAAGTCAAAGGAAAGGAGAATCTGGTGTGCAAACTTCAAAAGAGTCTGTACGGACTAAAACAGGCTTCAAGACAGTGGTATTTAAAGTTTGACAGCTTTATGAAGAAAGCTGATTTTTCAAGGTGCGAGGCAGATCACTGTTGTTACTTCAAGAAATTTGAAGACTCGTACATGATACTGCTACTCTATGTCGACGACATGCTAATCGTAGGAGCAAACCTACAGGAGATTGATCGGTTGAAAAAAGGGTTATCAGAAGAGTTTGCAATGAAGGATTTGGGAGCTGCAAAGCAAATTCTTGGGATGAGAATTGACCAAAGCAAGGAGGGCATCAAACGCTCACAAGAAGAATATGTGAGGAAAGTTATCAAAAGGTTTAACATGCATGATGCCAAGCCAGTCAGCACTCCCTTGGCTGGACACTTTCGGTTGTCAAAGGATCAGTCGTCGACAACCGAGGATGAGAAGAAGCAGATGGACAAAATACCTTATGCATCTGCAATCGGTAGTCTTATGTATGCAATGATATGTAGAAGGCCAGACATTGCACATGCAGTGGGAGTTGTCAGCTGATTTATGAGCAATCCGGGAAAGCAACACTGGGAGGCTGTGAAATGGATATTCAGATATCTGAAAGACAGCTCGAGTTCAGCTCTGTATTTCCGAAAATCAGAAACAGGATTGCAAGGGTATGTTGATGCTGAACCCTCAGGGGTTGGCCTGGTGGTAATTGGCTTGAGCCTTGGGGTTTGCTCCCTTTCAAGTTCGAAACCCACTGGGTGCAAACAATTTCTGAGGGCCATCGGACTGGGGGTAAAACCCTGAATTACCCGTGGTGCACTTGCGGGAAACTCCTTGCCGAGGGCCTGTGCACCCCCGGGATTAGTCGGGGCTCAAAGAGATCCGGACACCCGGTGCTTAATAAAAAAAAAGGGTATGTTGATGCTGACAACGGTGGTGATGTTGATAGCAGAAAGAGCACATCCGGGTATGTTTACACCTTCGGAGGTACTGCAATCTCTTGGGTTTCCAAGTTGCAAAAGATAGTAGCTCTCTCTAGTTGTGAGGCTGAGTACGTTGCTGTGACGGAGGCCACAAAGGAAATGATGTGGCTACAATCTTTTCTGCGGGAATTGAATCAGGACCACGAGGGAAGTGTGCTATATTGTGATAGCCAAAGTGCCATTCATTTGGCAAAGAACCCGGTCTACCATGCTCGAACGAAACACATACAACTCCGGTACCATTTCATTAGATCAGCTTTGGAAGATGGAGCGTTAGTGCTTGAGAAGATTGCAGGGAGTCATAATCCAGCAGACATGCTGATAAAGGCAGTGACGATAGACAAACTGAAGCAATGTTCAGCTTCAGTTGGCCTGCACGAAGTATGAAACTAGGAAAGAGCTGCTGCATCGATCAAAGTGTGAAGACAAATTAAAATTAGCCTTCAAGTGGGAGAATTGTTGAGTACTGTTCACGCGTATAAAAACGCGGTTACTGTTCACGCGTGGTACTGTTCACGCGTTTTTCTGAAGCTTATAAATAGAGTTCTAAGCTTCATTTGGAAATACCATCAAAAATTGAAGAAGACAACACATCCCAAAGAGAGAAAAATCTAAGAGAAATACTCTTAGTGAAAGGCCTAAATAAGAGAAGGCTTTTGAGAGAATTTTTAGTAAAAAAATTCTTGAGTGAAATTGGGATTGGGGTTGTGAGGTTGAGTGTTGTAAACACTTGTAATATTTCTTCTTTAATAAGATCTGCAGCAGCAACGTGGACGTAGCTCTCACATTGAGGGTGAACCACTATAAATCTGTGTATGTTATTTATTTATTCTTCGCTTACATCACGGCGTAAGTAGGTTCTGTCTAAGGAGGTTGGTATTTAAGTGGTCCAGCTGTGACCCTTCAATCTTTCCTGGGAACCTGCTTACAAAGGTCGGATTTGGGATTCAAATCCTAACACATATGGCATGCCACCTCACCACCCTCTCCCTCTTCATTTCTTTCTTCCACCTCCAACCAAAGCCACTTCAAACCACCATTGAAGTTTTAAGCCCTTTTCTTATTGATGTTAAGATCTGTTTCTTTGTAATTTTGTTTTCTAGAGGAAATGTCAAGAAAAATTCACTCTTAAATTACCGTCACCACAAAAATCTCAAATCTCTCCCCACAAAAACCCCATCAAGGAATTAAAAATAAAATAAAAAATCAACATGACTTCTTCTAGTTCAGCTTTTTTCTCATCATCATCAATTCTTAACATACCCAAATCCAAGAACATCTTAACTCATAACTCATTTACCCAAATCAAGATTAATAATTCAAGAACCCCTAAACAAAGAAGTGGGTATTTCATTTCAAGGTCCATTACAGTTGATAACCCTTTAGATCGAAGGAGTTGAAGAAAAAGATGTTGTGGCAATTGGGAAAGTTGTGTCTAAGGTTAAGGTTACAGTTCCATTGAAAGTGTATCATGTACCAAAAGTTCAAGAATTGGATTTAGATGGAAAAATTGGGACTTTAAAACAGTATGTGGTTATTCATAAAGGCAAACAAATATCACCTAATTTGCCTTATAAGGTGGAGTTAGTGGTAGATGATTTGGAAGGCCGAATGGTCCAGTTAAGTTCACCATTTAAGTTATGTAATGGTAGGGAGGTGGATTTGGTTGGAGGTGGAAGAAAAAAATAAAGAGGGAGAGGGTGGTGAGGTGGCATGCCATCTAGCGCCCACCTCATCCAAATGTTAGGCCACGTGGAATTTTAATAGCCATGCTGGAGCACAGTTAAAAATTGGGGCAAATATTGCAAGTTATGTAACGGTAGGGGCAAATTTGTGTTGATAGTATAACGGAGGCTAAATATAGTCTATTTCTAATAGTAGAGGGGTAAATCAGGCCCTTTTCCCTATTTGGTAAGTTATTTCAAAAAATTAGTTGTTATTCTGTATTTACAAAAATAATTACAGAGATGCCGAAGTACCGTAGCAAAACATATATTAACATACACAATACACATAGTCTTGTACTTCATTTGATACCCAAAATACACATCCTCAAAGGATATTTTTCATGTTCCATCTGCTGGAACGGTTTAGTAATTTAACTATCAAAATCTTTTGTCTGGAATCGAAAGAAGACCATCCACAACTTCATTGTCCATGAGTTTCTTTTTTGTTTGCAAGTACCTGTCTCAATCCCTACCCCCCATGGATTTCCTCATCTGCTTTTCTTCGTGAAATTGAGCATGTATCTTGTGTAGTGATGGATAATGAAAATTTAGAATGACAAGTTTTTTGGGGAGATAATTTAGTTGGTCCTCCATTCTTGCTGCTTTCATGGGAATTTGGTATCCGTATGTGAGGAAGTTGTTTGGTTTCATTGGGGAATGTTTCATTCATTGACTTTGTGTGTCGTGGCTTGGGTTTCATCGAGCAATTATTTACTTGTTTTGCTTAAGAAGCATTTCATGACATTCTATGATGTGTTTGAAATATGGTTTTATTTCTGGTCATCAAATTTATTTTTATTGAGTCCTTGGGACAAGTATACATTCTTTATCGGATTACTAATTGTTTCAAGAGAGTAATTCACTTTTGGTATTCGTCTCATTAGTGCTAGTTTGCATCGTCGAGAGCTGGAAATGAAAGAGGAAGAGAAGTACTCCAAGTGATTGAAACATTATAAAAGTGTGCTTATTTTTGAGGATGAGGGTTTGTGGTCATCAGTCATCATGAATATGTCCTTGTATAATAATTTTATGTAACCTTTCATTTCATACCTTGGTGGTGCTCCTGCATCTTGTACTTACGACTCATTTGGTAGGCTTGTACTAATTAAAATAGTCCTTCTATTAAAATTTGGTTGAGCCAATATATTGTTTGGTTACTCCGTTCAACTTAATCACACACCTAAGACATGAATAACTTATACACCATAGCCTGTCTTATCTTATACCGAGGAGACCATGGGAAAACTTGTACCAAGTTTAACTATACCTGGATAAGACAACTAAAATGACTAAACTACCCCTCAACCCCTTTTCCCTAAATGGTTGAAAGGCATAACATATCAAGTGCTTTGGCTGTATAGCTGAAATGCATAATATAATAGTCACTTCGCAAAGCTCTGAAGACTCACTTCCAAAAGCTCTATTGAGAGCCAGCTCCAAGCTGCTCTAGCTGGTGCTAACGGAGGCGGTCATAACAGAGATGAGTTTCGTCAGGCGGTTGTTAATAGTACTTTAGAGAGACGGTCGTTTTTTAATTCCGATCCAATTTGTGGTATCTATTCTTCTTTACTCACACTAGTATAAGTACCCGCGCGATGCGCGGCACGGTGATGACAAGTAATCACTATAAGTGCGAGTTGCGGTGAGAACCTAACAACACTTCCTCTTAAACAATACTTTGGTACGTTAAAATTACCGTAACAATTCTAATACTTTGGTACATTAAAATTACCGTAACAATTCTAACATATGGAAGTACTTAATGTATAGCAGCATAGATTCAAGTCAAAACTTATCTTGACAGACCAAATGACGAAAGAAGTACATTGTTAACGTGTTCCCCTTTTTCGTTTTGTGTAAATGCTAACAGCTTAAAATAATCGTGTCTTTGTTTTTTGGTGAATTAAAGTAAAAAGTTGAAGGTATTATTAATTGTACTTGTTGTCCAGGAAAATCATCACAGTTGTTTTAGCCACAAATGGTCGACATAATTCTTCTCCCTGTACGCTAATGAACATGAATAATGGTGACCATCAACAAAACATCCATCATTAATGCTCGCGAATTTGCAAAACAGACATGCTAAGCAACAATCTTTGTTGATGTCGTATCTCCTTTCATTAACTCTGTAATCCCTTTTATTTGATAGCACACTACTTAACATTGGAAAATAAATACTAGCATAACGTTTAGGAGCAGTGAATTATTAAGCCACATAACTTTTCTTTTCTTCTCCTCGTGAAACAAATAATCTAAAACAAATCTCCTCCGAAGTACAGTTAAATTCTCAAATGATCTTAGCGTCTCATTTCGTTAAGCTCATTTGTCCAAATACTGATAGAAATTTGAAGAAACCTCAATGCACATGTATGTACCATTTCCGCACTACTACTACAGAAGCAGAGCAGAACACTGATTCCAAAATGAATATTCAAGAACCAATTAAATTCACAATCTTTGCAGATAAATGGAATGGCTGTACTTCAATTTTTTGTTGGCGATACTACCCTTTTCAACCGTGGTTAATGCGACCATTTGATGATCCTGTGGCCAAATTGAATAAATACTAATGCGCTTGCCAACAGTTAAAAGCCATTGCGAGGTTGAAAATTGGGGTGTTTTGAGTGACGTCGATTCTTAAGATAGCAGTGACTTCTATTGGAGTTTATTCAATACTTCAAAGCATTGCCGGCTTGACAAAAAACATATATTTTCAATCAATTTATTAGGCCTTAGAGTAATAAATAGAGTTTAAAAAGTTTCAATTGATAAGTCTTAAGGCTTTATCAATAGTCGCATATTTTTCAGTTGATTGAAGTTTTAGCTGTAAATCAATTTTGTATTACAAAAACATGGGCTGCATTCAATTTGCAGTACAACAAAGTTCGGAAGTATGCCTAAATATAGAGACGGCTTACAATAGTAATGACTAAACCATAGATGGCTGATGTGGCCAAAAAAAAATATACAAAAGAACACACCAATTAAGAACAAACTGAATGATCAAGTTGCTTCATTTACCTTCTCTGCTGCTGTGATGTCATTTTATAAGTCTGCTCATGCTTCATGGTTAATTAGGACAGGTTCCTGGGTCCAAGAAAAAGTGCTCATCTAAAGGATCAGAAGACTAACACACCCTAACATTAGGGTCTGCAATAGTAGTAGCCTCTTAACTATTGCAATGTGATTTATCCAGGTTGCGATATGAAGGCGTGTAAGGCCAAGGTGTTCCTAAAATTGATATTCCCTCCACTCTTCTTAAGGAATGCCAAAGAAGAATCAACATCACCCGTGTCATACTGCAGCCCACAGTTCTTTGGAGCGTTCATTGAATGAAAATTCCTAACAGAAATGTGTTGCTGCCTCTCACTACTAAAAAATCACTATTTTCCCATTGAACTTCTCACATAAAAATGTTCAATGGTATTTTTCACTGAATTTCAGTGGGGAAAAACTAAATAGTAGTGTTTGCACATGGAAAAATTATGAAGTTTTCCACTGTTTCAATGGGAACATGTTTCCCACCATGCGTTTTTTCGGTGAGATTGTTCGATGTGAATGAAGTGAGAAAATCATGTTTTATAGTACAAATTTCCCACTGAATGACAGTGGAAAAAACTTTTATTTCTAGTAGTGTCTGGCATGATAATGGAACTACTTCCTCCATTTGGTGATATAAGTTAGTCTCTATCTTTTGGATCTCTTATAAAGTTAGCAGCTATTCCTACCACTCACGACAGCAAAAATCATTTGCCCCAAAGATAATATGCTAGTGAATATAATGTTAAAAGCTCATCCAAGTTAGTACTTCAGAGTCTTCAGAAAATGAAATCAAGACATCCTGAACTTGTCGTGCAACGGGCTAAATATATAACGGAGATCTTTGAATTAGTAGTAATTGACAGCAGAAGTTATTTTAACTAATCAAGACACGAACAGAAACATCAAGGTAACAATGAAATATCGAAGTACATGACGATACAATGTAGTAGAAAAGATGGCAGCAGCAGAAACAGAGAATGCTAAGAGTGGGGAGATATATGGAGATTCTGGGAGTAGGTGTTGATAGTAGTTTACAAAAAGTGGGTCAGAAACATACGCACTATAGAGCAAATATGTTTATTTGTTTTTACTTTTTTCTTGATTAGGCGACGGTTGTCTATTTACGTGGGCTTTATTCTGTTCCCAAAATGTGCATTGGATGATACAGGGTTACCCCGATTCAACTATTTTTTATTTTTTTTTAACAGTGAAACAAAATGAATTAGTTAGGCTTCAACCTAGAAATAAATTCAACCATAATTCAGTGGAAATAAGTTCGGTTATAGTCAATTAAGCATCAATGAATATAAGTACAGCAAACAGTAAAAACAAAGTAAGTCTAATTCTGTACTAACCGGGCGGGATATCTTGAGGTAAGGCTTCAAGAAGAGACTTCAAAAAATAGGGGAAAATGAATATCGGGTGCACAGAAACACAACAGCAAAATCTGAAAATAAAACTAATCAATTTGGAATGAAGGGATGCGATATTGTTGCTTGAGCAAAAAACGTTCACATCTCGATTGGATAACTGATGTGAATGTTTTTTAGATTTAGCGGTTTTGTTCTGTATTGCTTTGGATAAAGTGATCTCAAAATAACGTGGATAAATCTAAAAAAAAATTATCCTTAAATTTCCAAACCGTTCCAAGTAGTTTTTCTAGACAAAATCTTTTTACCAGCAGTAGTATTTTTCTTTTCTTGTGGCATATTTACTTTTTAAACATATCTCATTTTTCACAGAACGTGGGTTAATGGAAATGAAGGATTTTGGTAGTTGTCTTTCTTTTTTTCCTTTTTTCTTTTTAAATTTTAAATTAATTCTTTAAACTTTTGCCAAGTGGCAAAAAGAATATAAATTATAATTAAAATTCATTGTTATAAAATTTAAAATAATCTGTAAATTTATAAAATCCTTGTGTTTGTGTGTGAGCATGGTATGTAGACGTGGGGTTGAAGGAATGGTGAGTTACGTGCAGGTTAGGTGATTAGGTAGTTTAGTTTTTCTTTAAAAGATACAAATAAAACTTATTATTCTTAAATTCAAACTCAAAAGCAATAACTAATTAACTAACTTTTGTCCAAAAACTATCATTTTTTTAATAATACATAGATTTTAAAAATAATTCAGCTGTATAAGTTCTATTGTATTGTGGTACTTGACAATCCTTGGTAAACACAAATGGATTGTGAAAATTGCAAGCTAAGATTGGACAAATAAAAAAGAAACCTAAGAAAAAATAAAAGCACAAACGTATTTATATTATAGAGTGAAATGGTTGCATTCAATTTTAAATTTAAAAGGCACAAATACATCATTACATTTTCTCTTATGCTCAACTAAAGATGATTCTTAGTAAAAATTATGGCAGAAATTGTTCATGTTTCATACGTCGATAAAAACTCTTTAAATTTCCTCTGCCAGCACTTTGAAATACTTCTAACATTATAATAGTGACCATTTGTATCTTCAGATAAACCTCATTATGTGCCTCCTTAATTTTAGAAGAACTTTAGAATACCAAAGCAGGATAAAGATTTATATGAATATGTCATTGGAAAGGGGGTACGGCGTTAATAGATATTGTATATTGTAGCATTCTCAGGCTAAAGCATATTTTTGCCGTGTTAATTTGTAACTACAATATTCATTGAATTTTTTTTTTTTGATCAAGTATTTAAGTCATAACACACATAATTTTTTTACCTAAGATTAATCAACTTACATATTCTTAAGAATCACAAAGAATGTAGTGAGCGGATGGGATTGTTGCTCCCTTGACTCTCGGGTTCGTGCCCTGAGTATGAAAAAAATCATGATAGGGAGTGCTTCCCCGGAAATGGGCCCTACTCGACGCGAATTCGGATATAGTTGTCGGGCTTCAATATCGGATGGGTAACCAAAAAAAAAAAAAAATTACAGATAAAATGACCAAATGCCCCCACAACGTATGACCGAATTTCCAACTACACACTTTATATTTGTGGGAGTCCTATTAACCCTTGAACAATTTTGAAGTGAAATTATTTACTCCCTGAAACGCTACACCCAGATATCAAATTTGCGGTGAAATACACCCACTAATCCACATCTAACACGTGTGTTTTCCATTTAAATTTGTTGTTCTATACTTTCTCCCTCATTCTTCGTCTTTCCATCACCTTTTACCATTTTTCCACCATTAAAAAAATTCAAAGCTCCAAAGGGAATAACATATGGAAATTCATCATTCAAAAGCTACCAAAAATCAATAGAAAGCTACAAAATATTGTTTCATTGAAAATCAAAGATTAGTAGGAAATTCTTATATATATATATATATATATATGGGTTCTTTTTGGTTACTAAAATGCCCCTGCCTCTCATTAAAATGTAAAAACTCAAGGGACATTTTTGTCTTTTTAATCCTAACCCAACTTTCCTTCTTCCCCTTTTTCCACCCGTCTCTAGTCTCTACCTCTGGAATATCCAATTACAGATTCAACCCATTTTCCTAGTTCTAGCTTCCTTGTTGATAAATTGAAAATGGTGTTCTAAAATTGAGATTCTCTCAGCTATTTAATCAATACATTTTTAACTCAAGGGTATGTATTTTTTCAGAAAATCCAACTCAATCATCTTTGACTCCTCATTCTTCGTGAGAAACTTCACAGCAAACCCATAAAATAACCCCACTTTCTAAGGATGCTAGCTCTAAAGCCTAAACCCAATTCCTGAAATTTTTCATACAAGTTCTTATCACAAAATGAATTGACGTCGGGTTGTTTTTTAGTTTTTAAAATTTGTTTTTTCTCTGCAATTGAAACATATATTCCGACAGATAATTATAATGGAGTTTCGTCAAACGATCATGGTGTTGCAAATTCTGAAACTACAAATTTAAAGGGGTTAAAAATATACCCAGAAGAATATCTGACGGAGACTCATTGTTGACTTCAATTTCAGATTAATTATTTTACCCCATGAACTTTTTGCTCTGAGCATTTTTCAGAAATTTATTATTTACTGTAATCTTTGAAACAATCACAAACGAGAATGATTTATGTGGTTGCTATTCTCAGATTGATTAAAAGATGCCATTTAGGAAGAAACTCAAAATTATCACAATTAATTGGGGCTGGAGTTTTTGGGAGAATAAAGTGTGGTTTTTGAGGAAGATTGAGAGATATATTTACATTTTTACCCTAAAAAAAAAATTAAATGGACACTCTTTGTGAACATTTACAATTAGCAGATAGAAGATTGAAATATGTTGTGCGTGTGACTGACAAAATGTTGTTCAATTTAAAACCTCACATATATTTTCAATTAAGCCTATTTTATTCTATTTTTTCATATATGATGAAGGAAATACATTAGTGGAGTAACTATTAATCTAGGCTAATCAATTTCAGTATCAGTTACCAACAAGGGTTGTGGGGTAGTGGCTAGTACTACTACATCTTTAACCAAGAGGTCTCGAGTTTGAGCCCCCTTGGGTACGGAGTCACCCTTGTTAGGGAGTGCTTTGCCCCCCAATGTGGAACTATCCGGCACGAATTCGAATTAGTCGGGCCCCAATGTGATTACCGGACAGTCTTTTTTCTTAATCTCTGCTAAGGGTGAGATGGCTTTTCGTTGTGTCCGACAAGCTTTTCTCGGGTTTGGTCGTCCACCAACACAAATAAGGTATCCCCAAATAACCTATCCATTCACCCTACTCCTTTTTTTTTTTTATTGAATTTTTTTCGATTGAATCTGTAGGGGTTACTCCCAGCAACACGAATTTTCTCGCGATGTTGTTAATGATTTTAAAGTACCCAAATGGGCTAAAGATGGTAAATTTATGAACCCCATTTGCTTAATTAATTCTCTTCTTCAAAATTTAATAGTAACTCCTCATCCTATCTTGTCCTTAATTGCAATTGGATTTTTTGGGACGGGGTGGATGTTAGCCTTGCCTCCCTACATGATATGGTGCGTACCTCAGACTCCATTCCACACACTACTTAGCTAATTGATTTGCAGTAACTTATTTCTAAATTTATTTTTGCAGGGATACACTAGAATTGGAGAAATGTCGTGACCCAAGTAAGTTTATTCTTTGTTGACCTACTTATTTGATGGAAAGTTTCCGCTTACTTACTTATCTATATCTACTTCCGTAGAATTTCCAAATTATCTAAAAAGAAGGTATTGAGTATTGAAATGAGATTGAGGAGTTAATGTAGAAGATTCATATAGTCGACTAGAACTAATTTAGGATTGAGGCATATATATACTTTGTGCTTGTTGTTACAAAGATAGCTTTAATGTAGGATTCATGAAAAGAAAAACCATTAGTTTTATTTGATGCAAAAAAGTCTTATCTTTTCTGTACTGAGTTCCTGGAGGGGTTGCTACATTGTGCAAGATGAACGTTGCTGAAAGGGCTATCTGATAAACCCGCGAGCATTGTTGTAATAGCTGCAAACAGGTTGTCTGGCTAAGATGTGGATTCAAATGCAAGTGTAGTTGAGGAATTGAGTTATGTTCGGACATGAATACAAATTGGAGTTGTTTTTGAATTTTTGTGAGTGCTTTGTATTGAAAATTGGGAAAACAATCGAATTCTGAAAAATTTCGGAATTCAACTTGAAAATTTATAACAATCCTATGTCCTAACAGTTCCTGGAATAATATCTCGGAAAAAAGTGAAAACTATTCACGGCCAAACGGGCCCTATTCATGAGATTCTCTCTCTAACTTGATTGACATTTTACAGTATTTCAGTTTCTGTTATTAGTAATTTTGTTGGCCTAGAATTTTGATACGTATTACAAATCCCTGCACAACTTTCTAGCAAAATGATCCCTGTGTGTTTAAGGATAATCTTTCCTGGTCTAACTTTGTGTTTGATACTCTTTGCGTTCAGATTACATCGGGACTGAAGCGGGGAGTCCAAAGTCGAAATGAAGTTCATTGCAATTCATGCCCCACATATATTTTAAGGTCTGTTCAATTTGCGTTCCAATTTCTTCACAAGGTCCCAATAACATATGAGATGGAATTCATGTAGCTTGATGGTTTTATGTAATGTAATTATGACTTTTCAGAGCATTTTGCTCATGTTTCCAAATCATCCTCTAAAAGCTGTATGAACTATGAACCAAGGGCCATTGTAGTATATTTTGTCATCTTGTTATCTTTTCAATTCAAGTACCTTCTGAAAGGTTCCAATTTTTTTTTAAAAGAAAAGGGAAGAATGTTAAGAAACCAAGACGTCTGTTTAGTTAAGTTGAAATGGTTGTGAAGATTGGACCAATAATATCAGAGGATGCGAAAGTTGAAAACAGCTTCTGCTATTTGGTTGGAAGACAACCAAATGACTACAATTTATATGATCTTCTTTGAAGCATTTTGTGGTCATATTCTTTGGCTGGGTAGAGGAGGTCAATAGTGTAGCTTAGTTCCAACTTGTGCTGTTTTTGCCATTCTACATGATAATTACATTTCCTTGTTTGAAACCTTGTTCATCCATTAACTACTCTTCAGTCAAATTAGTTGGGGACTTGGAACCTTGTACGTCGTGGCAATAATTGAAACTGAAGGTTCTGTAGTATTTAGGTAGTCATTAGCAGTTGTTCTATTTATAGGTTGTGTTATTTACAAAGCCCCACAGCTGCATGTTCTCATATAGGAGGTGAGTTTGGAATTGGGTGAAAATCTCCAACTTTACTTTAAAAATCAAACTCTGCCTCAACTATGAACGATAGGCATTCCACCCCTCCTTTTATCCTAGGTAATGTCTAGTTTACCCTTGGCATTTTCAATCTTCAATCTACTATGTGATACGTTTTTATATTATATAAAATTTATTTTTTTAACCTAGGTGTTTATACTCTTTTTATTTGAAAGCATATTATAAGTAGAATACTCTTATTAATCAAAACCAGAAACAGAAATTAATCAAAAAGAAATGTCAAAGAAATAAAATAATATTCTGAAAAATGAAGGGCTTTTCCGTCAAAGCATATTAAAAGTTAAGTACTCCATAATATAGCACGGTGTTTTCCTACTCTCTCTTTTCTATTCTAGGGTTACATCATAAGAGACGGTCTTTTTTCTTAATCTCTGCTAAGGGTGAGATGGCTTTCCGTTGTGTCCGACAAGCTTTTCTCGGGTTTGGTCATCCACCAACACAAATAAGGTATCCCCAAATAACCTATCCATTCACCCTACTCCTTTTTTTTTTAATTATTTTATTGAATTTTTTTCGATTGAATCTGTAGGGGTTACTCCCAGCAACACGAATTTTCTCGCGATGTTGTTAATGATTTTAAAGTACCCAAATGGGCTAAAGATGGTAAATTTATGAACCCCATTTGCTTAATTAATTCTCTTCTTCAAAATTTAATAGTAACTCCTCATCCCATCTTGTCCTTAATTGCAGTTAGATTTTTTGGGACGGGGTGGATGTTAGCCTTGCCTCCCTACATGATATGGTGCGTACCTTGATAACGTCTAAATCCACCCTATTAATTAGAATGGGCACGGTCGTATGCAAATATATTTTACCCAACTATGAGTCGGGGTCGAATCCCACACAGAACAATATGTAGGCGATTAGGAAAAGTAGGAATTTTCACCAACTACGCTAAAGCCAAACGATAGATAATATTTTGGTTTTGTTTGAGGGAAAATTATAACTAATGCAAAAATGTAAACTAACCTAGAAAGCAAGTAAAATGATCAATGGCCACAAGCATGGATACAAGGGAAACTACGCTCAAGTAACGATCCAATGTACTTCATCATTTACAAATAATGGTGACTTTATATTACTTAGCCTCGGATAATGACTCTAATTTAGCTTCTTCCGAAGACTAACTAGACTACCTAATTGAATATCCCTAAAGCAATTAGGAGCATTAAGAACACCCGAATATGGCTACAAGTGGTGTCGCCTATTCCTAGGTCGATTTCCATTAGATGAGGGTTAACGCCCCAAATTCTTGTTAATTAATCTTTCCCAATCCCGAGTTTGCCTCTTCCAAGTTTAAACCGAAATAAATGGGCAAGTCTTAGGGTTAGCTACTCCCTTAAGAATCATTCAACATGAGATTAATTAAAGAAACAATAACTCACTTCATTAGGGATAAAATCATTCAACACATAAGCAAAACAAGAGATTCAATCCAAACTTAAACAATATATACTTCCATAAACAAGGTTCAAGTATTGAAATGAAATACTACACACATAAATATTCAATACCAAACAAGAAATTGAAGAAAGGATTAAGAATATCTCATTAAAGTGCTTCCAATCTTCTCCTCCAATGTGTTGGTGTGAAACCCTAGCCTCCAAGGACTTGTGTTGAGCCAAAGATGAAAATATTTTGCCCCCTAGTCTTCCTTTTATGTTTCCCAATTTTTCCAAGTCCAAAAAATGACAAAATATGCCCCAGATTTTCGTTTTTGCAGTTCTGCCCGTTTTTTTGCAAATCTGTCCCGTTTTTGCAAAACTGTGCAGTTTTGTCCAATTTGACCTCTTTTTGACTTTATTTTCACTTGGTTTCTTCCGATCACTTCTAAATCACATAAACCTGTAAAATAGATGTAAATGATATTAAATGCACTATTTTCTCAAGCAAACATAGCAAAAATATAAGATTAAAGAAGAGATAAATTGGTAAAATACCAACTTATCATACCTCAAACTCCATTCCACACACTACTTGGCTAATTGATTTGCAGTAACTTATTTCTAAATTTATTTTTGCAGGGATACACTGGAATTGGAGAAATGTCGTGACCCAAGTAAGTTTATTCTTTGTTGACCTACTTATTTGATGGAAAGTTTCCGTTTACTTACTTATCTATCTCTACTTCCGTAGAATTTCCAAATTATCTAAAAAGAAGGTATTGAGTATTGAAATGAGATTGAGGAGTTAATGTAGAAGATTCATATAGTCGACTAGAACTAATTTAGGATTGAGGCATATATATACTTTGTGCTTGTTGTTACAAAGATAGCTTTAATGTAGGATTCATGAAAAGAAAAACCATTAGTTTTATTTGATGCAGAAAAGTCTTATCTTTTCTGTACTGAGTTCCTGGAGGGGTTGCTACATTGTGCAAGATGAACGTTGCTGAAAGGGCTATCTGATAAACCCGCGAGCATTGTTGTAATAGCTGCAAACAGGTTGTCTGGCTAAGATGTGGATTCAAATGCAAGTGTAGTTGAGGAATTGAGTTATGTTCGGACATGAATACAAATTGGAGTTGTTTTTGAATTTTTGTGAGTGCTTTGTATTGAAAATTGGGAAAACAATCGAATTCTGAAAAATTTCGGAATTCAACTTGAAAATTTATAACACTCCTATGTCCTAACAGTTCCTGGAATAATATCTCGGAAAAAAGTGAAAACTATTCACGGCCAAACGGGCCCTATTCATGAGATTCTCTCTCTAACTTGATTGACATTTTACAGTATTTCAGTTTCTGTTATTAGTAATTTTGTTGGCCTAGAATTTTGATACGTATTACAAATCCCTGCACAACTTTCTAGCAAAATGATCCCTAAGTGTGTTTAAGGATAATCTTTCCTGGTCTAACTTTGTGTTTGATACTCTTTGCGTTCAGATTACATCGGGACTGAAGCGGGGAGTCCAAAGTCGAAATGAAGTTCATTGCAATTCATGCCCCACATATATTTTAAGGTTTGTTCAATTTGCGTTCCAATTTCTTCACAAGGTCCCAATAACATATGAGATGGAATTCATGTAGCTTGATGGTTTTATGTAATGTAATTATGACTTTTCAGAGCATTTTGCTCATGTTTCCAAAGCATCCTCTAAAAGCTGTATGAACTATGAACCAAGGGCCATTGTAGTATATTTTGTCATCTTGTTAACTTTTCAATTCAAGTACCTTCTGAAAGGTTCCAATTTTTTTTTAAAAGAAAAGGGAAGAATGTTAAGAAACCAAGACGTCTGTTTAGTTAAGTTGAAATGGTTGTGAAGATTGGACCAATAATATCAGAGGATGCGAAAGTTGAAAACAGCTTCTGCTATTTGGTTGGAAGACAACCAAATGACTACAATTTATATGATCTTCTTTGAAGCATTTTGTGGTCATATTCTTTGGCTGGGTAGAGGAGGTCAATAGTGTAGCTTAGTTCCAACTTGTGCTGTTTTTGCCATTCTACATGATAATTACATTTCCTTGTTTGAAACCTTGTTCATCCATTAACTACTCTTCAGTCAAATTAGTTGGGGACTTGGAACCTTGTACGTCGTGGCAATAATTGAAACTGAAGGTTCTGTAGTATTTAGGTAGTCATTAGCAGCTGTTCTATTTATAGGTTGTGTTATTTACAAAGCCCCACAGCTGCATGTTCTCATATAGGAGGTGAGTTTGGAATTGGGTGAAAATCTCCAACTTTACTTTAAAAATCAAACTCTGCCTCAACTATGAACGATAGGCATTCCACCCCTCCTTTTATCCTAGGTAATGTCTAGTTTACCCTTGGCATTTTCAATCTTCAATCTATGTGATACGTTTTTATATTATATAAAATTTATTTTTTTAACCTAGGTGTTTATACTCTTTTTATTTGAAAGCATATTATAAGTAGAATAATCAATTTATGAATTTATCTCAAAATTAAATATAACTTTTTATGATTGATATTTTAGAATTACATGCGTCAAGTATACACACACACATATTACCATTTATTTTTACATATCTGTGTGTGTTTGTGGGGGGTTTTTTTTTTTGGGGGGGGGGGGGGGGGTATGTGTATAATTAAGTTTCACTTCTCTCTGATTCTCTATTGCCAATATATAAATGAGTTTTGGTTGTCATTAATGAAATATTGTTAACTATAATTTAAAATTCATTTATAATATAAATAGATAATCTTTCAGGAATTTGTTATAGAAGATACCTCTATTTTTATTAATTATTTTATATTACTTTCATTGAAATATATTTATAAAATTATTATTACACGTTATTTTACTTTTATTACTTGTATAAATAGATATCAGAGTTTTGAATATTATTCCTCTCATTTATTTCATTATACAACATCATTAAATTATATACTCAACTAGTATTTCTCACTTTTCTTTTTCTGTCTCGAAAATAATATTTATTTATTTTATAAGAAATTTGTTACATAGATTAAAGAGATAAAAAAAAATCATGATTTTAAAGAAGTAAAAAATGACAAGTTGATAATGTAAGGGTTAAATAAGAATTTTAAAAAGCCAATTAAGATAAAGGGGGGAGAATGATTATTGTTCAAAATTGAGGGGAGCTTGATTTTTAATGCAAAGTTGGGGGGTCGTTTGAAATTTGGTGGTTTAGGTTAGGTAATTAAGTGCTGCAAATCATGTTATCCTCCACTTATTACCCTGTCGTTGCTCTTTTACTCTTCATGAATGGGGTGTGGTCTAGGAAAGTATAATAATTTGAGCGACTCAAATAGTCTCTATAGCATGCTATTTCTTTATACTCATTATGTGATATAGGAAAAGTAAACTTCCGTTTCATTTTTGAACACGTGTAGTGAGGAAAATTAAAAAGAGTGCCCAAACACCAGTTCTGCTTCTTTTTTTTTTTCTTTTTCAAAACCTGTTCTAAAAAATATTTTTTGTGTATCATGGGTATATTAGAAATAATTTCTCTATCCCGTCAAGATAGGAGTAAGATCTTGTACACCCCACTTGTGGAACAGCACTGGGTATGTTAGTAAAATTATTGACACCTAGAAAGCATGAGGACTACTATCCTAATAGGAGCAAAATTCTCTAAAAACAAAGCCATGAGTTATAAACATATTCATATGTACTTATCATTGAATCGATTTGATCCATTAAAATTATTTATTAAAAAATTAATGTTTCCTTTAAAATTATTAATTAAAAAATTAATGTTTATTTAAAAGATAATAATTTTTCACAAATGTTTAAGTGCAATGTAGAAAATGTGGAATTCTATTGAACGCATAGGATCTCTATTGCATTCGCCTCTGTAATAAGAATGACGCCGCATTTTTTTTTTCTTTATCTGAAAGTGGTTATCTTTTAAAGGGGTTGTTTACCACTCATTGCTAGAGGATGTTAATCATCATCAATTATGCACTTCATGTTACTTATACGGATGTATTGTTAGAAAAATAGGAAGACGAAGCTGAAGAAAAAGGCTTTGACGTGATACCACAGTCCTTAAAGAGATATTATCAATATGTTCTTTCGCGGTTTCCAAGCAATTTCCTTCAGAATTCAACAAAGCCTTAGTATGCTGCAGATTTTTCTTATGCTACTTCAAGAGTGTCCTTATATTTATAGAATTTGAGAGATAACTTTTCAGAATAGTCAAGTTCTTTCACGAATAGATTTGTCTGTTCAATTTAAGACCCATATATATATATATATATATATATATATATATATATATATATATATATATATATATATATATATATATATATATATATATATATATATTACAAACTATCTAACAGTGTTTGTATTAAATTTACCCAGTTAGGTTACCTGCTTAGAGGCCCAGGTTGTTCAAATTATTCAGGCTGATTACGGATATTTGAAGCTATGTGGAAGTAGATATACATTAGTGTCATATCTATAACTCCCTCTGTCTCGTAATAAGTGTCACCTTAGCCAAAAAACACACACATTAAGAAACCAATAATGCAGTGTAAAGTTTACCAAATTATCCATATATAATAAAATAAATTACTTTCCTCTTGATTAGAGCATGCACAAGTAGTAAACCTTTTGACATTGGAATCCAACAATACCAAGTTATTATGTGGCTTTTCCAATTATCATTTAGATGTTACTTTAACTTGTCAGTTTTTGTCTAAGGGTAGAATTAAAAAAAACTAGCTAATTTATGTCTTAGTTTCCTAAGGTGATACTTATTATGGGACAATCTTTTTTTTTTATGACATGCGAACCCGTAGCCGCTACCCTTCGAGTGCGTACAGGATAAACTCAACTCCTATGCAATAGCTCGCAAACCACACACGAGAGGTAACCCGCACTAGGCAAGCCCGGTGCGACGAGCTCGACCCAGAAGGCAAATCCCCTGCTGTCGTAGTAGGCAGGGGGTTTCGAACCTGAGACCTCCATTATGAAAGCTCCATGCTCAACCAACTGAGCCACCCTTGCGGGTTATGGGACAATCTTTTTTTGGCTAAACTGATATTTATTATGGGACGAAGGGAGTACTTGCTATGCCAACATTAGGTGCCATTGTGTGACACTGGCTCAGTTGATTCAAATTGTTTACTTTGGATTAGCTTCTTATTTGTTTTGTGAACTATAATAGTGATAAAGTAACCTTGTGAAATACTACTAAATAAGATTTTTTCATAATGAAACTTCCTCACTGCTTCAAATGTTGGGTCAATGAGACTTGTTGAGTACACGTGCGTCTCACACTCATACTACATTGTTGCACTATTTTTTTTGTGGAGATTTAGATCGGGGCACAAGTGAAGCATGCGAAGCTGTCTGAGTCTGAGGCTACTGATTGGGAGATATTTAGGTAAGCTGCTTGGCTGATCCGCAACACCATTTTCCTTCTATCTTTACTTATTCCTGTCTTTTCTTCCTAGATGGATGTATTTTGATATTTTGAACTAACATTCGGATATTTAGAAGTTCTTGTACACTAAATTTTGGATGGTGATAAATGCTATCATCATAAAAAAATTTCCTCTAATAACATATTGAATTTGAATTGGGACATACCGACGTTGCCTCATATCGACCAAAGCAGATAGAAGATTGAAATATGCTGTGCGTGTGACCGACAAAATGTTGTTCAATTTAAAACCTCACATATATTTTCAATTAAGCCTATTTTATTCTATTTTTTCATATATGATGAAGGAAATACATTAGTGGAGTAACTATTAATCTAGGCTAATCAATTTCAGTATCAGTTACCAACAAGGGTTGTGGGGTAGTGGCTAGTACTACTATATCTTTAACCAAAAGGTCTCGAGTTTGAGCCCCTTTGGATACGGAGTCACCCTTGTTAGGCAGTGCTTTGCCCCCCCCCCCAAATGTGAGACTATCCGGCACGAATCCGAATTAATCGGGCCCCAATGTGATTACCGGACACCAGATGAAAAACCCAAAAAATAAATAAATTACAGTTATGTGACCTTGTTTTGTGGCATAACAAATGGGACCCACATCAAAATAAATAAAAGGAAAAGAAAATGGCAACAAGTTGCAAAGCAGCAAACTGCAATGTCCGTAACATATTTTTGGTGATAACCAATTGGCAATTGTGCAAATTGCATAGAACCAATTATTTTGATTGGTTGAGAGGGTTAGCTTCATTTCTACTATTTAGAAGAGTGAGTTTTACTTAGTCTTCGTCGTCTGTCGTGGGCCCTCCATAAATAAAAAAATAAAAAAATTGGCCCCCCCCATAAATTAAAAAAAAAAAATTAGGCCCCCCCCAATATTAAACAGGCCCACAAAAATAAAAAATAAATTTAAAAAAAAAATAAAAAATTTGGGCCCCCCATAAAAAGTGGAACCCATCACGTCCAAACTCACGGGAAAAAAAAAGTGGACCTCATATTAACAAAATCAAGCAATATTAAAAAAAAAGTGAATCCCGTATTAAAAAAGTAAACAATGTTAAAAAAAATTGTGGGCCCCATATTAAACACCATGCGTATCCGTAGCAAACACTAATATAATAAAGTTTTAAATACGGAGCACAAAATACAATGTTATATTAATCGTGTTTTGAACATATTATCCCATATTGACAAAATCAAGCAATATATAAAAAAAAAAATTTAATCCCATATTAAAAAAATAAACAATGTCAAAAAAAAAAGTGCATACTTTGTATTCTGAGCAAACACTAATATAATAAAGTTTTAGATACGAAGCACAAATTACAATGTTATATCAATCGTGTTTTGAACACATACACACACATATATTATATATAGAAGAGTGAGTTTTACTGAGTCTTCGTCGTGGGCCCTCCATAAATAAAAAAAATAAAAAAATTGGCCCGCCCCCAATAAATTAAAAAAAAAATTCCCCCCCCCCCCCAATATTAAACAGGCCCACAAAAATAAAAAATAAAATTGTAAAAAAAATAAAAAATTTGGGCGCCCCCATAAAAAGTGGAACCTATCACATCTAAGCTCACTGGAAAAAAAAGGTGGGTCTCATATTAACAAAATCAAGCAATATTAAAAAAAAGTGAATCCCGTATTAAAAAATAAACAATATTAAAAACAATTGTGGGCCCCATATTAAACACCATGCGTATCCGTAGCAAACACTAATATAATAAAGTTTTAAATACGGAGCACAAACTACAATGTTATATTAATCGTGTTTTGAACATAGTATCCCATATTGACAAAATCAAGCAATATATATAAAAAAAAGTTAATCCTATATTAAAAAAATAAAAAATGTCAAAAAAAAAAAAGTTCAGACTTTGTATTCTTATCAAACACTAATATAATAAAGTTTTAGATACGGAGCACAAATTACAATGTTATATCAATCGTGTTTTGAACACACACACAGACACAGACACACACACACACACACACACACACATATATATATATATATATATACATATATATTATGCATAAAAATAGTGCAAACTAATAATGTTCAAAATGGTGGGCCCCATACTAAACAACACCAAGCAATATAAAAAATAAAAAAAGAAAAAACTATACAAAGCATGGGTTTAGACCCATGCTTCATCGTCTGTTGTTCCTTCAAAAAAAAAGGTGGGCCCATACTAAATAACACCGAGCAATAAAAAAAAAGTGAAACTCGCCACATCCAAACTCACGGGAAAAAAAAGTGAACCCCATATTAATAAAATTAAGCAATATTAAAAAAAGAAGAAGGTGAATTCAATTAAAAAAAAACTATATAAAGCATGCGTTAGACCCGTGCGTCATCGTCCGTCCCTTAAAAAAAAGGATGGGCCCCATACTAAATAACATCGAGCAATAAATAAAAAGTAAGAAAAAACGTGAAACTCACCACATCCAAACTCACGGGAAAAAAAAGTGGACCCCATATTAATAGAATCAAGTAATATTTAAAAAAAAAGATGAATCCCATATTAATAAAACAAACAATGTTAAAAAAACAAATGTTTAGAAAATTAAACAATTAATTCAATAATCATGGACTCATTGCCACATGCTTATCAACCCATTAGTGGGAGCAAATGAAATTATTGTATAGCAATATACTTAAAATACTTATATATTAAAATAAGATAGAATTTAATTACTTTTTCATTTTTTCCTTACTCTAATAAATGTGAAAAGAGATTAATCTCATAAAATAAAAAATAATATTAAATGGAGATCAAATAATTAATAAGCTAAATTAGTGAAATTATAATTCTAATTGACGTTTCCTTAAAAACCGTGTAAAAAAACATGACAAGTAAAATGAGTTAAACAAAAAATATTTACTAAAAATTAAAAAATAGAAGTTCTTCATGGCCCCATATTAAACATCAACCAGTATTAAAAAAGAAAAAGAAAAAAAAAGTGGAACCCATCACATCCAAACTCTTGGGGAAAAAATGTGGGCCCCATATATATTAAACAACAACTAATATTAAAAAAAAAAATGAATCCCATATTAAACAATTAAATCAATAATGATGGATTCATTGCCACATGCGTATCAACCCATTAGTGGGAGCACATGAAATTATTGTACAACAACATACTT
Source organism: Lycium barbarum (assembly GCF_019175385.1). Lineage (NCBI taxonomy): Eukaryota > Viridiplantae > Streptophyta > Magnoliopsida > Solanales > Solanaceae > Lycium > Lycium barbarum. Next base: position 16,958,451 of record NC_083341.1, read on the forward strand.
AAAATACTTATATATTAAAATAAGATAGAATTTAATTACTTTTTCATTTTTTTCTTACTCTAATAAATGTGAAAAGAGATTAATGTCATAAAAGAAAAAATAATATTAAATAGAGATCAAATAATTAATAAGGTAATTAGTGAAATTATAATTCTAATTGACGTTTCCTTAAAAAACATGTAAAAAACAACATGACAAGTAAAATGAGTTAAACAAAAAATATTTACTAAAAATTAAAAAATAGAAGTTCTTCATTTAAATAGAAAATCAAATTTCTACTTCGTTTCATCTTAAACATATAAAATTAATCTAATAATTTGAATTGGAATTATCCAAATCAAATTTTGATAAAAAAATTATATGTATTACTTTACTATTACTACTATATAGAAGAGCCAGTTTATAGAGGCAACATCGTTGTCCGTGTTCGGTTCTATTTTTTTATTTAAGAGTAAAAAAAATCTTTTGTGGTCCCACCCACTTTTTTATTTAAGGCAAAAAAAAAGACGTTTTATACTTTATATTACCAACTCTTCTACTATATAGAAGCATCGGTTTACCCATGCTTTGTCGACAGTCACTCTTAAAAAAGAAAACTGGACCCCACCATCCCCAAACTCATGAAAAAAAAGTGGACCCCATCCTCTTCAAACTCATGAAAAAAAATGGACCCCATATTTAAAAAAAAGCAACGTAAAAAAAAAAAAGGTGCATCTCATATACTAAAAATCAAACAATATTCATATAATTCCCAAAGTATCCCATCAAGTCAATAATAGTGGATTCATTGCCACATGCATATTAACCCATTAGTGAGAGCAAGTGAAATTATTGCACAGCAAAAAACATGGACCTCATATTATTACTTTTCTTCAAAATATTTAATTGTTGTATTTTCTATTCCGCCATGTCATTTATTTATTATGTTTACTAAAATAAGTATACTTAAAATATATATTTTAAAAAATAACATACAATTTAATTACTTTTTTATTTTTATTCTTACTCTAATAAATGTGAAAAGAGATTAATATCAAGTGAAGATCAAATAATGAATAAGATAAATTAGTCAAATTATAATTCTGATTCGCGTTTCCTTAAAAAACCATGTAAAAGACAACATGACAAGTAAAATGAGTTAAATCGAGAATATTTACCAAAAATTAAAAAATAGCATTTCTTCGTTTAAATAGAAAATTAATTTCTACTTTGTTTCGTCTCAAACATGTAAAATTAATTTAATAATTTGAATTAGAATTATCCAAATCAAAATTTGATAAAAAATAATAAGTATTTTACACTTTTAAATTAATCGAATTAAAATTGAAAGTATCAACTGATGCTTAAATATTGCTATTATTTTATCTCAAAGAGAAGAAAATAGTTTTGTTTTAAACAAATCTTCTCTTTTAAAAAGTATTAAGAAATTTTCGTAGCAAACACGAATAAAATAAAGTTTTAGATACGGAGCACAAACTACAATATTATATTAATCGTATTTTGAACATAGTATGTGTGTGTATATATATATATATATACTAACAAAACTACTATATTATCATTATCTAAACACAACTACATATACATAGATACACTATAATCCGAAATGTTGGGCCCGTGCGCAGCACGGGCATAGGCCATCTAGTTAGCTATAAATAGAGGATAGCTCTCTCGTTCAAAACACACCCTCAAGCACTTTGAAAATATTTCAGTGCATTCTTCCTTTGTCTTTCTTTTGGAGTGTTTTGTTAAGAGAGTGGGTGCTGGGAAAAACTTGTGTGAACACTTCTTTTGGAGTGATGTTGTGAGGTTATTCTCTTGGAATACTTTTGGGGTAATTAGAGTATTTACTCTAATTTTGTACTCTCTATTGCACTCTTGTTGGTATAGTGAAATTGCTCCTCTCCACTTGTGGATGAGGTCACACGGACCGAACCAAGTTAAATTTGTGCCTCGTTTATTTTCTTTACGTGTCGTTATTATCAACTTACTATTGTCTTTGTTATTATCATTGTTGTTGACACCCAATTTTTACGCTCCAAAAATTCAAATTAACTAGTCAAGCTTCCTGAATTACAAATAGAGTAGATGAATTATTCAGAAAATCAAAAATACATTCTAAAACAACTTTTTGTGATATTTTTGCCATTTCGTTGGCAAAATACCCTAATAGATATTATGTATATTTTACGTATAACTTTAAGTACACTGTGTTGATTTTATCAATTTGATGGAAAGTTTTCGTTTACTTACTTATCTATCTCTACTTCCGTAGAATTTCCAAATTCTCTAAAAAGAAGGTATTGAGTATTGAAATGAGATTGAGGAGTTAATGTAGAAGATTCATATAGTCGACTAGAACTAATTTAGGATTGAGGCATATATATACTTTGTGCTTGTTGTTACAAAGATAGCTTTAATGTAGGATTCATGAAAAGAAAAACCATTAGTTTTATTTGATGCAGAAAAGTCTTATCTTTTATGTACTGAGTTCCTGGAGGGGTTGCTACATTGTGCAAGATGAACGTTGCTGAAAGGGCTATCTGATAAACCCGCAAGCATTGTTGTAATAGCTGCAAACAGGTTGTCTGGCTAAGATGTGGATTCAAATGCAAGTGTAGTTGAGGAATTGAGTTATGTTCGGACATGAATACAAATTGGAGTTGTTTTTGAATTTTTGTGAGTGCTTTGTATTGAAAATTGGGAAAACAATCGAATTCTGAAAAATTTCGGAATTCAACTTGAAAATTTATAACAATCCTATGTCCTAACAGTTCCTGGAATAATATCTCGGAAAAAAGTGAAAACTATTCACGGCCAAACGGGCCCTATTCATGAGATTCTCTCTCTAACTTGATTGACATTTTACAGTATTTCAGTTTCTGTTATTAGTAATTTTGTTGGCCTAGAATTTTGATACGTATTACAAATCCCTGCACAACTTTCTAGCAAAATGATCCCTAAGTGTGTTTAAGGATGATCTTTCCTGGTCTAACTTTGTGTTTGATACTCTTTGCGTTCAGATTACATCGGGACTGAAGCGGGGAGTCCAAAGTCGAAATGAAGTTCATTGCAATTCATGCCCCACATATATTTTAAGGTCTGTTCAATTTGCGTTCCAATTTCTTCACAAGGTCCCAATAACATATGAGATGGAATTCATGTAGCTTGATGGTTTTATGTAATGTAATTATGACTTTTCAGAGCATTTTGCTCATGTTTCCAAAGCATCCTCTAAAAGCTGTATGAACTATGAACCAAGGGCCATTGTAGTATATTTTGTCATCTTGCTAACTTTTCAATTCAAGTACCTTCTGAAAGGTTCCAATTTTTTTTGAAAAGAAAAGGGAAGAATGTTAAGAAACCAAGACGTCTGTTTAGTTAAGTTGAAATGGTTGTGAAGATTGGACCAATAATATCAGAGGATGCGAAAGTTGAAAACAGCTTCTGCTATTTGGTTGGAAGACAACCAAATGACTACAATTTATATGATCTTCTTTGAAGCATTTTGTGGTCATATTCTTTGGCTGGATAGAGGACGTCAATAGTGTAGCTTAGTTCCAACTTGTGCTGTTTTTGCCATTCTACATGATAATTACATTTCCTTGTTTGAAACCTAGTACTACTACTTCTTTAACCAAGAGATCTCGAGTTTGAGCCCCCCTTGGGTACTGAGTCACCCTTGTTAGAGAGTGCTTTGCCCCCTCAATGTGGGACTATCCGGCACGAATCCGAATTAGTCGGGCCCCAATGTGATTACCGGACACTAGATGAAAACCCAAAAAATAAATAAATTATGTGACCTTGTTTTGTGGCAGAACAAATGGGACCCACATCAAAATAAATAAAAGGAAAAGAACATGGCAACAAGTTGCAAAGCAGCAAGCTGCAATGTCCGTAACATATTTTTGGTGATAACCAATTGGCAATTGTGCAAATTGCATAGAACCAATTATTTTGATTGGTTGAGAGGGTTAGCTTCATTAGCTATAAATAGAGGGTAGTTCTCTCGTTCAAAACACACCCTCAAGCACTTTGAAAACATTTCAGTGCATTCTTCCTTTGTCTTTCTTTTAGAGTGTTTTGTTAAGAGAGTGGGTGCTAGGAAAAACTTGTGTGAACATTTCTTTTGGAGTGATCTTGTGAGGTTATTTTCTTGGGATACTTTTGGGGTAATTAGAGTATTTACTCTAATTTTGTACTCTCTATTATACTCTTGTTGGTATAGTGAAATTGCTCCTCTCCACTTGTGGACGAGGTCACACGGACCGAACCACGTTAAATTTGTGCCTCGTTTATTTTCTTTACGTGTCGTTATTATCAACTTACTATTGACTTTGTTATTGTCATTGTTGTTGACACCCAATTTTTGCGCTCCAAAAATTCAAATTAACTAGTCAAGCTTCCTGAATCACAAATAGAGTGGATGAATTATTCAGAAAATCAAAAATACATTCTAAAACAACTTTTTGTGATATTTTTGCCATTTCGTTGGCAAAATACCCTAATAGATATTATGTATATTTTACGTATAACTTTAAGTACATTGTGTTGATTTTATCAATTGGAAAATCAATTTGCATAGAAACAAGGGTTTTAATTAAATACGCATTTTAATTGTCAATTTAAAGACATTTTACTTTGTTACAATGAAGAAGCTTAGCTAATTAATTAGATTAATAATTCATATGAATTTAGCTCCATTTTTGAAGATTGATTTTGATCGAATTGATTACTTTTACGAAATCCGGTTATCATTAAAATGAAAATGACTACAATTTAAATTCAAATCCTAGCCTCTTTTCACCTTTAAATCTGCCGTATATTCTAATTCAGTCTAGCCCAAGGTCTTTGCGACCCGGCCCATTTCCTTTAAAATTCCTCCAGATGAATTGTGATCGGCGATTTTTGGCAAGGGATTCACGCTTTTTCTTTCTCTCAGAACTGGTTTGGGCCAACTGAACGGTAACTTGCTATCTTTTGATTTTTCCTTTTCTTTGTTCGGATTCCAAACAAATTGTCGATTAAAATCCGTCCCACAAATGCAAAAATCGTAGCATTTGGGGTTCTATAAATAAAACCCCATCATCTTCATCAAAGGATGATAGTTTTTTCACAACCACAAAGGGAGTGACAACACTCAGAAACTCGGCTAAGCCTTGAGTTTCGAGGAAGTTCTCACTCATAGTTTAATATTTGAAGTTTTCTTATTCGTCGAAAGGTTGAGTGTGATCGATTCAACTCTCCGTCACTGCTCTTTCCAAAATATTTTTTGTTATTTCTGTTCTGCCATAGTGTAGTTATTTATTTGCTTTGTTAATGTGTTTCAGATTAGATTAGATTTATCTGTTTGAAACAGTGTCTTGAGGCTGCTTTAGTTTTAAAGCTTTGAGGGCTAGCAATGTCTTAATATTGTTTCAGATGTTAATACCCAATAGTGACAGCTTTGATTGGTTTAAGGGCAAAGGAAGAGTAAGCTTGAGTTTCAGGCCCGTTACAATTAAAATCTTTAGAGATGATTGATAGGAGGTGATCTTAATTTAGTTCAAGATAACTTCCTTTAGTTGGTGTAGCATTTAATGTTTTCCTTGTTTGTTTTCGTTAGACTTTTACATTCTGTAACTCTCCAAAGTTCAGCTTTTTGTTCTGTGTTCGCATGTCTTAGTTTATGTTTGTATGATTAGCTGAGTTCAATTTTGTTCTACTTCTCTTTAAGTGATTGCTCACGCCTTAGCCTTGTAAGCTTAATACAATTATCAACCTTGGACTATAGGATTTAAGCTCTGCTAGATTAGTTAATGATCATGCTGGTTTCCATTGTTATTTTGTAAGTAATTAGCCTTTCCTTTCATTAATAGCTTGAAGCTACTACTGGTGATCAGTAGTCACTCCTTGTCTAGTTTTTGTAGTTATTGTTTGGTCAGTTTTAGTTGTGTTTGTCTGTTACTTCCTATACAATATAATTAGCCTATAATATTCAATGTTTGTTTATTGGTTTTAGCTCTTAGTATAGACAAGAGAAAAGGGTATAAAGGAGTGCTCATTTGAACATAGGACATCATGGGATGAGCATTTTATGGTGTTCATCATACACTCACCCAAAGTCTCCAGACAGATCCCCTCCCCCTTTTCCCCTTGTTCTAGTTCTCTTTTTATGAGAAAGGTGGTAAGTAGATTATTTTAGTTTTAATTTGTATGTTAAGTCACTGACTTGTAGTTTATTTTTTTCCACTGCACTAAATGATTGTTTTTGTGTTTTCTTTTAGCAAAATGAGCTCACTAAGTTTACTGTTAAGCCAACTTGTTTCTCTAACTGCTTGATCAAACATGTAGCATCTTTACCATATTTGACAACATCTTTGGAAACACATTGCCAATTAGCTTGTCATCCTTTTAGAAAGATGGCCTTGAAATGTTCTTAATACACTGTGAATCTGTTCTGTGCTTTACTGAGCATGCTAACTTAGAATGGGGATATCAATTTGTGTTTTAATCTCCAGCATATTTCAAACCAGAATAGTTTGGTTCTGTTTAGCACATTTCCTTTTTTTTTTTTTTTAAGTAATACTTAATAAGCTTTAAGGGTTCTAACTTACTTTGCCTTAAGTTTCACTTGTAGTATTTAGTACAAATATGCTCCCTGTGTGGTAGAACATTCTCAAATTAAGCATAGATATTTGAAGTATTAGAAGAGGAAGATTTGAATCATTTTGGTCATTTTGAGCTCTAACCTGTTAATCAATCTAAACTAGTCTTTCGGTATTTGATTACTTTGATTACTAGAAATTATTTTTTAAACCCACTCTATTATTTAAATTTGATTCAATTAAATAATAATCCACAAGATCTCCTTATTCTCCCAATATGTAGGTTTGAAGTTTGAGAGAATTGGGAGAATAAGGGGATCTTATTGTTTATTATTTAGTTGGATCTGATTTAAATAATGTGTTTCAGATTAGATTAGATTTATCTGTTTGAAACAGTGTTAACATAGTCTTGAGGCTGCTAGCTCAAGAGATGTTAATAACCCGTAATGTAAAACAGTAATCAGTAGACCAGTTTCTGTTTATTAATCAAAACCAGAAACAGAAATTAATCAAACAGAAATGTCAAAGAAATAAAATAATATTCTGAAAAATGAAGGGCTTTTCCGTCAAAGCATATTAAAAGTTAAGTACTGCATAATATAGCACGGTGTTTTCCTACTCTCTCTTTTCTATTCTAGGGTTACATCATAAGAGACTGTCTTTTTTCTTAATCTCTGCTAAGGGTGAGATGGCTTTCCGTTGTGTCCGACAAGCTTTTCTCGGGTTTGGTCGTCCACCAACACAAATAAGGTATCCCCAAATAACCTATCCATTCACCCTACTCCTTTTTTTTTTTTATTGAATTTTTTTCGATTGAATCTGTAGGGGTTACTCCCAGCAACACGAATTTTCTCGCGATGTTGTTAATGATTTTAAAGTACCCAAATGGGCTAAAGATGGTAAATTTATGAACCCCATTTGCTTAATTAATTCTCTTCTTCAAAATTTAATAGTAACTCCTCATCCCATCTTGTCCTTAATTGCAGTTAGATTTTTTGGGACGGGGTGGATGTTAGCCTTGCCTCCCTACATGATATGGTGCGTACCTCAGACTCCATTCCACACACTACTTGGCTAATTGATTTGCAGTAACTTATTTCTAAATTTATTTTTGCAGGGATACACTGGAATTGGAGAAATGTCGTGACCCAAGTAAGTTTATTCTTTGTTGACCTACTTATTTGATGGAAAGTTTCCGTTTACTTACTTATCTATCTCTACTTCCGTAGAATTTCCAAATTATCTAAAAAGAAGGTATTGAGTATTGAAATGAGATTGAGGAGTTAATGTAGAAGATTCATATAGTCGACTAGAACTAATTTAGGATTGAGGCATATATATACTTTGTGCTTGTTGTTACAAAGATAGCTTTAATGTAGGATTCATGAAAAGAAAAACCATTAGTTTTATTTGATGCAGAAAAGTCTTATCTTTTCTGTACTGAGTTCCTGGAGGGGTTGCTACATTGTGCAAGATGAACGTTACTGAATGGGCTATCTGATAAACCCGCAAGCATTGTTGTAATAGCTGCAAACAGGTTGTCTGGCTAAGATGTGGATTCAAATGCAAGTGTAGTTGAGGAATTGAGTTATGTTCGGACATGAATACAAATTGGAGTTGTTTTTGAATTTTTGTGAGTGCTTTGTATTGAAAATTGGGAAAACAATCGAATTCTGAAAAATTTCGGAATTCAACTTGAAAATTTATAACAATCCTATGTCCTAACAGTTCCTGGAATAATATCTCGGAAAAAAGTGAAAACTATTCACGGCCAAACGGGCCCTATTCATGAGATTCTCTCTCTAACTTGATTGACATTTTACAGTATTTCAGTTTCTGTTATTAGTAATTTTGTTGGCCTAGAATTTTGATACGTAGTACAAATCCCTGCACAACTTTCTAGCAAAATGATCCCTAAGTGTGTTTAAGGATAATCTTTCCTGGTCTAACTTTGTGTTTGATACTCTTTGCGTTCAGATTACATCGGGACTGAAGCGGGGAGTCCAAAGTCGAAATGAAGTTCATTGCAATTCATGCCCCACATATTTTAAGGTCTGTTCAATTTGCGTTCCAATTTCTTCACAAGGTCCCAATAACATATGAGATGGAATTCATGTAGCTTGATGGTTTTATGTAATGTAATTATGACTTTTCAGAGCATTTTGCTCATGTTTCCAAAGCATCCTCTAAAAGCTGTATGAACTATGAACCAAGGGCCATTGTAGTATATTTTGTCATCTTGTTAACTTTTCAATTCAAGTACCTTCTGAAAGGTTCCAATTTTTTTTGAAAAGAAAAGGGAAGAATGTTAAGAAACCAAGACGTGTGTTTAGTTAAGTTGAAATGGTTGTGAAGATTGGACCAATAATATCAGAGGATGCGAAAGTTGAAAACAGCTTCTGCTATTTGGTTGGAAGACAACCAAATGACTACAATTTATATGATCTTCTTTGAAGCATTTTGTGGTCATATTCTTTGGCTGGGTAGAGGAGGTCAATAGTGTAGCTTAGTTCCAACTTGTGCTGTTTTTGCCATTCTACATGATAATTACATTTCCTTGTTTGAAACCTTGTTCATCCATTAACTACTCTTCAGTCAAATTAGTTGGGGACTTGGAACCTTGTACGTCGTGGCAATAATTGAAACTGAAGGTTCTGTAGTATTTAGGTAGTCATTAGCAGCTGTTTTATTTACAAAGCCCCACAACTGCATGTTCTCATATAGGAGGTGAGTTTGGAATTGGGTGAAAATCTTCAACTTTACTTTAAAAATCAAACTCTGCCTCAACTATGAACGATAGGCATTCCACCCCTCCTTTTATCCTAGGTAATGTCTAGTTTACCCTTGGCATTTTCAATTTTCAATCTATGTGATACGTTTTTATATTATATAATTTTTTTTTTAACCTAGGTGTTTATACTCTTTTTATTTAAAAGCATATTATAAGTAGAATAATCAATTTATGAATTTATCACAAAATTAAATATTACTTTTTATGATTGATATTTTAGAATTACATGCATTAAGTATACACACACATATTACCATTTATTTTTACATATCTGTGTGTGTTTGTGGGTTTTTTTTTTTGTGGGGGGGGGGGGGGGGGGGGGGGTTATGTGTATAATTAAGTTTCACTTCTCTCTGATTCTCTATTGCCAATATATAAATGAGATTTTGTTGTCATTAATGAAATATTGTTAACTATAATTAAAAATTCATTTATAATATAAATAGATAATCTTTCAGGAATTTGTTATAGAAGATATCTCTATTTTTATTAATTAGTTTATATTACCTTCATTGAAATATATTTATAAAATTATTATTACACGTTATTTTACTTTTATTACTTGTATAAATAGATATCAGAGTTTTGAATATTATTCCTCTCATTTATTTCATTATAGAACATCATTAAATTATATACTCAATTAGTATTTCTCACTTTTCTTTTTCTGTCTGGAAAATAATATTTATTTATTTTATAGGAAATTTGTTACATAGATTAAAGAGATAAAAAAAAATCATGATTTTAAAGAAGTAAAAAATGACAAGTTAATAATGTAAGGGTTAAATAGGAATTTCAAAAAGCCAATTAAGATAAAGGGGGGAGAATGACTATTGTTCAAAGTTGAGGGGAGCTTGATTTTTAATGCAAAGTTGAGGGGTCCGTTTGAAATTTGGTGGTTTAGGTTAGGTAATTAAGTGCTGCAAATCGTGTTATCCTCCACTTATTACCCTGTCGTTGCTCTTTTACTCTTCATGAATGGGGTGTGGTCTAGGAAAGTATAATAATTTGAGCGACTCAAATAGTCTCTATAGCATGCTATTTCTTTATACTCATTATGTGATATAGGAAAAGTAAACTTCCGTTTCATTTTTGAACACGTGTAGTGAGGAAAATTAAAAAGAGTGCCCAAACACCAGTTCTGTTTTTTTTTTTTTTTCAAAACCTGTTCTAAAAAATATTTTTTGTGTATCATGAGTATATTGGAAATAACTTCTCTATCCCGTCAAGATAGGAGTAAGATCTTGTACATCCAACTTGTGGAACAGCACTGGGTATGTTAGTAAAATTATTGACACCTAGAAAGCATGAGGATTACTATCCTAATAGGAGCAAAATTCTCTAAAAACAAAGCCATGAATTATAAACATATTCATATGTACTTATCATTGAATCGATTTGAATCTTTAAAATTATTAATTAAAAAATTAATGTTTATTTAAAAGATAATAATTTTTCACAAATGTTTAAGTGCAATGTAGAAAATGTGGAATTCTATTGAACGCATAGGATCTCTATTGCATTCGCCTTTGTAATAAGAATGACGCCACATTTTTTTTTCTTTATCTGAAAGTAGTTATCTTTTAAAGGGGTTGTTTACCACTCATTGCTGGAGGATGTTAATCATCATCAATTATGCACTGTTCTTGATTGTACACAATTAGATATTATCATGTTACTTATACGGATGTATTGTTAGAAAAATAGGAAGACGAAGCTGAAGAAAAAAGGCTTTGGCGTGATATCACAGTCCTTAAAGAGATATTATCGATATGTTCTTTAGCGGTTTCCAACCAATTTCCTTCAGGATTCAACAAAGCCATAGTATGCTGCAGATTTTTCTTATGTTACTTTAAGAGTGTCCTTATATTTATAGAATTTGAGAGATGATTTTTCAGAATAGTCATGTTCTTTCACGAACAGATTTGTCTGTTCAATTTAAGACCTATATATATATTACAAACTATCTAACAGTGTTTGTATTAAATTTACCCAGTTAGGTTACCTGCTTAGAGGCTCAGGTTGTTGAAATTATTCGATTACGGATATTTGAAGCTATGTGGGAGTAGATATACATTAGTGCCATATCTATAACTCCCTCTGTCTCGTAATAAGTGTCACCTTAGCCAAAAAACACACACATTAAGAAACCAACCAATAATGCAGTGTAAAGTTTACCAAATTACCCATATATAATAAAATAAATTACTTTCCTCTTGATTAGAGCATGCACAAGTAGTAAACCTTTTGACATTGGAATCCAACAATACCAAGTTATTATGTGGCTTTTCCAATTATCATTTAGATGTTACTTTAACTTGTCAGTTTTTGTCTAAGGGTAGAATTAAGAAAAACTAGCTAATTTATGTCTTAGTTTCCTAAGGTGATACTTATTATGGGACAATCTTTTTTTTTTTTGATGACATGGGAACCCGTAGCCGCTACCCTTCAGGTGCGTACAGGGTAAATCCAGCTCCTATGCAATAGCTCGCAAATCACACAGGAGAGGTAACCCGCACTAGGCAAGCTCGGTGCGACGAGCTCGACCCAGAAGGCAAATCCCCTGCTGTCGTAGTAGGCAGGGGGTTTCGAACCTGAGACCTTCATTATGAAAGCCCCATGCTCAACCAACTGAGCCACCCTTGCGGGTTATGGGACAATCTTTTTTTGGCTAAACTGATACTTATTTGGGACGAAGGGAGTACTTGCTATGCCAACATTAGGTGCCATTGTGTGACACTGGCTCAGTTGATTCAAATTGTTTACTTTGGATTAGCTTCTTATTTGTTTTGTGAACTATAATAGTGATAAAGTAACCTTGTGAAATACTACTAAATAAGATTTTTTCATAATGAAACTTCCTCACTACTTCAAATGTTGTGGTCAATGAGACTTGTTGAGTACACGTGCGTCTTACACTCATATTACATTGTTGCACTATGTTTTTTGTGGAGATTTAGATCGGGGCACAAGTGAAGCATGCGAAGCTGTCTGAGTCCGAGGCTACTGATTGTGAGATCTTTGGGTAAGCTGCTTGGTTGATCCGCAACACCATTTTCCTTCTATCTTTACTTATTCCTGTCTTTTCTTCCTAGATGGATGTATTTTGATATTTTGTACTAACATTCGGATATTTAGAAGTTCTTGTACACTAAATTTTGGATGGTGATAAATGCTATCGTCATAAAAAATCTTCCTCTAATAACATATTGAATTTGAATTGGGACATACCAACGTTGCCTCATATCGGCCAAAGCAGATAGAAGATAGAAATATGTTGTGCGTGTGACCGACAAAATGTTGTTCAATTTTAAACCTCACATATATTTTCAATTAAGCCTATTTTATTCTATTTTTTCATATATGATGAAGGAAATACATTAGTGGAGTAACTATTAATCTAGGCTAATCAATTTCAGTATCAGTTACCAACAAAGGTTGTGGGGTAGTGGCTAGTATTACTACATCTTTAACCAAGAGTTTCGAGTTTGAGCCCCCTTGGGTACGGAGTCACCCTTGTTAAGTGCTTTGCCCCCCCCCCCCCCCCTCCAATGTGGGACTCGACACGAATCCGGATTAGTCGGGCCCCAATGTAATTACCGGACACCAAATGAAAAACCCAAAAAATAAATAAATTACAGTATCAGTTATGTGACCATGTTTTGTGGCATAACAAATGGGACCCACATAAAAATAAATAAAAGGAAAAGAAAATGGCAACAAGTTGCAAAGCAGCAAGCTGCAATGTTCGTAACATATTTTTGGTGATAACCAATTGGCAATTGTGCAAATTGCATAGAACCAATTATTTTGATTGGTTGAGAGGGTTAGCTTCATTTCTACTATTTAGAAGAGTGAGTTTTAATCACTCTTCGTCGTCCGTCGTGGGCTCTCCATAAATAAAAAAAATAAAAAATTTGGCCCGCTCCCCCATAAATTAAAAAAAAAATTGCCCCCCCCCCCCCAATATTAAACAGGCCCACAAAATAAAAAATAAAATTGTAAAAAAAATAAAAATTTTGGGCCCCCCATAAAAAGTGGAACCCATCACGTTCAAACTCACGGAAAAAAAGTGATCCCCATATTAACAAAATCAAACATTATTAAAAAAAAAATGAACCCCGTATTAAAAAAACAAACAATGTTAAAAAAAATTGTGGGCCCCATATTAAACACTATGCGTATCCGTAGCAAACACTAATATAATAAAATTTTAAATACGGAGTACAAAATACAATGTTATATTAATCGTGTTTTGAACATATTATCCCATATTGACAAAATCAAGCAATATATATATAAAAAAAAAGTTAATCCCATATTAAAAAAATAAACAATGTCAAAAAAAAAAGTTCAGACTTTGTATTCTGAGCAAACTCTAATATAATAAAGTTTTAGATACGGAACACAAATTACAATGTTATATCAATCGTGTTTTGAACACACACACACATATTATATATAGAAGAGTGAGTTTTACTCACTCTTCGTCGTCCGTCGTGGGCCCTCCATAAATAAATAAATAAAAAATTTGGCCCGCCCCCAATAAATTAAACCCCCCCCCCCCCCCCCCCATATTAAACAGGCCCACAAAAATAAAAAATAAAAATTTTGGGCGCCCCCATAAAAAGTGAAACCTATCACATCCAAACTCACTGGAAAAAAAAGGTGGGCCCCATATTAACAAAATCAAGCAATATTAAAAAAAAATGAATCCCGTATTAAAAAAATAAACAATATTAAAAACAATTGTGGGCCCCATATTAAACACCATGCGTTTCCGTAGCAAACACTAATATAATAAAGTTTTAAATACGGAGCACAAACTACAATGTTATATTAATCGTGTTTTGAACATAGTATCTCATATTGACAAAATCAAGCAATATATATATATATATATATAAAAAGTTAATCCCATATTAAAAAAATAAAAAATGTCAAAAAAAAAAGTTCAGACTTTGTATTCTTAGCAAACACTAATATAATAAAGTTTTAGATACGGAGCACAAATTACAATGTTATATCAATCGTGTTTTGAACACACACACACACACACACATATATATATATATACATATATATTATGCATAAAAATAGTGCAAACTAATAATGTTCAAAAGGGTGGGCCTCATACTAAACAACACCAAGCAATATAAAAAATAAAAAGAAAAAAAAAGAAAAAACTATATAAAGCATGGGTTTAGACCCATGCTTCATCGTCTGTTATTCCTTCAAAAAAAAGGTGGGCCCATACTAAATAACACCGAGCAATAAAAAAAAAAAAATTGGAACTCGCCACATCCAAACTCACGGGAAAAAAAAGTGAACCCCATATTAATAGAATTAAGCAATATTAAAAAAAAAAGTTGAAATCAATTAAAAAAAAACTATATAAAGCATGCGTTAGACCCGTGCTTCATCGTCCGTTGTCCCTTAAAAAACAGGATGGGCCCCATACTAAATAACATCGAGCAATAAAAAAAAGGAAAAAAAAGTGGAACTCACCACATCCAAACTCACGGGAAAAAAAAGTGGACCCCATATTAATAGAATCAAGTAATATTAAAAAAAAAGGTGAATCCCATATTAATAAAACAAACAATGTTAAAAAACAAATGCTTAGAAAATCAAACAATTAAATCAATAATCATGGACTCATTACCACATGCTTATCAACCCATTAGTGGGAGCAAATGAAATTATTGTATAGCAATATACTTAAAATACTTATATATTAAAATAAGATAGAATTTAATTACTTTTTTCATTTTTTCCTTACTCTAATAAATGTGAAAAGAGATTAATGTCATAAAAGAAAAAATAATATTAAATGGAGATCAAATAGTTAATAAGCTAAATTAGTGAAATTATAATTCTAATTGACGTTTCCTTAAAAACCGTGTAAAAAAACATGACAAGTAAAATGAGTTAAACAAAAAATATTTACTAAAAATTGAAATATAGTTCTTCATGACCCCATATTAAACACCAACCAATATTAAAAAAAAAAAAAAAAAAAGTGGAACCCATCACATTCAAACTCTTGGGGAAAAATATGGGCCCCATATATATTAAACAACAATTAATATTAAAAAAAAGGTGAATCCCATATTAATAAAACAAACAATGTTAAAAAATAAATGCTTAGAAAATCAAACAATTTAATCAATAATCATGGACTCATTGCCACATGCTTATCAACCCATTAGTGCGAGCAAATGAAATTATTGTATAGCAATAAACTTAAAATACTTATATATTAAAATAAGATAGA
The DNA here is from genome assembly GCF_019175385.1 of Lycium barbarum. Classification (NCBI taxonomy): domain Eukaryota; kingdom Viridiplantae; phylum Streptophyta; class Magnoliopsida; order Solanales; family Solanaceae; genus Lycium; species Lycium barbarum. The sequence continues at coordinate 16,974,106 of NC_083341.1, forward strand.
ATTTAATTACTTTTTCATTTTTTCCTTACTCTAATAAATGTGAAAAGAGATTAATGTCATAAAAGAAAAAATAATATTAAATAGATATCAAATAATTAATAAGGTAAATTAGTGAAATTATAATTCTAATTGACGTTTTCTTAAAAAACATGTAAAAAATAACATGACAAGTAAAATGAGTTAAACAAAAAATATTTACTAAAAATTAAAAAATAGAAGTTCTTCATTTAAATAGAAAATCAAATTTCTACTTCGTTTCATCTTAAACATATAAAATTAATTTAATAATTTGAATTGGAATTATCCAAATCAAATTTTGATAAAAAAATTATATATATTACTTTACTATTACTACTATATAGAAGAGTCAGTTTATAGAGGCAACATCGTTGTCCGTGTTCGGTCCTATTTTTTTATTTAAGAGTAAAAAAAATCCTTTGTGGTCCCACCCACTTTTTTATTTAAGAAAAAAAAGACGTTTTATACTTTATATTACCAACTCTTCTACTATATAGAAACATCGGTTTACCCATGCTTCATTGACAGTTACTCTTAAAAAAAAAAAAACTGGACCCCATCCTCTTCAAACTCATGAAAAAAAAAATGGACCCCATATTTAAAAAAAAAAAAAGGCAACGTCAAAAAAAAAAACGTGCATCCCATATACTAAAAATCAAACAATATTCATATAATTCCCTAAGTATCCCCATCAAGTCAATAATAGTGGATTCATTGCCACATGCATATTAACCCATTAGTGAGAGCAAGTGAAATTATTGCACAACAAAAAACATGGACCTCATATTATTACTTTTCTTCAAAATATTTAATTGCTGTATTTTCTATTCCGCCATGTCATTTATTTATTATGTTTACTAAAATAAGTATACTTAAAATATATATTTTTAAAAATAACATACAATTTAATTACTTTTTTATTTTTATTCTTACTCTAATAAATGTGAAAAGAGATTAATATCAAGTGAAGATCAAATAATGAATAAGATAAATTAGTCAAATTATAATTCTGATTCGCGTTTCCTTAAAAAATCATGCAAAAGACAACATGACAAGTAAAATGAGTTAAACCAAGAATATTTACCAAAAATTAAAAAATAGCATTTCTTCGTTTAAATAGAAAATTAATTTCTACTTTGTTTCGTTTCAAACATGTAAAATTAATTTAATAATTTGAATTAGAATTATCCAAATCAAAATTTGATAAAAAATAATAAGTATTTTACACTTTTAAATTAATCGAATTAAAATTGAAAGTATCAACTGATGCTTAAATATTGCTATTATTTTATCTCAAAGAGAAGAAAATAGTTTTGTTTTAAACAAATCTTCTCTTTTAAAAAGTATTAAGAAATTTTCGTAGCAAACATGAATAAAATAAAGTTTTAGATACGGAGTACAAACTACAATGTTATATTAATCGTATTTTGAACATAGTATGTGTATATATATATATATATATATATATATATATATATATATATATATATATATATATATATAAGCTTAATTCAATTATCAACCTTGGACTATAGGATTTAAGTTCTGCTAGATTAGTTAATGATCATGCTGGTTTCCATTGTTATTTTGTAAGTAATTAGCTATGAAATTAGCCTTTCCTTTCATTAATAGCTTGAAGCTACTACTGGTGATCAGTAGTCACTCCTTGTCTAGTTTTTGTAGTTATTGTTTGGTCAGTTTTAGTTGTGTTTGTCTGTTACTTCCTATACAATATAATTAGCCTATAATATTCAATGTTTTTTTATTGGTTAGCTGTTAGTATAGACAAGAGAAAAGGGTATAAAGGAGTGCTCATTTGAACATAGGACATCATGGGATGAGCATTTTATGGTGTTCATCATACACTCACCCAAAGTCTCCAGGCAGATCCCTCCCCCTTTTCCCCTTGTTCTAGTTCTCTTTTTTATGAGAAACGTGGTAAGTAGATTATTTTAGTTTTAATTTGTATGTTAAGTCACTGACTTGTAGTTTTTTTTTCCACTGCACTAAATGATTGTTTTTGTGTTTTCTTTTAGCAAAATGAGCTCACTAGGTTTACTGTTAAGCCAACTTGTTTCTCTAACTGCTTGATCAAACATGTAGCATCTTTACCATATTTGACAACATCTTTGGAAACACATTGCCAATTAGCTTGTCATCCTTTTAGAAAGATGGCCTTGAAATGTTCTTAATACACTGTGAATCTGTTCTGTGCTTTACTGAGCATGCTAACTTAGAATGGGGATATCAATTTGTGTTTTAATCTCCAGCATATTTCAAACCAGAATAGTTTGGTTCTGTTTAGCACATTTCCTTTTTTTTTTTTTAAGTAATACTTAATAAGCTTAAAGGGTAAAACAATTGTTTGACATCAACCCATCTCTATCTCTATTCCTAAGTAACTGTAATGTTGATTTCTAAAGTGTCTGTTGACTCATATAAGTTCCAAAATACTAAGTTGATTCTCTCCTTCTGACCAATAAGATTTACTTTTGTTGAAGCTTTTTGTTGTTATAAATCAATCTGGTTGAGTTCAAAAGTGCTTTTTGTTTCAATTTCCTTTGCTACCATGTTGAGAAAGCATGTTGATGAAGTTTATAGTTTGTATCTCCTTTTACTTTGCCTTAAGTTTCACTTGTAGTATTTAGTACAAATATGCTCCCTGTGTGGTAGAACATTCTCAAATTAAGCATAGATATTTGAAGTATTAGAAGAGGAAGATTTGAATCATTTTGGTCATTTTGAGCTCTAACCTGTTAATCACTCTAAACTAGTCTTTCAGTATTTGATTACTTTGAAGATGAAATTACGTTTTTTCCTAATCTACAACAGTCCTCTAACTGATTGAGTACAAGGTCTTTGATTCACTGTTTCTTTTCCTTGAGCCAAAAACTGCCTTGCTGGATAAACATTTGATCTTGAAAAGATGAGTAGGAGACCTTTCTACTAGTTTTAGTGAAATAAAGGTTTGATTCCTGCGAATATCTGTTAGTGAGTGAAGCTAGCTCTTTGTATACCTGCTGGGTTTTTCTGTTTGTTAAGTTCCTTACTTTGTCTTGTTTTTTGTTCATCAGTTTTTTCGTGACTTGTTGTTAAGCTGGATGTAAGGTCAAGGCAAGCTTTGGGTGTGGTTTAGTTGTCACGACCCGACTTGTAGGCCATGACGGGTACCCGGAGTTGACTACCGAGCACCACTTATCATGCTGACTACCTGGACATATATCACTCTCAACACGACTTATCATGAACCAACCTCCAAATACCTCCCAAAACATATATATATATAAGCATAGGCCCGTAAGGCTACAAAAATGATGTACAAAATACAATGAAGAGATCACATGACATCTACAACCCACATATAGGTATCTACGAGCCTCTAACTGGATTACTGGAATCGTAAAGACAGGACAGGACCCGACCATGCCCCAATATATACGCAAAAAAATATACCAAGAAGTGGCGACTCTGGAGTAGTGGAGTGCTCCTGTAGATTTGCAGAAGAGCTCCTAAGTGTCCGCACTTTCTCCCTGTCTACCTGAACACAACGTCCATAAAAGAAAAGAACGTCAGTACGAACAATGTACTGAGTATGTAAGGCATATATGATAACATAATAAGAAAACATAGAAAGCATAAGAAGGAAAGATAGCTGTAGCTGCTTGCCTCTTGAGGTGGAATCTTGCATGGTCACTTTTAACTTTCAAATATGTCACATATACATACATAATGTCTGAATCAATAACATCATTAGCCCGCTTCCGGGGTAATCATATCACGCTGCCCACTAGTGGTATCATGTCCGGCCAAGTAGGCACGGTGTTATCATAAGCCGCCCACCTTAGCGGTGTCATGTCCGGCCATCTAGGCATGGTGTTATCATAAGCCGCCCGCCTTAGCGGTGTCATGTCCGGCCAACTAGGCGCGGTGTAATCATACATATATACTCATCATAAAGCATGCACAAGAACTCAAGTAAAAGCTACGACTCTATCGGGGTGACGTAAGGTCGAGAACCCTCGATGTAATTATGGAGTAGTCATGATCCTTATGGCTCACTTTGAAGGAACTAGCATCATAAGGTGAGTCTAACAACAATGAATCATATAAGAATCATTAGCTTCATAAGAATATCATATCATGAGCTTTAGGGTCTCTAGATTTAGATCCATCGTCATCATTATTGCATTCATAACACGCCTCTTATCATTATCTTATGAGTAGCTCTTAATAGTCATAGGCTTATAATTTCCGGAATATGAGAAAGTCATGGAAAGATAAAGGAAGTCATATTATAGGAATCATGCCTTAGAAAAAAAAGGACTAGCTTTACATCCCTTTACATCACTCTAGCTTTATCAACTAATTGCTTCTCTCCAATACTCACAATTCTACATTCAAGAGAATTTGTACTAAGATTAGATAACTGAAACATACTTGAAGCTAAACTAAGGCGACTAAGGGATAATGAAAATTGGGCAGCACTTCCTTTGTTTCTACAATGTTCTCCATACAATATAACAACTCCCAAACATCAGCAACAACACCCACAATGTCATAATCAATAAGCTTTGTTAAGCTAAACATTATTCAATCCTCAAAATTCCCTCTCAAAGTCATCCATAACCATAGCTATCATACAACACCACATTCATCCTCATATAATGCTTCTTTAACATCATTTATATCATTTATAACAAGATTATACTCATAACATGTCAAGAACTATAATTCAAGTCAGGTCACTATTCAAGAATAACATTATTTTCACATTTGAGCTCCATATTCTGCTTTCCTCCTCAATCCAAGTCTTTCAACCATTCAATATTCTTAATAACATGAAATGATCATAAAACTCCCCTATGATGATGTAGGAATGGGCTTTGGATGTAAATACTTCACTTGGCGAAAACCCTACTTCAACACCAAAGAGATCTTTGGTTTCCACAAACCCTAGAGAGTATCCTCGCACTTGATTCTACTAATTCTTGGTGTTTATTCCTTGATTTCCCTTGGATATATTATAATATGATGAGAGAATTTTTAGAACCTTCAAGACTTAGAGAGAGACTGAAATCTGAAAATTTGGAGCTCAACTCGTTTATTTATAGCTGGAAAGTTCCAGAGAAGCAGGTCGACGACCCGTCGAGGTGTCAACGGTCCGTCGACTTGCTTCGTCAACTTACACTTGAGACTCTCTGATCACAGAAACATATTGACGATCGGGTCGACGGTCCATCAACTTGCGCCTGCAGGTTTCAGTTTGCAGAAACATATTGACTGTGCACAGTGACGGTCCGTCGACATGTCGACGGCCCGTCGGCGTTGACTGGTGTCTGTAGATTTTCTTGAATCCGCTCAGTTTGCGTCGATTCGATTTGTTCAACTTCTAACCCCGTAAATCACCAGGAATACATGCTAGGGGTTGGCGTTCGGTTTTTCGGTTCGATTTTTTAAACTTCGGTTTTTTGAAAGTGGACACCGAACACCACACCGAATTAATTCGGTTTCGGTTTTTCTAATTCGGTTTTCTGCTTGTAAAATAAACTTTCTTTTTAATTAAAAATGAGCTATTTTAATTAAATAGGCAGCACGATAAATGTGCTAGGAATGTAGCAATCAACAGTTTTTTCAGCCAAAGCATAAAGGAATAGTGCTTGCAGTGCAGGATGTATATATCATAACAAGTTCAATTCAATCCAATGTTTATATCTTAGTTTGAAATGGGCTATCCTTGTAAACTTTGGACAAAGTACTAGATTAGGTAGACGTTCAATTCTTATTCTGAACAGTAGGCAGTAGCCTTAAAAAAAGAAGCAAAACAAGGAATTCATTGTAAAACCAACACATAACGCACCATTAAAAAAATGAAAAAGGAGATAATATCATTTGAGGAAAAAGAAAGAGCTAGTCAGAAGCATAAGTTCAAGTATATCCATATCATAGGCAGAATGGTATTTGTGTTTATGACTTGATAAGAGATAAACAAATGTAACCTGTACCTTCGCAAAGTATGGTAGGAATGGGCTTGCATATATTAATTTGGGCCTAAGTAAGTGGAGTGGGCTGAGTGATTTGAGAGTTGTAAAAAATTGTTTAGTAAATTTTCGGTTTAACCGAAAAACCGAAGAATCGGTGAACCGGAACCGAGCACCGAAATTGTTATTAAAAAAAATCGAAACCGAACCGAAATACGAAAAAACCGAAACCGAAAAACCGAATTAATTCGGTTCGGTTCGGTTTTCGGTGTTTATGCCCACCCCTAATACCTCCTGGTTCACTATATTCGATATTCTCTACCTTAACTTTCTCCAACAAGCTTTCTTCTCTTTTCCCTGAAATGTCTTTAGAATCTTAATTAGAACCATTGAATATCCCTTCTTACTAGTAGGGACGTCATATACTTCTTACCCTGCGTCAGTCTATTTACCGCACAACGACATGAAATTTTCCGAGGTGTAACATTAGCCTCCTTTGATAGCTTGCCATGCCTAAGGTTCTAGAAATCTTTTGACCTGGAGCGGCATAGAAAATATGGATGATGGTAGCCCCCTTTGCTGTATTATGTTTCAAGTCTGATGCTTAGTATGTTCTGGAAATTTCCCTTTTAAGATTGTGTTACGTTGAAGTGGTATTTTGCTTTTTCTAGAAGCTACACCCAAATAATCACTAGTGTTATCTTACAAGTTTGTTTATGATGATTTCATTTTCTCTTAGGATCTTCAGATTTGATTCTCTTACCATCTCAATCTATTTTGAAATTTAAGTTAAAGTTATGATAATTTATTTTACAAAAGATGTACCTTTTTTAATATTATCTTGTTAAAATTCTTTTCTGTTCTGAATACTTATCCTTCACCCCTATTTTTCTTTGCATGACCTGGGGAGTTCACATCCCAAAATCTCCTTGAATTATTGTTTTACTGATGTTGCTGTGAGTTTCTGAGCTTTCAAGCAAATTGTTTGGCCTGCCATTGCTGTACTTTGGTCAAATGTCGGCTGCATTTGAGTCTACATTCTGCTTTACTTTTGAAATTGGGAAGTGTTGTCCATTGCCTTTGGGGTAAGTTGCTGCTATTTATATTGTTGTGCTGCTTATAGTTTGTGGTATCTTGTAATTTGATGCACTTTGGGATTTGTATGTTGGGATCTTCTTCTTTTCAGCCCGAGCCTATACTAGTCTAACACATCCCTAAACTCCTCCAGAGTCGGTGTCATTTCGATAATATCCCCAAATCTGAAAACCATTCTATCTCTATCCAAAATTCGATAGTCACTTCTATTAGTTCCTTGCAACCGGTCATAGTCATGATGGATGTCAAATTTCATAAATGACATGAAATTTCTCTTTTCTCCTCCGGAGACATTTGGCCCCACCAAATCCGTAGCAACTCAGGTGTAGTCAGGACCATATCGAAACTCAAATTGATTATTAAAACAGAAACCAAAGTTAATTTCCCCCTCCCTTAGGCAATGGTTTCATTCACAGGCACATTTAAATGTTTCTAAATAGCACATAATATGATATGCAGTGTTTTTCGGGTTATAGACCAAATTTAACACGGGGTAGTCTCCCGATCGAGTTTGGATACGCTTAAAATATCCAAATCACCTAGTCTACTTTCCATTTGGATTTGTCTTAGCTCTAACCTAGGCTTATGCAAGAGTGGTTTTTTCGAATTGACCTTGGACCCAAGTGAACTACTCGGGGTGAACCGTTGTTGGCCGTTGGGTGAGCGCACACCAACTTAACATTCAACGTATTCCAAAGACAGGGTGTTTCGAATTTTTTAGTGAAGGTTAGATCGCGATCCCGCGTGTCCCCTTTGAAACCATGCTTTTTGCTAGAAGTGACAGAGTTTATGATATGAAATGAGTGACAGTTTATAATTGCAAAATTTAAACACATAAATAGATAAGTACAGTTAAAACCATATTATATTGAAACCCTTATGGTTAGAACCTAGGAAATCCCTAGCAGAGTCAGCATCTGTTACGGTTCACTTTTATACGGGTAAGGAATAAAAGTTACTATGAGGTTGTTGGTGTTCTAATTGGATTTTAGTATTTTTAGAGTCGCCACCAAATTATTATGGAAAACTAGGAAGATCGGGTTTAAAGATTTTTTCCAAAAATAAGTAAAAAATCTTTTGGACCAAAGTTTGAGGTAAGGGTTCTGGTGATCTCCTAGGGAAGGTTTTACGCACTCTAGTATTAAAGATCCGTAGAATACGGTTGACCTACGAGCTTGAATGTGTGATTATTGTACTTATTTCTTTAAAAGTGTTTAATTTTTCGCAAAAAATGTCATTTCCATTTCATTCATATCATGGTTACAAGGAAAAATTCGGCAAAAAATCTCTTTATAAAAAGGATTTTTTGGTTTAAAAAGTCCAAATAAGTGTTCAACTCACTTTGTTGCCAGACTAGGACACACTCAGGATTTCTCCCAAGTAGAGTCGCTATGTGAGTCAAAAATGTACCTGACAGGTGGACTTACCTGTAGTCGACACGTGTCAATTTATTCAATGACGTATAAATATCATATATGAATCTCTACTATTCCCCAATAAATAAAGATTATCTTTTTCTATGATTTTCCCAAATGTAAGAAAGTAACTATGAGGAACAGTTAATTATACCAAGTAAATTCTTGTTATTCCTAAGTGAATTTATTAAATAAAGTTTACGGCTTTGAGTTCTTATTATCTATTCTAACCAACCCTAATTGTTTTCCCAATCTAATCAAGATTTATAGCTTTAATCAATATTTGCAACCATTTATTATGAATGAAGAATGAAGAATAGATAAACCCTAATAATCCATTATGTGTGTATCAATCACAAAACTCAATCACAAAACACCCATTATTAGGTTCACAACCCCAGTAGGAAAGTTTAGCTACTTATAGAAGATGAAGAACAATAAGAAATAATTGAAATCATAATGCTTACGAATGATTAGTTAGAATTGAAGAGAAATTAATTGCAATTGTTTGTAATCCCAAAAACCTTCAAAAACTATGAGTATTTAGTGCTAAGGGAAATAAACTGAAACATGGTGAATTGTACTTTACAAGAAACCTAAATCAGGTATTTATAAGTCTAAGTCGTGCAAAGTATGATTGACAAAATTACCCCCGACAGACCAATGTACGGACCATACAATTTATACGGTTCGTAGAATCAGTGAACAGTTCTCCGTAAAATCTTCTTTAGTTGCGAGATATACGATCCACTTTTATGGACCATAAATATTATACGGTCCGTATAACTTATCCATACAATCCTCTTCCCTTTGAGACTTTGTTTGAACCAATCTACGGTGGGATTTACGGATCGTAAATAATATATGGTCCGTACTTCTGCCTTGAGTTTCTCTTCAGGTCTGAGGCCTTTCTGTTATGCATCTACGGTGGCTTTGACGGACCATAAATACTATACGGTCCATATATTGCTCCGTATAAGTCAGGCTTCAGTTATTGTTTTTTAATTGAACGTCTTTTTAATTCATTTCCACGACTTGCTCCCGCAATACGTTAAACACTTGCAACATATCACAAATACATCAAAAAGATCAAGACTTGCTCAAAAACAAGTAAAACTTATAGCCCAAGAGCATCGAATATGCCATAATTTCACGGCACATCACAAATACACAACGAGAAGAGCACCAAATAGGACCATATACTTATAAATAGGATTTTCATTTGTAGAAGGAGGCCCCCAAGTCTGACTAAGAAAATAAACTATTATTATTAATATTATTTATTGTTTATTCATCACCTTTATTCTTTGATCATCAAGCTTTCTGTTACATCCCGTATTTTCGTACGTCGGAAAGCGTGCGAGTTAAATGACACTAGTAACGAAAATGAGGTTATCTTCCCAAGCTTATGGGTGGTTGTAGTGATGGTACAGACGTGTTATAAATATTTGAAGTTAAACAAATCTAAGAAAATAAGTTTTGTCGAGGTTTGAAATATTAATGGAGATTAGAGATTAATTAACTATGATTAGATTATTAAGTGATAAATATTTAAGTGAGTTGGGAGGCAAATGAATTAACGTGAGAAATTTTAGGGGCCTGATTTCCAGATGTGGACCCAATATGAATTGGTTACATTTTCAGATTTAGTGTACAAGCTAAATGTTTGACATGTGTATTATTTTATTCACATGGAAGGGACACAACATCATTTGAAATTGTCAAGGAAAGTTGCATGTGTATTAAAAGGTGTAGTGGTATGGTGGGCCAAAAGTTGACACATGTAAAGCTAAAGAGGTGACTTAAAGTGCCTATATCTTGTCTTAATTTTTCATTAAGGAATATAGCTAGCTGAAACATTATTTCATAGGGACACAGCAAAAACGTGATTTTCAAGTAAATTTTGTAGCACGTCGCTTGCAATTGCAAAGAATGAAAATATAATTCATTACAAGGACATCATACGGATTTTGCACACTTTGTTCTATTTTATCACGTTGTTAAATTCGGGCTTTTTTTTTTCAAGAGAAATAAGGTGGAAGAAAATTATTTTTGGCATATAAGGTAAGAACTATTTTTTACTAGATATATTTAAGTTCGTTGAAGTCATAACTAAATTGTGGAATGAGAAATACGAAATTAATTACATGTGTAATTGGATAAACATGAAGTATAGTGGAGATATTAATTAGGGATGAATAAAGTGTTAGTCCAACACTTCCACGCGGCACGTTCGGCATAGATACTTAAGTGACTATGCTTTCTGATATGCAGGTGGTGGCTTCCTATGTAATAACAATTCTTTTGTGAATTGATTGTACGTGGATCCCACTGTCCACTAAAACACATAACTCTCTTTTGGCTTATTAAATTATGACTTCATCTTGGTACAAGCTATAAAAGGAAGTTGTAATGAGTTATGCATAGACGAAACGTGGGGTGGAAAGTTAAATTCAAGGAACAACGTTTTTCTTCACTGTGGGAGAAAACTCATTTTTGGGAAAGAAACAAAGCGTGTCTAACAGTGTTGTTGCCATCCCTTCTTATTTAAAGTATGAAAAAAGGATTTGCAATAGATACTTGTAAATGATGGCTCGACCCAAAATATTCAGTAGCACTACAGCCACGTACAAAGGTACTGTTAATAAGAATTTGCTAGGTTGTAGTTGTTGTTATTTTTGTTACCGTGATACTATGCATATACAAAATAAAGAAGTGTATACAAATATTGGTATACCAATGTATATTGGGCCGTTTTGGAAGTGATTTAAGAATGGATTTAATTATAGTTTGATATGAAATTGTTGGTATTGTTGTTGGTATGGTTGTTGACAATTGGAGCCGAGTTAAATCTCTTGGATGTTGTATGTATAGGGGAGATGCTGCCCAAATTTCTGTAGACAAGTATGAGTTAAGATTGAATTCCTAAAGGCTTGTAATTGATATTTGGTAATTATGACCAATTGTATATTTTGGAGGAAACGGGAATTGAGTTTGGAGAGGCGTAAGGAGCAAATAAGGTATGTAAAGTTTTACCTTTCCTTCTCTTGGCATGTCTTAGGTGTGATAGGTTTGGATACGAGCCTCGGGGACGACTCTACTCTTAGGAATCCGTGCCTAAATTTGCTCCTTTTTTCATTCAGTAGAATTGAATTAAATATTTCATGAATAGTTGGAAGAATTGTCTAAACACCTAGAACTTGCGCAAATAGGACCCGACTACTTTAAAACTCTCACAAGTGACGTCATGAAGTGTAACGTACGTAAATTGTGTACGCCACCTCAGTTGACCCGAGGTGGGCCCACTATTCCCGATTCATCTCCTGTTGTATTATTGTCTTATTTTCAAGCGATATTAAAGGAAACGTTTTAACTATTCTTCTAATTACTAAATGACAATTGTTTTAAATATTCCATTGAGTCTTATAAACTATTTTGGAACATGGAAACGATCCCAGAAAGATTATTTCTACGTAACTCACTATGACGTCCGAAATACACCTACTATGATTATCGTCCGATTTCATTATTACGATTTGTCATTCGATATGTCCTATCGAGTCTTTGTAAATGTATTGTGTTTTACATTGCATTTAGTTTCTCACTACTCCACTCGTGGACGCCTCAATGTTTCCCTCACTGAGCCCGAGCCAGGATATGTTATCAAGCGTATTCCACTGCATTGTTCGCCGTGCCTCGATGTGAGGGGCAGGTATACATGTACATGGGTTGTGGAGTATGCTGTGCCATGTACACATATTCTGATATGATATGATATGATACGATATGGCCATCTGATATGATATGACATGTTACGGAGTTATTCCTTACTCTGGAGTATGATGTGTTGTGGCGCCAGTGTCGGGGTGGCGACCACGTTCTGTTCACCGATTTTAGCTTGATCAACCTCAATCCCTTTTTCTGAAATCTTATGGCCAAGGACAATGCCCTCCTTGACCATAAAATGACACTTCTCCCAGTTGAGCACGAGGTTGGTTTCCTCACACCGTTGCAGCACCCGATCAAGATGACCCAAACATTCATCGAATGAATCTCCCACCACCGAGAAATCATCCATGAAAACTTCAAGAAAGTTTTCAACCATATCAGAGAATATGGACATCATGCATCTTTGGAAGGTAGCTGGTGCATTGCAAAGACCAAATGGCATCCGGCTGAAAGCGAATGTCCCATAGGGACAAGTGAAAGTAGTCTTTTCTTGGTCTTCCAACGCAATGTTGATCTGGTTGTATCCTGAGTACCCATCCAAGAAACAGTAATAAGATCTTCCGGCTAGCCGATCAAGCATTTGATCAATAAAAGGCATAGGGAAGTGATCCTTGCAAGATGCGGTATTCAACTTCCGGTAGTCCATACACACTCTCCAACCGGTGACAGTCCTTGTTGGAATCAACTCATTTTTCGAGTTAGGGACAACAGTGATGCCCCCTTTCTTTGGCACACACTGAACAGGGCTTACCCAAGGGCTGTTGGCAATCGGGTAAACCACCCCAGCATCTAACCACTTAATGATCTCCTTCTTCACCACCTCTTGCATCGGTGGATTTAATCTTCTCTGATGTTCAACACTCGGCGAACTTTCCTCCTCCAACTGTATTCGGTGCTCACAAATTCCGGCGGGAATCCCCTGGATGTCTGCAATAGTTCAACCCAGAGCTCTTAAATGCTTTCTCAAGACTACGATGAGTCTTTGAATTTGGCCCTCATTCAGAAGCGATGACACAATAACTAGAAGAGTAGCATTTTCTCCAAGAAATACATATTTAAGATGTGATGGCAGTTTCTTGAGTTCCAGTTTCGGTGGCTCAATAATTGATGGTTTTGCTGGAGGAGTTGTTCGTTTCTCTAGATCAAGAGACAATTTCTTGGGCTCATAAGAGTAAGACCCCAGACCTGTGAGTGAATTCACTGTCTCATTATATCCCTCCATTTGGTCGGCATCAAAATTCACCAAGATGGCCAACAATGCTTCGCTCAAGCATTCTTCCTCCATTTTAAATTCCACTGCTTCATCCACCTTGTCAACAGAGTTTATGACTGAAATGCTTTGATAAGGACTAGGTAACTTCATGCCTTTGCTAGCGTGAAAAGTCACCTCCTCATCGTTCACCCGGAACTTTATTTCGTGCTTTTCGGAGTCCATAAGAGCCCTCCCTGTGGCAAGGAAAGGTCTTCCCAGAATAATAGGAATTTCTTGATCAATAACACAATCAAGAATCACGAAATCTGCCGGCAGTAGAAATTCCCCGATTCGAACCAGCACATCATCAACTACTCCAACTGGCCTTTTTATCGATCTGTCAGCCATCTGCAACCTCATGGTAGTTGGCCTTGGCATAGCTAGCCCCGATCTCTTAAAAATTTCCAGGGGCATAAGATTTATGCTAGCCCCGTTATCACACAAAGCCCTGGCAAAATTTTGTTGCCCTATGGTGCATGGAATTGTGAATGCTCCAGGATCTTCCCTCTTTTGCACAGTGGTTTTGGAAAGAATGGCACTAACGCGGTGAGTGATACCCACAGTGTCGTGTTTCAATGGCTTTTTCTTCTTTGTTAAAAGATCCTTCAAATACTTAGCAAAGCCAGGCATTTCTTTAACAGCATCCATGAAAGGAATGTTCATCGTCAACTGCTTGAGTTGATCATAAAATCTCAAGCACTTCTCATCTTCTGTTTTTCTCACCAACCTTTGAGGAAAAGGCGGTGAAGATTTAAACAATTGGCTCAAAGGGCGAAGAGCACCGGAAAGTTTTGCCTTCCCCTTTTCCTGGTTTTCCACCGGTTCCTTTGGTTTATTAAGATTCAGCTCTTCTTCAACTACAATGGGGACTTCCTCCCCTGCTTCTTCCTCGACAATATCATCCAATACACTAGGCTGCGCTTCTTTTTCAACAATTGGTTCCTGATCAATTGGCTTTTTATTGTCACCCTGAAGTATTTTTCCACTTCTGGTGCTAATGGCAAGTACATTCTCCACAGAGTTCACTCCACTACCTTTTGGATTAGGAACTGTATCACTCGGTAATTGTCCCCGTTGAGGAGTATGCACTTCTCGGGAAAGGTCTCTGAATTGCGCTTCAAGCTTCTGAATGGAAGCTGAATGCGATAGTTGGACCTGGGACATTCCCTTGATTGTGCTCTCTGTTCTGTCTTGATTCATCAGCATTTTCTGCATCATACTCTTCAGTTCTGCAGAATCATTAGACGTGTTACCAGCAGAGTTAGTAGCTGAATTATCTTTCCATGGCTGGGAATTGGATGCTTGCCCCCTAGGTGGAATGTAGGGGTTAGAGCTCTTGTTGCCATAATTATTGTTATTGTAATTCCCTTGATTGGGATTACCCTGATCAGTTCTTCCATAATTCTATCCTTGGTAATTTTGTTGAGGCCTTTGCCATGGGTGATTACCGGAACCTTGGTAGTTTTGCCGTTGATAACCCCCTTGCGAGTTATTGACATAATTCGCATCCTCATATTGTGGCTGCCCCTCAAGATAAGTTTCGTCAGAAACTTGATACATTCCGGGAGCAGGAGGTGGCATCTCATCGATAACGTTTACACATTTGGCCTCTTTCTCCATAAGCCTTTTGGATAATAAATCCACGGTGGTTTGCAGTTGAGCGAACGCATGATCTCGCTCATGATTTTCTTTGGCCACCGCGGCCACAGAGGGACTACCATATGATAGGAATTCGCTATCAGTCGAATGCCAGGCTTGATTATGGGTAGTAAGCTTGTCAAGCAACCGGGTGATGTTGACAAAGGTTTTGTCCATAAAGCATCCCCCAGCTGCAGTGTTGACAGCTATTTGATTCATTGTATCTAGCCCCTTGTAGAACTTCTCTGTGAGAATTGCATCTGGAAATCCATGATTCGGAGATTGAGCTAGATAACATTTGAACCTCTCCCATGCAGCATATAGTTGTTCCCCTGGAAGTTGTTTAAACCCAAAAATCTTATCCCGAAGCTCAGCCTTTTTGCTGGGTGGGAACCATTTTTTTAGAAAGATATTGGCCAGCTCATTCCAGGTATGAATAGTATTGCTCGGGAGCTTTTCATACCATTCCCTAGCTTGGCCAGCTAATGAATATTTGAAAACCCGCAGTCGCAGTGCATCAGCAGGAACAGCACCTTGAGATTGTTGGGAACATACATGCACAAAATTCTTTAGGTGTCGAAGGGGACAGTCTTCCGAAGAATTTCGGAAATAGCCTTCAAGTTTCAATAGCTGATAGATAGAACTATCAATTTTGAAATTAGCATTTCCTGTTCTCGGGGGAACTACAGCAGAAGCATAATCAGCTTCGTCGATGAATTCTGCAAATACATTCTCATCCTCCTCTTCTTCTGGTGCAGGATGGTTCACTTGGATCCCCCCTTGGTTCCCTTGATTGCGATGGGGTCTTCCAGCCATGTTCACCTGGTTCACTAAAATAGAAAACGAGGTGTGATGGAATAGAAAAAGTTTTAAAGAATAGTACACAACAATTAGTAATTTCTGAACCGTATTCCCCGGCAACGGCGCCAAAATTTGATACGCTCAAATTACACCTATTAATGGCGTAAAGCGGACGTTGTCAAATATAGTAACCCAACAAGGTTGGGGTCGAATCCCACAGGGAATATGGAGAGAAAAGAGTACTAATCGTATGCGATACCAATCTTTAAAGGCTTTAATCCTATTCCGGATAGTTTGAATTGATTGTTGATTAATGTAATTGAATACTTTGACTTAGAATGTAATTAATATGAGAGAGAAACTAAGGTTGTGTTTCCCAATTTGATTAGATATTATGCTTCGGATTTCAATGTGATATACTTCTAATGGTTGTTCTAAGAATATGCACTTGATCTCTTAAAGACTTCTTAATGTTTCCCAACAGTTAAGCAGTATTTCCTCTTTATGATTCTTCAGAATATAAAAGAGTTACAATCGAAGAGCGACCAATAATGCCAATTTAGACTTATTCTTATTCCTAAGTTAGTCTATTAAACGAGGGTTAACGCCTCGAGTCATTGTTATTCAATCTTACCAATATTGACTCTCTTTCCCAAGAAAAGTCAATATAATGGCTTCGGCTAATGCTTGCAATCATTACCCAACGTTACACCACAAAGATAGAATAAATAACAACAACCATTATGCATATATCAATAATAGAAACCCATTCACATAATACCCATCATGGGATTCACAACCTTAGAATTGAAATTAGCTACTCATAATGTTTCTTGACAGAAAAAGCTTAAAGATTAACATAATACACTTACAATACTAATACAAGATGGAATGAGAGTGAAGTTGTTGCCTTAAATGCTCCAATCACTTCAAGATTAAAAATCTAGGGTTTATGCCTCTAAAATAAAATCTGAATAATGAATTAAAACCCTACATTATGTATTTATAGAGCCAAAAATCGCGCCAAGTTTCTGGACAAAAATGCCCTTACGCCGCATTGTTACGGACCGTAACTCAGGTTACGGTCCGTCCTTCATTTCGTCATTTGACCACTTCGACGTTACGGCCACCATGCGACGGACCGTACCCTGTGTTACGGTCCGTCCTTCTGAAGCGTAAGTGGTGACAATTACTTGGCAACTCTCTGGAAATTTGGATGATGTTACGGTGAAGGGTTACGGACCGTAACATGAGTTACGGACCGTAACACTAAACCGTAACACTGAAGATTTTATTGAAACTCTCTGGAAATTTAGCTCATGTTACGGTGACATGTTACGGACCGTAACATGAGTTACGGACACCGTTACACTTCACCATAACACTGATGGTTTCAATGAAACTTTCTGGAAATTCAGGCCTTGTTACGGTTCAAAGGTACGAACCGTAACATGAGTTACGGACACCGTTACGGTCCGTAACATGAGTTACGGACCGTCGCTTAGCTCAAATTTGTCCGTTTTTCCAGCATTACTTCTCATTTCCGATCCTTAGTTAATCAACCCTATAAAACACAAAAATAACATAAGAAACAATATAAAAACACTTAAAATCAAGCAATATTTCTAGTTACAAAGGCATAAAATGTGCCAAAATTCACGGCACATCAATTGGCTAAATGGGCAATTAAACTTAGTGAATTTGATATTACTTATCAAACTAGAAATGCTATGAAATCGCAAATTCTTGCCGATTTCGTGGCGAATTTTAGTTCAAAATTGACTTTGTAAAGGAAAAAGAAACCATCACAAATTCGGGGTCATCCCTCGGGGTATGGACCCTATACACGGATGAGGCGTCTAATGAAAGTGGGTCAGGATTAGGTTTAGTACTAAAAGTACCCAGTGGTGAAATTGTCCACCAAGCCATTAAATGCCCAAAAATCACTAACAATGAAGCCGAGTATGAGGTTGTTGTTGCAGGTTTAAAGTTTACTTTGGAAGACGGAGCAGAAAGCATCAAGGTACACTATGATTCGCAATTGGTAGTTAACCAGGTGAATGGAACTTTCTGTATAAAAGAACCACGAATGCAGAAGTATCAAACACAAATCTCAGATCTCTTTGCAAGATTTAAAAACTAGGGGTTAGAGCAGGCCCCACGGGAAAGCAACGTCGAGGCCGATGGTTTAGCCAAACTGGCATCAATTGCTGATCCCGCAGAACCCCACTGGAAAACCATGGGCAAAGATTCACAAAACTTTGTACGACGATGCAAAGAATGCCAAGCATATGCATCTGCAATACACCAGCCTGCGGAACCATTTCATTCAGTCATTATCCCATGGTCGTTCATGAAATGGGGACTCGACATCATGGGACCATTCCCCGAAGCCAAAGGTAAAGTAAAATTCTTACTTGTTGCAACTGACTATTTTTCTAAGTGGGTTGAAGCAGGGGAATACGCAAAGGTTGGACAGGTGCAGGCTATTAATTTCATCCGAAAAGACATCATATGCCGATTCAGTATTCCAAAGGAGATCACTTGTGGCAACGGGAAGCAATTTATTGGAGCGGAGATAACAAATTTCCTCCAAAATCTTGGGATCAAACGAATAACATCTTCAACATATCACCCATCTGGCAATGTACAGGCAGAGTCCACAAACAAAACGATACTTAGAGTGTTGAAAAGATGACTCGGCAATGCAAAATGAAGTTGGCCTGATATCATGCCCAAAGTTCTTTGGTCTTATTGAGTTACACGCAAAATTAGTACTGGAGAAACACCTTTTTAATTAGTATATGGAGAAGAAGCGTTGGTACCATTCGAAGTAATGAAGCCAAGCATAAGGTATGCATATGGAACAAATGTAGAAAACATGGAAGCAGTGAAGGATGGACCTGATCTGTTGGAAGAACACCGAGAATTGGCTTTAATCAAGTTAACAACACAGAAACAACAAGTGGAAAAATACTACAACAATAAGACCAAATTGCGGCAAATTAAAATTGGAGACTTGGTCATGCGAACGATAACTCCAGCTACCAAGATACCGAATGAAGGTAAACTAGGAGCAAATTGGGAAGGGCCCTATAAGGTTATAGCAGATGCAGGGAAAGGAACATTTCAGTTAGAACTATGGATGGGAAGATTGTCTCCAACAACTACAACATATGCAACTTGAAGCTCTTCCATTCCTAACATCTATTGCATTCAACGAGCTGTACTTTTTTTCCCTTGCTCGGGTTTTGTTCCATTCGGATTTTACCGGGTTTTTAACGAGGCAGTAAGTTGAATGTACGGGAAATGGTCTATGGGCATCATCATTTAGGTCTTCATACTTCACAACGAAACAATGGGGGACTATCACCGGGAACTGACAATAGAGTCTATCTATCACTCCAAAAATGTACGGGGTAAAGCCTCCGGGCTAGACTTATAAACTTATAACCATGTATGTAATAAAGCTGATTATGACATGATCTTTGTGAGTTTGTATGGTGTATTCATAATTCCGCTCATATTATTATTTTCAATTGATTATATTCATGATTCTGATCATATTGCTATTTTCAATTGAGTACTGTTGACTATAGTCATGATTACAATCATATTATTTTCAATTAATTATATTGATGATTCCGGTCATATTTTTAATTGATAGTATTCAAGATTCCGATCATACATGCTAGTAATATATTCATAATACCGGAAGTTTTCGATTCCATTAGTTAATAAAAATGGAATTTCACATACGACCTTTTTACCCAATAAGTCAAACTTCCCAAAAGTTAAAATTACAAGTCTACTTACAAGGATTCAGATATTAAAAATCTCAAACAGATTGATCACTCATGAAAGATTTTAATTAAAGAAAACTTCCAAGAGATTGTTTATAACAAAGGCAAAACATGAATCAAAGAAATTTTATTCAGAAAAAACAAAGCCTTACAAGAGAAGGACGCGGAGGACGAAACGTTCAAACATGAGAAGAAGAAACTGTCTAAGAAGAGGGAAGAAAAGCATCTTGGGAAATTTACAGGAGTGCTCTCACGAACATTCCCGATGTTTGGATCAATCTTCGGATCTTCTCCGATCACTGTATCCTCAGAAGTAAGAATTGATGCGTCTCCGGATAACCTATCCATTTCATTTGAGGTACCATCATCCTCTTCTTCTTCTTCTTCACTCATTTCTTCTTCAGCAATAGATTGATCCTCATCATATCCGAGGATTTCTTTGGCTTCTTTCATATTTCGCTTAGCAACGGAGAGAGCCTGAACATGATCAAAAGAAGTAGGATTGAAAGTCTTCAAGAAATCATGGCGAGCTTTGATAACAGCCCAGCTGATAACCTTTTGTTTTTCATCCTCAAATTCCTTCTCCATGTTTTCAATCTGTCGCTTATACATATCTTTCCGTTCCAGGAGTTGCTTTGAGTGCTCACACAATTTTTTGGAGTCACCTATAAACTCTGAATTTTTTTTATGATTCTCCGCCAAGGCAACACTTTTCTTATGAAGATCCCGATCTTTTTCTGCCAACAACTCTTTCCGGAGAGCATGGATATCATGTTTACTTTGATCTAGATCAATCAAAGCCTGTGCAAGCTCACCAGAATCTTTGACATTTTTTAATTCGAAAGCATGACAATTAGATTCAAGTTTGCTGAATTTGGTACTTTGATCCCACAATTTGTTTTGGAGATCAATTTGAAGCAGATTCGATTCCACCAACTTTTTCTTCAGATCATTGATAACCAACTCTTCCTGCTTTGCTAGGCGAAAAGCTTCGATTTTTTCTTTTTTAAGCTCATTAATCCATTTTCGAAAATTTCTTTCGTCAGCTCGGTGCGCCACTAGCTCATCTTTGGCCCTATCCAACTCCGCAACAGAAGAGTCGCCTTGAAAATTTTCACTTCCTGAACAAGTACGGCGTTCCCCTCACGAAGCTTTTGGATAAGTTTGGCCTCACTTAAGAACGTTCGAGACTGCCACATAAATATGTCTGAGCTTGAATCATGAGCCCAAGAGCAACCATATTTACTTGATGAGTTGGCTTATCTTTTAAAATCATATTCTCTTTAGGACCAATATAGTTATGAGCAAAACGACTCATCACGTGAGGATTGGCCAAAAGATTGTCCTCATCTGACAATTCAAAAGAGCGACTATGGTTAACGGTGAGAGCAATGAAAGTCTTCATCCACTTAGTGGCGGGATCATCTGCCTCAAGAAGTTGTGCTCGAGAATCAACCCCGTGCAAAGTGTTTCCTTCTTTCCAAACACTTTTTCCTTTATCGACAACATTAAAGAGGGAAACAGGTTGAGCTGTAATATGAGGAATGGTGTGGCTACTTGCTCCTTGCCTTTGAAAAGGAGAAGCAGAAAAATCAGTGGGGAGATTAGCAACACTGGCATCAATGTTTTCAGTATCAACCAAATCTTCAACATTAGTTTCATCAACAGTATCAAGAAGACAAGTCTCAGTTTTATCGACAACAATATTATCAATGGTATCCACCTCAGGAGCCATGATGTCACATTTATTATGACATTCAGAAACACCTTGTAAATTTTTCTTCTCCTTTACCGGAGATTCATTTGAAATGACAACAATATCAGAAGAGGTAGGAAACTCAACTCCTCTGTGACGAATTAAAACTAAAGGAGAGTCTTCCTCAGAATCAGTACTCTCATCAATCAGCCTAAATTCACTAGGCGTACCTCCTATTTTCTCGGCTCTAGCATCTGACGACTCCGCAGGAAATTGCTTTTTAAATTTTTCTTCTTCAAGGAAGCCTTGGAATCCTCACATTCTGCATTAAACCTCTTACCAGTGAAAGATCTTATTTTTTAAAACGCTGACTCGTCATCGCTCGGAAGAATCAGGCGTTTATTTACTATCACCTTTTTTGAAGAACCTCAGAAGAATAAAATAAGTATGAGATAGACTCTTTCATCATTTGCAAAGTAAGATATTTCTTCAAATATCCCAACCTCTGCCTTTCGTAGAAGCTTCGTCCGGTTTCGTCTCTTCCAGAGTATGGATACCCTAAGAAATGGCATACGCTCCCCATGTACACTCACCGAAGCTCGAATCAAAACTTCAGTAAACTCTCTTATGTTTGAGGGTTTAACCAATCCAGGGTTAAAAATTGTCGAACAAAGGAGAAGTTTAAAGGGAAGAATTAAGGAAATAAAATTCTTTATTAAAAATAATATTACCTCTCACGTTCCATTTCTCCGGGAAGGTACTTGCATCCGCATTCACCAGCTGAGCAGTGGAGATAAATGTGAACTTTTCACCCCAATGCCGGTCTTGACCATCTTCGGGGTTATCAAATAATTTACTAGATCCTCGAGCTCTAAACATAATCATAGAGCCCCCGGATAAAACGACTCGAATTCAAATATAAAATATGGTCAAAGGTAATATTAACTCCGGCTAGACGAGCAACATGCTTGAGTGGTGTAATTTGTTCCACAAAAATGTTCAAGCGACGGCACAATTCTTCTATCAACAGTGGAAGAGGTAGAGAAAAGCCAATAGTAAAAGGATAGAGATACACCGCCGAAAAATCGGGAAGATGAGCAGTTGCAGGCATATCCTTTTCCAGAACTACGATATTGAGATCGGGATTCGTCCAGTGACACCTTTCCCGGACAGAACCAAGAGACTCTTCAGTAACCTGAGAAATAATTGAAGAAACTAAAACCATTCTTTTCCCCATCTAGCTCTGAAATATCACGGTTATCGCCTTTTGGAAGAGTAATCTTTAGATCTGAAGTATGTGAAGGATTCTTTGGAATCACACTATCAACAGAAGGAAGATGCATATTAACGATGTCAGCTTCATCGTTACCAACATCAGAAGTTGATGAAGATGAAGGCCTTGGTTCAATAGCAACAGCTATAGTGTCACCCATAAATTTCTTAGGAGGCAATCTGCTCTTAGGTTTTTCAGCGCCAACATGAGGGGGGAAAGCACCAACAATGACTGTCTTTTCTGATGAAATGTTTTGAGAAGATGAAGGAGAAGACATGAATAGGGATTGAAGAAATCAAAGAAATCAAAGAAGAAATAAAAGACGCGAACGAATTTGAAGATTGAAAGTTTTGGAGCGGAAAATTTGAGATAATGAGAAGGTAAAATTTAAATTTTTTGTAGAAAAGGTAAAACCGCCATCATTATCTTGGAAACGCCAAGAAAATATATTGCACGGTAACTGCCACATGACCCACATCTAACTTTATCATTTAATGCGAGTCCTTTCAACTTCTGTGATTATGCCACATATTCATCACGTCAGTGGACCACGATCTGTCGTCAGTTGCAACGTTTCCCATTCCACAAAAAGAAGATTCAAATGTCTAATTAAGATAGGATTGATGAAAACCGGCAAGACAATTTCTCGGGAGCATCTTTGTGATGAACCCGAAAAATTGAGGGACTATCTGTATGGGTCAAAAATGTACCTGACACGTGGACTCTCCTGTAGTCGACATGTGACAGTTTATTCAATGACGTATAAATATCATATCGAAATGCCGAGCATGGCATTTACTGAGAGGTAACAGATAGAACATCAACGGAAACTACATACAAAATCCTCTTTACTACGCATAAAATGGAATTAATGCAGTAACAACAAAGCGGTTACTAACGGCTAGAATCAAGAAAATTAAATGACAATCATCAATTTAGCAATTAATGATTGCTGTTACAAACACACAACGAGAATAGCACCAAATAGGACCATATACCTATAAATAGGAATTTCATTTGTAGAAGGAGGCACCCAAGTCTGACTAAGAAAATAGACTACTACTACTACTACTACTATTATTATTATTATTATTATTATTATTATTATTATTATTATTATTATTATTATTTCTTGTTTATTCATCGCCTTTATTCTTTGATCATCAAGATTTCATTCATTCTTGAGGATTAAGAACTCTGATACTGTTGTTCATCCAAATTGGAATAAGTTTACTCCTTTCTCTTTATTTACTTATTCTTTATCAATAACTAATAAATTGCTTGTCTTAATTCTTTTATCTGTATCAAATTACTACCAACTATAGTTAACGTTAGCACAAATTCAACTATTTGAGTAAAACACGAATTTTGACTCAAACAGTCGCTACTATTCTAGTCCTAACAAAATGGTTTAGTACCTACGGGCTTTTATACGTATATATGAAAATATGGAGTATATCTCTGTTTTGTATTATATATATATATATATATATATATATATATATATATATATATATATATATATACAAGTTTTATGAAAAAAATCAATTATGTTTATTATTTTTTATTTATTGAAGTCATAGGTCAATAATATTCTAAGTCCAAATACACCTTATCCTCACACTTTGCCCAAAGTGCATTTCAGTCCAACAAAGTTTTACCCCAACAGTCAAAAATATTTGAGTTCAAACGACCCATTTTCGCCAATTTTAACAAACCTCAAATTTCTAGTTTTCAAGTCATTTCTAGATTATGCTCATTGCTAAAATGTCTCAAGGCCCATTTGCCATAAAAAATAGACCACATTTCCCATTTCTATCCACATTTGTTTCTTAACTTTTCACCAAACTTACATATAATCGAAACCAATGGGCTGAAGGCCCCAAAATCATTTTTACCATCTTTTAAAAATAAATTATTTCTGGATTTCGTTGCCAAAGTCCAAAAAAAAAAAAACTTGCAAATTAGCCATTTGGGAATAGAACAATTTACTTTATCCAAAAAAATATGAGTTCATTATTAAAATTAGCAAAATCAGATTAAATGCCAATTTTTAGTCGTGCGAAAATCAGAATTAACCGAGTTTGAAAATGTTTTGAGCGACTTCCTAAAATACTAAGCGTTAATTTCCTAAGTTCTACACATGCATAGGGTTTCATTATTCACATGTTTGGATACATATACAATATATATACATGCCAAAAAATAAAGAGAAGGAGAATAGATTTTTAAACTGATGGGCCTACCCAAGCACATCAGTGCCATTTTCACCCACTGGCTGGGCCTTCAAACATATTAGCCTCCCTTTCCCATTTGTTTTTAGACGGACTCGATCAAGAGAAGGTATTGGGCCTTTAGCCCCAATGAATTTATGCAGTAGGAATGCCCTAAAGAATGGTATTCCATGCAAGAAAAGAGAAGGGAAACATGGATTAGAAAGTATCTAAATAAAACTGCTCAATGAAGAACATTTAGTGCAGCACACAAAGTCACACAATCCTAAAAAATGTACTACATTTAATAGAAAACTTGATTGGAGACTTACACACTCGTATGGACTGAGATAACAAAAGACCAGGCCTAAATGCAAAAGCTATAGGCTTAATATACTAAGGCCCAGATAAATTGTAATAACACAGAAGCAAGCCCAAATATAAAAGTAGATAGAAGCAAATCATAAAATCATTTGCCTAACACAGGTACTACCACACAAATACAATATGCGCATTTACGGCTAGTATACCATGGATATACACACCCATGGAGATGCTAAACTAGCACAATAACGAAAAATTTCACCCTATTGTTGCTAATGCCACACAAGATCCAAGGAGTTTCTAGGAACCCCTGGCATGGTAGACATCCGGGAAGGCTTAAACTTAATCCCCAAGTGCTAATTTACCTCTCTATTTATGTGCTAAACTCATGTTATATAAGAGAGGGAGTATTTTTATACAAAGCTTATAAATGAAAGCTAGCTATGCTTAACTATCCCCACAATACACAATCACCTAACTAATTTGGCTAATAAGGCATAAAGGTCTGGCCCAAACATAAATGACCCAACTAAACCAAACTTTAAAAGAAATGAAGAAAATAAAAGCCCAAATTCCAGTCATGAAGGGGAGCAAGCAGAGGTGAGAAAATGGAAGCCCAGTACATTAAGATCAGCAAAAAACTAAGCCCAACTGAATATTGATTGAAGCAAAAGCAAAAACTCTTAATTCAAATAGGTGATATTCCTCATTTATACCAAATATACAGGTCCTAGTACACCAGAGGCATACCAAGTTGTATATACCTGGTATATTGGGCATATCCCCTCGCACAAAGTTACAAGTGTTGTCATAGGCCGCCACCTTCTTAGTGTCAGCGGCACACTAATGGCCCGTGCGGTGCCCATAGTCTTAGCGCACTATGAGCTAGCCTAATGATTGTCCCAGGATTCTTAGCACGACCTTGTGCCTATGGCTAAGCACTCTTCGGAGGCTTAGCTTCAGCGGTGCCGCTAGTTCGATGTCATGGCCTCGGCCTTGCCTTACTAGCATGCCCCTGTGGCATGTTTCATACGTTGGGTCTTACCTGCATGCACACCAGGGGTTAGCTACGGACAGGAGAGTCCCTTACCTGGAGCTAAGCGTTGCTGGGGCACGCACAGTCCAATCCTCAAGCTTGACACTTGCCTTGTGCCTGTGCACGTGGCCTGTGCTGCGCCTGAGTAGGGCAACTCTTGAGTCCTTGGTCTTTGTCATGTGCGTCCTTTTTAGTATACCTATGGTTATCCCTCGCGACATACTTCCATCTTGCAGGGTGCAGTGTCTCCCTACGACTGCACATCTAGGCCAATGGACTGTTGCTCGCGAGATATAGCCTTCGGAAGCTTCGGCATCACTTCTTGGCTAAGTCAAGGCCATAGGTAAAAGATCTTCGAATGGCGCCAAACTTGGTAAGCATATTCAAAAACATCCTAAGAATGGTGTGTTTACCCGAAATCCTAAGATTCCATCCATAGCTGGGAACCGCACGGGACTGACACTCAAGCTCGCACAGGGCCGCTCGTCCGTCGACGACCCGGGGTTCATCTCAGATCCTTGCTAAACTTCCTTGGCACTCTTAAGATATGCAATGATACATATCTAGATGCTTGTTGACTCCCGCCTATTGGATCCCCTTGTTAGTGCACGTCGCCTGTATAGCTGACACTGCCTGTGCGGCTGACACTCATCTGCGCACGTCACCTGCGCGGCTGACACTCGCTTGACCTGCTCGGGGTGCGCAGGTGTTATGAGCGTCAAGGCACAATGAAGGCAGCCTGTAACAGTACAAGTGACATATAGCAGATAGTAGTAAGACTTCAAAGGTGGTTACTTAATTTCTCACATGACAAAACAGCATACACCCAACATTCCACATAAGAAAAAAAAAAGAAAATCTACATTTTTTTTAACTTATAGCTACTATTTTAAGCAGACAAGGCCTTCGATATTTTTTTTTTGAATTTTCATTCAGGCAGAGGCAAACAATGTCCCAGGAAAGGGGGGGTGGGGGGAGGTAACACATAGAGTGAAACCAAAACAATATACACAGTGTGCACAAGTTCAAGGTTAAACAGATTTAGAGTATATTATCTAAAGGTAAAATGCTGCATACCAATTTAAGCCTTTAAAAGGGGAATTCAGATTACAATAACACATACTTCTATTTTTTGTTTTTAACTTTTGGAGGCTCCCATAGAATATGACCTATGGGAACCCTAGCAACTCATAATAGAAGGGTTAGGCTGAGTTAGCTAGAAAATCCAAGCCTTATCCTCCTTTCTTTAGTTCTAGGTAAGTCACACTCATGGTCATTCATATACTAAGTGCCAGCCTCCCTTTAACCTAGCCTTTAAATACTTATATTCATATATTAAGCTCTGACCACACTTAAGTCTACGTTTTATTCCTAGTTTAACAAACACAAACAGAGGCAAGCAAACATACAGAGTCACAGATCACCTAACAAACACGTTTTGTCAATAGGAAACTTCAAACATTGTTACAAGACTCAACAAAACATCAATATAGGTTCATAGATGCTAAATTAAGTTTACAATGCCTTTAGTTCTCTTTGAAATACAGCCTGAGACTTTAATATCAAGACTAACAACAAGCCAAATAGCACCAGGCTCAAGTTTGAGCATACAGAGGTCTTGGTCACCATTAAATCAAGCCATATATTATCTTAGTTTCAATAGGTGCAGTTTAGGCCTATTTGACATGGGGATTATACTTTACTATCAACAACCATACCTTAGAGGTCACAACATTCAATTAAGACCATCACATTACAGAAAGACCATTCTAGCATGTTAAGCAATATAGGGCATAAGTGATACTCAACTTAGTAGAAATGGACATACCTTAAGTACTAATATCAGTTTATAGATTAGTGTAAGTTAGATAGGAGGTTAAGCATATTGGTCATGGTATCAAAAATAAGGGAATTTGTAAACTGTCTAACATATACCTAACCATTTTTAGTATATATATTAATCAAAGCTCAATACAAGCAATCAAACAGGAGGATCCACCATAGGAATTTAAACCACATCAACACAATTGACAAACTCGCAATATCTATCAAGTATCATAGTAGTGAACTACCTGGACCCAAATTCTAGGTGATGTGTAGAAACTAAACATGATCCTTCTAAGCAATGCACAGAAATAAACAGGACAAGCATGGTACTTAAATTAAATGAGATTTAGATCAACAAGTGGTGTTATATGGCAGAAGTTAAACATGTTGAACACAATTATCTTAAAAAGTAATATGACTCCAAACAGGCTTGGTTATTTAATACACTTAGTCCGTTTATAGTGTTATTATCAAATTTTCATCAAACTATAGAATTAAACTTAACACGGGAAATGAGCTAACAGGGACATGAACATGAATACATCGCATGCTCTGAAGATTAAAAGACACATACTAGGCTAACATATGCTAACCCTAAGATTTGAGACTAACAGTGCCTAAATAAAACTATTTTTACTATAATAATCAACTTAACTTAAAAAAATCACACACTAAACTAACAGCAATAAGCCAATAAAAATAACAATGCTACAAATAAAGGGAAAGAAGGTTGCCTTTCTTGTGTGCAGCCTTATATCAAGATTAAACTTGGAGATTTTACTCCTCCAAACCCAAAACTCAGCCACAGGACCCAACAAAAAAAAAAAAACGGGAACAATTTCCCTTTTTTTAAAATTCTTTACTTGACTCAGAAAAATCTAAAGATTTCAAATATTTTATTTGAAAGAACTTTAAGTATTTCGAGTCTTGTGAGTATATTTTTATATTAATATGCTCAAACTTGTCTTCATAATGAAAAAATAGGGTCTTTTAAATACGAAACCCCAAACCTTCAAAACCCTTGCTAAAATGATGTGGGATAACTCCCCATGGGAGGGATTTCCTCCTCACATCCCCATAGTAGGGTCGAAATTAGGTTAAAAAAAAATAAACGAAGGGTCAGATCTCACCCTCAACCAGTCGATCCATTTGGTTCTTCATGAACCAATGGGATCCCTAGATTCAAATCCACAAACAACCAAAGTTAATTAATCGATTGCATAGTATTACCGTTGAATCGACTAAAAACAAAGAAAAATAGTAAAATATACCGCGTTTGGGTAACATTTGATGAGAAAACTATAAAAAAATAAATGCATTACATAATATGGCCGTTCCACACCTGCTAAAAGCATGGTACACCTGCAATCTTGCCACAAACAACAAGGGTGACACAGTTGCGGGTCCACCGCCCCCATGGCGGCGCTAGGGTTTCAAGAAAGAGGGAAAGAGGAAGATATGGGGTTCGTTTGGTTAACCAAATAAACGAAGGGGGCCATTGCCCCTTCTTTAATTGCACGTTAGCCAAATAATTTTTAAAACGAGAAGGCCCATTTTGATATATATATATATATATATATATATATAAATAGACAAAATTAAAAAGGGTGATTACTAAATCAATTTAATTAAAACTAATTAATTCATTAATTTAAAAACATGGCTGATTTCATGAAATTGATTATCTCAAATATGATCCTTCTTTGACTAGTTAATTAATTATTTCAAATATAGCCGCAATTAACACATCATAAGCAATTTACAAATATAACCACAATTAGTTATCTAAAACAAAGATGATTAATTTAAAAATATCAATATGGCTTGATTATGCAGAAATTGAAATTTGAGGGGCAAAAAGATTATTTATTTTAATTAATCAATTTCCTTGAAAATAGAGTGAAATACTTAACAATTGAAAATTTGACAACTTAAAAGCTTAAGTAAATAACTATTGTAAATTATTTTCTCTTGGTTAATTTAGCAAAATATTCTAATTGTAAAATACTTAGATTAATTTATAATATTATAGAAATTATTTTATCAAGCAAAAACATTTGTTAAAATATTATCTAAATAATTTTATAAAATTATTTTGACTTCTAAAAACACATATTTCCCTCTATTTAATATTCAAGAACTCTGGGTAATCAAAACAAGCTATGGGAAGTCAAAAATTAGGTGTCAACAATTGTTACTTCAATACTATATGTATG